>NC_042302.1:2386066-2686066 GCF_901000725.2 Takifugu rubripes | reverse complement strand
AAAGCATGAAATAAAAGAAACATAGCAGCAGCATTCACTTCACACTTTTATTTACACTATTAATTATTTTTATTGTTGATTCATTTGTTTATTGTTGATTCAATTAAATAATTAGTACCAGTGTGATATCAGCTCACACTGGAATCACACTGATACGACGTTCACAGTTAATTTTGGCAGAAGTTAACCTGAAGGCTGAGATTCTTAGGTTAGGGCCCATGGCCACGCCCCCACCCCCCACACAGGTAATGCACAGAAAGTGTGTTTAATAAATGTGTTTCAATTTAATTTTGATCGCTCTTCACAACACTAAGAACATTTTCTTTTTGACAATGCTCACGAAAGAATTGAGCAAATAATAAAGATAAAAATGCTGATCCTGGCTTCAAATCTAAGAGCAAACGGTGGCTCGCCTGCTCTCAATTGTGCTTTGTTGAAGCAGCTTTAGTCTTAATGTCCAAGAATTCCTGCAGATACTCGCGATTACGCGTGCTTCTGTAGTTCTCTGGACGCTCTGGGTCGCCCATATTGAATCCCGACTGTGAGGGCCATCTGTCTGACTTTGACCCCACCGCTCACCTTCACACCTTCAGTCAGGGAAGAGAGGACACACACACACATTAACACACATTAAGACACATCCTCGTATCTTTTTATGGACATGATACATAACACAGCTCCCTACCCCAAACCTAAATCAATGTTAAAACCAGTGCTTTAAAGTTGTGGTGACCAGCCAAAATGGCCCCGCTTTGAGTATTTTGATACTCAATGTACACACACAAAAGCACACCCACGAATACACACTCCTTACACAGCACACACCACGTGTGAGCCCCAGCCTCGCCTTCTGGCTCCAGGACGAGGTGACCTCTGACCTTTTTAAGAATCGGGGCATATCTGGAAGACAGCTCTGGGTGACGGGAGGCAGCAGGGGTTAACCTGGCAGCAGCAGTTAACATTTAGGAGGTGTAGCATTACTTGCACCCGATACTCCAGCCTGGAATGTTTAACGACCAGCCCAGTGGGAGTTGGCACATCGATCTCCAGACTCCTGGGGAGGTCACCGGGGGTCTCCGTGCATGATGAGGACATAAAGATGAAAAACCTGCAAGGGAAAAAGTGAGGTTAGCAGGTGTCAGCTAGCACGCCACATAGACACCTTCCCTCACAGAACAGTGATTAAAGGGACATTTTTATAGCTCCCTCTGGTGTGATGTAGCTCCCACGGTGACAGGTTGTCCTTGTGTAGCCACAATAGCGACTTGTCATGCTAACAGATAAGCTCTGCCTCTCTACTCATGTTAATTGAAGGTGAAATTACAGTGTGAAAAGTTTGATGCCAGTGAAGACAACCCCTAATCCACTGAGTTTTAGTCCATGGTTTTGGCTTCACACCATGTTTACTGCGCAAATTAACCTCTTAGGCTGCATAAAATGATGCTAACAATGAAACTGTTTCTCTTAAATTAAACCAAATTTGCATACTTTATCCCTTGTAGCTTTTTTTTCTGGTATTTAATCGTTTGTCTCGCTGAAAATTGTTAAAACGCTAATCCAGCTGTCAAACACGCATTCATTTATGAACAGGTGAACGTTTGACTAATGAAGCATCAGCCGCCGCTTGTTTCTTGTTAGTCTGCGTTGAAGAAATGTAATAAACAAAAGAAAACAATCTTTTAGCTTTCTAGCAATAGAAACAATTGTGTCAGATCATCCAACCTCTAAGAATGTAATAAAGAAATTACAATCCGGTGAATTAGGAGGGGGAAATAATACAATTTCCCTCCCTGTAGGATCAATTAAGTCATCAAGTTGAATGTCGTTTAGACATGAATAAACACACTTACTCTGCCCCGTGTGCAGCAGCCTGGTAAACTATAAATCCCAATAAATTAAACAATTTCATATCAAGCTGATAAATATAACTGAATTATTGCCGATTAGTGACAAAAAAAGTTGTTGTTTTTAGCCGTGTAATTCTTACAGAGAGGGACGACACGGCAGCCCGTTAGCATTAGCATTGCTGGCACCTCAGGTGACTCAGACAGTTCAGCTGTTTCTGGGTTAAGATCTTTCGATTCTGGAGCACAGACCTCAGATCTCTGCCGCTCAGCCTACCTTGGTGGGATTTGCTTGACACAAAGAGGCGACACGTAAACAGGAAGTCGACCGTGCCCACTTGGCGAGTCCGTTTGTATGGCTGAAAACAGGCGCGCACAGCTAGAGTGTTCGGGGTCGAGCCTGCCTTTACGAGCCCGGGCCCAGCAGTGTTGCCGGGATCCCACTGAGCACATAATGCGGACTGTGGCTTCGCGTCTGCCAGGCAGGAGAAAGATCTACAGCGTGGAACTGTGGGATAGCCGAGGAGAGGCTGGGATTGTAGGTCACAGCAGGAGCCCGCCAGGATCAAACACGGCAACAGCAGAGGCGCCGCACGTGGGGGCGTTTTGGGTAAAATTCAGGAAGGAGACGCCTGGAAAAGACTGTACCTGTGTGCATGTGTGTGTGTGTGTGTGTGTGTGTGTGTGTGTGTGTGTGTGTGTGTGTGTGTGTGTGTGTGTGTGTGTGTGTGTGTGTGTGGGATTGCCCTGCAGCTGGTGTAAGAAAGTCTATTCAGACATTTTTCTTCCTGTTCTTCTTCTTTAGCCTCACTTCACATCAAGAAATCAGAATAGTTGAAGAATTGAAAAATTTAAATATCATCTTGATTTTCCAAGAGATTAGGGTGTGTGTGTGTGTGTGTGTGTGTGTGTGTGTGTGTGTGTGTGTGTGTGTGTTGGGGGAGTAAAGACAATAAGGAAGAGAGCGGGAGAGAGTCGGGATAAAGGTGTGTGATAGAATTGGAAGATCAAAGCCTTCTGTCACAGCGTGACTGAGCCCCGGGGTATTATGGGTAAGACGGGGCACATACGCGCGCACGCACACACACTCAGGGTCGTATTTGACTCTGAGTGTGATTGATACTAGATTTGGAGAATCACTGTCATTCGTCTCTCCGCAGATCAAACAGCCACATAATCTCCCATAAAAGAAAGAGATGGAGAGAATAAAAAAGGGACAGATGACAGAAGGAGGGGGGGGCAAAGCCTTCTGGTCTGTGAAGTGTTTTCTACAGAAGATCTGCCCTCATCCATCATTCAGCTCCGTAAACGCTTCCCCGAGTCATCACAGGAACGAGTAAATCACAGAGGGTTGGTGTCAGTCACACCTGCTGGACCGTCGGAGCAGGTTTCACTGGATCCAGAAGGTCCAGGTGGAGGTCAGGAGGCTTCCTTCAGATGCTGCTGTTGGTCAGAGAAAGTCGATGCTTGTTAGAGGAGACCCTCTGAGAGCTGAACAAGCCGGTGGTCATTCATCTGCTGCCGCAGCTCTCTTGGGTTCTCCTCGATGCTTTTGTGGCAACAGCTGGACCGACTGTTTTCTGCCAGAGGCGTTGTCTTCTTTAAAGTCCCGTAGAACGTCAGCACCAGGAAGTTGGTGCTTCTCATTGTCGTGAGGTTTCCACGGCAGCCCGGAGACAATGTGGCACCCGTCACCGATCCTCCAGGTTGGAGCCGCTGAGGTTATTCTGGGTCTTCAGGGGGGACGTGAAAGAAAACCAGCGTTCCTCTGAACGTTCCTGCTTCCTTTAGTAGACGGAAGATCAAGTTTGTGATCTGATCAGACAAAGATACGGATCATAAAACAATTCCTGTCCCCCACCTCAGTGTGAGGGGGTCCAATCTCCGGTGGCCGCCACGCGTCAGTGGTCCCGTTGACAGGAAGCAGCTGCTCGTGTCAGATGTAAAAACCAGTAAATGACTCCATCTCTCGAACCCATATGGGTCGTCTTTGTTTGTCCCGTCTGTTGATTGGCTGAAACACAAAACCAGACGGTATGAAGACTTTCAGGCAGTTTCTCAACATTTCAGGAGACACGAGACCAGAACGACGGAAAAATGACAGGTTTTTTTATATATATATAAAAGTATTAAAGTGAGAACTTCTGACAACTGAGAGGCCTTGAAGCATTTTGAAATCTTTCATATTGAATATTGCGGCGTGGACACGTCGTGAGTGTACCGTTCTAAGAACGGTGGCAAAGAACCTGTAGGAAGTTGTTTTTGGATTTGTTTTGTTTGCATCATGCAAATGAAGGAGCTTCCTCCTTTGAACTTTAGGATTGAGATCTCTGTGATCTCAGATCAAGAAACACAACGCTTTGGTCTCAGGTTCTTTGATGTCTAGCAGAAGGTTGGGAGCGAGATCTTCTCCCTTCAACTACTTCATTTCGTGCTATTGGGAAAGACGAGAAGATACAGCTACAGCTTTGAACAAACCAGGAGATGATCTCCAAATTCACTGCAGAGTTTGAGGAGAAAGTGAAGGAACAGGACATGGAGATGGTGAAGAAGATAAAAGAAGCGATCCACCTGGACAGAGAGAGCAAGGATGAAGCGGAGCCTCCGTGTTCCGAAGAAACAGCCGGATCAGAAAACATCACGTGCTGAAAAGAGGAACGCGATAGAGGAGGGATGGAGAAGGAGGAACACTGAAAAACACCTCTGCTGTTGGGTTAAACATGACCACAGAGCTCTCCATCGTTGTGCTGCATATTGCATCAGTCTGGGCCAAGAAAAATCAATGGAGACTCCAGCGGCGGCGTGAAGACCTTCATCTGAGCGGCTGCAGCTTAACGTCTGAGTGATGATTGGACGAATGTGTGACCTGACGACACACCTGCCCTAAGAGCCTCACCTACATTCTCTCCATCCTTTCTGTCTCCACAGATGCACCATCCTATTCAGATGAAGCCTGCCGACAGCGAGAAATCAAATGGTGAGTGGCTGCACACACACACACACACACGCGAGCGTGTCTCAGGTCAATAGCTGCTCTGATTTCCTTAATAATAGCTGTCTCATCCAAAAAGATGCACACAGAGTGGAGAGAAGGCGGCAGCTAATGTAAATAACTATATTTTTCTACGTATGATGATGAATTATTAAGGCGCTCCAGAGCGGAGATCAGTGAAAGTTGAAATGTTTTGGCCTCTTGGTGAACCCTCCGCTCGTACTGCTCTTTCATAGAAACATGCTGTTTGTACCCTCTTCCTCCTCGCTAAACACACGCACACACGCTAAAGTGTGTGACGCTCCGCTGTCACACACTTTATTTTCTCTCATCACCTCTTTTTTTCGGGCGACACGTTGCACATCCAGGCTTGTATTGAGTCCCTATGGCCTCCTCCTCGCTGCTAAAGAGGGCTTTCTTTAAAGGGGCAGTCTATAGCTGTCTCTGATGGAGGACCTCATGAGTTAGTGTCCCCAAATATGTGATTTTACACCGAAATACAGGGATTACATACACAGGAACTTATTTATTTTCCTGATTTATCGTACTTTGATGGCCCTTTATGTGGAAGATGTGGTGTCACCCATTGTTTTGTGAATGGCCATTTTAGAAGTCTGGAGTTTGGCTAACAGGACGTCTCCATCTTGAGTTTTTGGAGCCAGAAGAAACCATATTTGGATAAGAGAGCGGGGCTGGGGGAGGAGTAAGGAGTCATTTTCAGACCAGAAGACTACACCCATCTTTTATATACGGTCTATAATTCAGCAACACAATTGGATATACTGACTCACTACTGCCTCTTAAGGCAAGATGTTGAGCTGCAATAAAATTAACAAGAACTACTGTACATTAAGCTACGCTAGCATGCTAGGACACAGACATTTAAATTGTGAAACCATCTTGAGATCAGTGCAGACAATATTCCCCTCATTTATATCAGCAAACGAAGGTTGGCTGCAGCTTTAGCGTGACCGTAACTGCACGGCCGCAGCAGCTGAACGTGAACACAAAGAAAGATTAAAACAGGGCCGATATCTGAGAGTACAAAACATGGAGGCAGGGCAGAAACATCAAATCGCAGAGATTCGAAAAGTTCTGAGAGCCGAACACCCAGATTCTCTGGTCTCTGACAACAGCCTTGTTTCTTAAAGAAAGAAGGTGGTTCTGATGGGCCACAGCTAAAGAGATGACCCAGACACACAAACACCTTTAAAACCTTTGGTAGATTAGATTTATATTCTGACATCGGCGACACATTTTCTGGATGAATACTTGTGCAAAGCAACCCTTTAAATTCAGTAATTGAGCAGAATATAAAACCAGTTTAGTGAAACTGACCAATAAACCCCCCCACACACAGGTGCTTGAATGTGTTAAGTTCCCATGGACGCTCACTCCACCTGCTGACTTCCTGTCTGCTGCAGGGAAAATACCATAAAATCCTGAATCCAACAATGCAGCAGAGGGCTCCTTATAAAAACCATCATCCGCTCCGCTGAAATATGGCAAAATATGGCTTTAGAAGACATAACCGTCAGGATAACGATGACAGAACTTAATCAAAGCGCCGCTGCTCACAGCCAGAATGGAGAAATATGGAGCAGACCTTACGCATCATCTCCATTCACTTAATGGTAATGACCTCTAATAAACCCGGTGTTAGCGGCGCTGCGGCGGTGACAAATGGCTGCTCGGAGGTTTATTCACTTAGTGGGTGGAGGAGCTGGGGGGAGATGGAGTGATGT
The DNA here is from genome assembly GCF_901000725.2 of Takifugu rubripes. Classification (NCBI taxonomy): domain Eukaryota; kingdom Metazoa; phylum Chordata; class Actinopteri; order Tetraodontiformes; family Tetraodontidae; genus Takifugu; species Takifugu rubripes. The sequence continues at coordinate 2,679,485 of NC_042302.1, read as the reverse complement.
ACAGTAACACAGAGAGCCGAGGCGCTTTTTCTCTTCACTCGAGATCCTCCTTTTACTTTGAGGTGCAGCTCAAACAGAAAGAACACCAAATACGGTGGGACCTCTCCTTACGATTTTTTTTTATAAATCATAAAAATGCATCAAAACATCTAACAAATACATGTTACAATTAGATTATCGCACAATAAATGTAGGAATTCAGTGCAAGGCTTCTCCAGGAACAAAATTAACTTCATTACAGGCTAATCTTACATTAGCCGTCATTACTAGCAACGAACGTTAACACTTGTGGTAACACCGCCATCTAATGGACAAACATACGAACACCCACAATAAATAAAAGTTAAACGAAGGCGACGCTAGGATACACACAAGCTTGTACATATTGACGTCCCTCCTAGCCAATGGGATAACAGGAAGATGCTAGGAGTTTGTGTTCGCTAAACTCCGCGAGCTGCGAGTAGCAGCGGTAGCGTATTTTTGGCTTCGTAACCTGAAAGTTCCTTCGTAACAAGAAGAAATATTTTCCCGTTGAGACGCTTCGTATCCTGAAATATTTGCATGTAGAGACGTTCGTAAGTAGAGGTCCCACTGTAGTTTAATTATGTAGTTTAATTGTCCACCACCACGCTTTTACCTAAAATAAGACTTGTAATTGATTAAGACTGCAGACTTTTGCGTTTTAACATCACCATTTAAAAAAAAAAAAATCATCCAAAGATGTAAACGAAAGAAACACAGCAAAACAATATTGGAGCTAGCATGCTAAGCAACAAGAGCGCAGGGCAGATAAGACACAAACGTCAGTCGTGTGACAGAAATAGTTACTATAAATGTTTACTTAGTACAGCGCATGGACGTAACTCATGACAGCATCGGGTGAAATCATATTAAATTTATCGAGGCAACTTTTCCTTTAATACGCTAAAAATCAGCACGGTGCCAATTCCATCAAATGTTCTCTTTCCTTTTTTTTCTTTTTTTAAATCCCAGCATGGAAAGCTGACTCCAGATCATCCCAGAGCCGGCTTTATGAGTCTTATCACACACTCCCGCCTGCCGGAGCGCCGCGTCCAAATACACAGAAACAGTCACTTGTAACGATATCTGCTCTCTCTCTTCCATCGACACAGAGTTAATTAATTACATTGCTGTTAGACTTGTGGTAATCTTCCTCTGGAGTGATGAACACACACACACACACACATACATTTTCTACAAAGGAGTTAAAGCTTTTTGAAACAACACTTATCTTGGCAGCGCATCCCAACAGTGTGTTTTTTAAACACACAATTCAAACAGCAAAATAAACAAGTGCACTATTGATTTCCCAGAGTGCAACAGACCGCTTATCTCCTTCGCCTCGCAGTAAGAGCTGACAGTTCCCTCATTAAAAATGAATTGGATTAGCATTGCATTGAACACCTAAACACACAGGGTTCTACGGTTAACCTGGCCGAAACGGGTCGGAGAAAGAGGATGAATCCATGAGGGAGAGAGGAAGAGGAGGAGGAAGGGCCGGAGATTCTCAGCACGCGTTCGGGGTTGAAGTGATAATGAGACATTGATCAGAGTCTTACAGATGGCATGATGAAACACACAGAGTCTGCCTGTGCTCATCTCTGTCCCACTGTTGTCTGCCTCCTTCTTTCTCTCTTTCATGCAATTGCTGTTTTGTTTCGTCTTTTGCTATTTTCGCCCCCCCAACCCCCCCCCCCCCCCTCGTTGTCGCCTCATATTGTCTTTCTCCCTTTTACATTCTTTTTGTCGCCGCCGGTCTGTCTTTCTTTTCTCTTCTATTGTTCTGCTGTTCTTCAGAATTCCAGGGCAACGTTTTTGCTGCCTGGTCAGATGTGCACACAATGCTATCATCTTTCAGTGGGAGCAGTCACACGCAGTCGTGGCAGAAATACCCCCCAAACACTCCTGAAGGTGTGAGAGAAGATCCGTCACATTCTCTCATAAGAAAAGATCGTGAGAGGAAGTAGCCAAAAACTAAAACAAAAATAGATGAATGTGCAAATGAATTGTCGGGGGGGCTGTGGAAAGGCTTTAGCACGCAGGCTAATTAACACTTTCTGCCAAGGACACATTGACGAGCGAGGAAGCAACTCAGATTGCCTGAACATTATTTTTAAACAGAAAGAAATAATGGTTTCCTTCTACTGAATATGTCACAGTGCCTTCTTCTTCTTTTGTCTGCAGCAGTGGAAGACAGGAAGTTGTTCATCGGCATGGTGTCGAAGAAGTGCAATGAGAACGACATCCGGGTCATGTTCTCTGCATTCGGACAAATCGAGGAGTGCCGAATCCTCAGAGGGCCCGACGGTCTGAGCAGAGGTGCGTGTGGCTCCGACCCTCTTCCACCCACATGAAACACGGTGTGGATATTTCGGCCACAGCGCCCTCTAGCTGCTGCCGCTGTTCACTGCGGCGCGACTCCAGCGTGCCAAAAACAAACTTGTTGGAAATCTTTGACAAGACGTGTCTGGTTTTGGAGCCAATGGCCGTGTCTCAAAACATAAAAATCAGTTGAGATCCCAAAGTAACAATAGGAATGATTTTCGCTGAATCCTCGGGGAAATTTCGACTTGATGTTGCTGCATTTATGTTTAAAGTTCTCACAGTTAGCTTCAGTTGTGTTGGCGTTGCTGCGAGTCCGTTCACCTCCGAGTCCCCGAGAAATGTTTTGTGGACTCAGAAACTGCCGCCACTCCTCCATTTGTAATGAAAACAGCTGAATTTTTCATCTTTTTTTTTTTGCACTGGAGCACATTTACCTTCACCTTTCATAATTCACCGTCACCAGTAGAGGTTGTTGCCCAACAACAGAGGCCTTTCTAAGCGAGGATGGACAGTGAGTGAAGGTGAACCCTGTCTTTGTCCTTCCTGTTCAATAAGAGAGTCAGTGAGCAGCATATGAATATGAGTAATATAAAACTCCTGAATCAGGGATGATTGTCCCAGGAATGATTCAAACAGCCTTTTTGTGCTGTGCCGTGTGTGGAGGCCGAGGTTGTCACAGTCGGCAGGAGAGTACAAAAACATCCACGGACATGCTAGTCCTTTCATGGGGCCACAGCGACGCGTCCCAGATGCTGCAGCACGCAGCTCTCGCTGTGAAGGGTCCGCATGATTAAAACACACGAAGCACTCGACGCTCTTTTTTATCCCCGGTGGCCCACATCTGTCACATCGGACCATTAGTGGACTCGTATTGTGAATTTGATATAAGTGAGATCTTTTATTCATGCCAGAGAAACCAGAATAACAATGAAAGCAGTGAGCACACAAAGAACTGACAAAGGCAAAACTGGGTAACGCGTTCAGGTGACGGTAAAGGCAGGGGACCGGAACCTGTCAAAGAGCCCCTCTATACCTGTTTGAGTAAAAAACAAACCAAACAAAGCCAACAGGGTTGTGTTGAGCAGACACGGTCATTGTTGAGAACCAGCTGCTTGCTCTATAATGAAGATCTCCATCAACTTTTTAAAGTCGGCTCGCAGGCTGGTAAAAATGAACTGTGGCGACACCTAGAGGCCGCTGTGGCTACTGTGAGCACATGGATTCCGCTCTATATATCTCTTTGCCTCTCTCTCTCTTTTTTCTCTCCCCCTCTTGCTCTCTCAGCCTCAGCCCCAACATCCCCCCTTCCCCCCTCTGCCGCCCCCTCCTCTGACCTCCTTCCACACGTCCCTGCCCTCCGCTGTCCAGGTTTAGCCTCGCTGTAAGCCACTGCTCTGATCTCTGCTTCCTCCACAGCGAGGCCGAGGGCGCGTTCCTACCAGCCTTCCCAGACAGTACGCCTGAGTGGCATTTCACACAGCAGAGCTTCTGTGGCCTTTTCAGTCGGAAAACAGCAGAATAACCGTTCATCAGCAACACCTTTAGGCCACCAGCGCCACACCTCTGTGGAGCTGTCCGGCATCATTTTCCTTCAGGCCCGGGTTTTTGTAGAAGGATATGAAGGCAAATAAATCTAAGAGTCTGGCCAGAAAATATTGTCAGACACAAATTATTCCACGGAATGGGATTGAATCGCAGCCATAACAGCCGAATTTCCAGGTCCCGGCCCCCTTTTTCTTGGTCTCGTTCTATCAGCGACGGCCACTGAATCAGCTCTGACAATACATAATCTGTAGCCACGAGAGCACGTTTAAGCGCGGCTCTGAACGCGGCAGCGGCGCCGCGGTGGATGTGGGCGAGGAGATCAGAGCGCAGCCTCGGCAGGCAGAGCCACGCGTCCACCTGCAGAATCCACGGCCTGCTGGCTTCATGTAATTGTGTATATCGATGCCGTCTAAACGGAGTCCTCCCGGGGTTGTTTAAAAACCACAAATTGGCCTATTAGCAAGCAGTCAAACAACTGGCTTTGTCGACTTGACATGAAAATAAGCAGCCATAAAGTCGAAACATGACCAGATTTCAGCCATAAACAAGCCGCTCCAGCCATCGATCCAATTTCTGTCCAGCTCCGGTCGTAAAATAGGGATACCCCCCCCCATCACCCTCCCCCTCCATACTTCTCTCTCCCTGCTCCCCCCCACCTCCCCCTCCCTTCTCTCCCTTTTGTGGCTTGTGTGTGCTGAGGAGACAGGGGGGGTCTTTTAGAAACTCTCCTCCTCCTCCTCCTGTCACAAGAGCTGTCGTTTGTCCCCGCAGGTCCAGTGTGAACCTGCTGGTCATCTTTTTTTTTTTTTTTCCCTGTGAATGTTTTGGATGTCTCACTTCCTGAACGTGTTTCTCTCTCTTTTTTCAAGGTTATGTAGAACTGCCTCAGAGTAAACGCCATCTTCCGCTCACCCTGGCTGTCCTAGAATCTCAGTTAATTTGTCCTCCTTTTTCCCCCCGCACATGCCAAGCCCGTCCCTCCCTTCCCTGATCCCTCCTTCTCTCCCTTTTCGGTTTGTCCTCATCAATATTTCAGATGCGATGGCCAGATTCTGATATGAACCGTTTAGACATGAATGCAAGTGGAAGAGGAAGCGGCACCAGTCCCACGCCAGCCTGGCAAGTCAATAAACGACCCTAACTGGATTGGAAGCAGACAGGCTTTCCATGTGCTGTCAGGTCCCAGAGCTCCCAGTCCCACCTAGCCGCGCTGCTGAGCTCCTATTAAATGGTGATATCAATCAGAAGAGCGCGCCGCTCTCCCGCTATTAATAAAATATGGATCACATCACCAGTGGATAGCTAGGCCAGGGGAGCTACCCTACTTTCATTAAAGGACTGTTGGTTCTCCAGTGACGACAGAATATGGCCCGCGAGGTATTTTTAGAACCCACATTTCATCGCTGTGTCGTGAAAAAGCAAGACGCCCAAACCAGCCAGAGAAATGTCGTTCCTAAAGACTTCCCCCGCTTTATTAATAGCTGTCTTTTAATCAGTCGGTGTAGAAACTGGCTGAAGAACATTCCCGAACTGAAGGCAACAACTGGCGTTTCCTTCTCCACGGTGATGAAGCTGGCCAGTTTTAGAAATAGAAGGGTCAAAAATGGACATTCCCTCTTTAACTGGTCCGGTCCGGGACAGTGGTCCTCTGCAGGAGCCAAGGGCAACTTCCTGAACCTGGACACAGGCTAAACTGGAGGAGAGGGTAGAAAACAGCAGGAAAGGGGGCTTCGGAAGTCCCGATCGAGCCTCATTCTGTTTCCTTCTCAATGCAATCAAACATAGTCAGCGAGGCCACTTTTATATCGAAGTCGAGAAGACAGAATAAAATCTAGCAAGGACAGAATAGGTGAAGAAACAATGTGGGATAGCTTGAATAAGGGTCCAGAAGCTGCTCCACACAAATAAAAGGAGTACTTTTTATGACAGGGGTTTGAAGGTATGAGTAAGCATAAGTTAAACATCGGCTGCTGGTTACGAGCCGAATATCTGAACGTTTATGTGAATATTTCCCTTCGAGCTTCACAATACTTTAGCTTCGCTGCCCGGTGAAGCAAACCAAACACCTTTAAATACCGACACAATAACGGGGCCATATTTCATTTGATTCCCCTCCCAAATCAGTTCAATTTGAGCTCGGTTACATTGGAAAGTTAACAAATAGCGCCCCCACTGGCTCAGGTCAATAAAGCATCATTTAAGATGCGTTCCCCTCAGGAGACGTCACACAATGGCTTCTAAAATGCTCTACCATTGGATAATATGTGACAAATACAACTGGAGGACACTATTTCAACAGTTAAAGCTCAGTAAAGTGTCCCCCCGATAGATGTAATGCCCTCTAGGGTGCGTTCTCAGCAGAGACGCAGCCAGCCGGTATAGCAAGTAAAGTGTCCTCTGGATGGGGCATTAACAAAGGGCCCTCAGTGAGAACCTTCCGGGGGCGATTAAAACGCCCTCTACGATGTTTCTGAGCGAGGGAAAGACCATGTCGAAGTGCGTCTCGAAATATCGCCACGGCATTTTGTTTCCCCGTGGAAACGCACGCCGGTGTCGCGGGCGTGTTGACATGTGGCCCCCTGCAAGGACGCGTTCCCATGTTCTCTGGATCCTGCGGTTGGAGGAGAGGACCAGCCGTCCGTCACTCCCGACCTCGTTCTATCACGGCAACCGTGGGCTTTTTGATAGAGGTGGAAGAGGACAATGATCACATCTATTCCTCGCCGCATCTGCTCTCTCTCTCTCTCTCTCTCTCTCTCTCTTGCTCTCTCTCTCTCTCTGCCCCCCCCTTTCATTATCCTTCCCCAGCCCCCCACTCATCTGTCCACACAGCCAGGGAGAGTCTATCACATGACCCAGGCTGTTCATTTTTCTCCCGTTTTTTCCCTCCTCGTCAGCCAGCCGAACCTGAACACGTGTGTGTCTGTGTTTCCATGTGTGTGTGTGTGCGTGTGAGCATGTGTTAATCGGTTCAGGCCTGGCTGCGCTAATATGTCCGTGTTTAGTCCTGGGTGGGTGTTCCCGGGGCCGGTTTTAAGCAACTTTATCATCCCTAATCGGCCCCCGTCCAGCCAGACAAACACATCATCTCCTGTCCAGCAGCACCAGTAACTCCCTCAAAGCACCTTTGATTGGCTGAAATCTGCTCCGGCCTCCTCTCTTCCACCGTCCTCTCGTCTCCGCGGAGCAAATTAATATGATTTTCGGTCTGATTCCCTTCTTCCAGAGGGCCCCCGCAGATATTTTGTCTGGTTCGCCGCCGCCTGTCTTTCCTGTTGGAGAGAGAGAGGGCATCCAATCAGACACATAACACAGACCCAAATGAATTCAAATCACTTTCATGCAAATTTGAGCTGATTTACATTGTTGGGCTGTTGAAAGCGACTGAATTCAGGTATGACTAATTTGGCCGGCGCTGAGGGAGGGGGCGGGGGGGGGGGGGGGGGGTGCGAGACGCTGACAGTAAGAGAGGAGGAGGACGCCGCTGTTCCGTCTGCTGACGAAGGGGTCGAGATGTTGGGTCGGGAGGGGTGGCTGTTCCTGTCACGACACTTGTGCTCGTTTTTCGGCTGTTGTTGCCGCAGCAACGGAGAACACTGTTGTCTGCCTGTGAGCTGTTCTCTGTATCAATCTCTGTTTCAGTTTTTTTATAACAACGACGTGTCCAAACCTTTTGTCCTGTTTTTGTTCTTTCTTGTCTTCCCTCCTCCTCCTCCTCCTCCTCCTCCTCCTGCCCCTCTTACCTGCCCCCTTCTCCCTCCCACTGTCCCGCCATCCCTCCCTCCTCCCCTCCTCTGCCCTCCCTACAGGATGTGCGTTTGTCACCTTTTCCACCAGAGCTATGGCACAGAATGCAATCAAAGCCATGCACCAGTCTCAGACCATGGAGGTACGGTACTCTCGGCCTTTCTTTACCTGTTTTCCAGTATAGTTCAGACTTGAGTTGCATGTTTTCACACTTGGATGTAAGAAAAAGGTCGATTCAACAATCAGATACCGTTGGCCTTTTCTGCCAAGGCCTTCTGAACAACTTCTTATCCTCTTCATGCTCACCACATCAAACATACTCAAACATAAAATCCCAGCTTCAGATCTAGAATCAAATCAATTGTTGCTCGGTATCCATGGCGATTATGCCTCAAAACCCCCTCGCGCGGCTAAATAAGTCCCCGCTTGTCACTAATGTGTTGCTCCTCATGTTTTTGCATGTTGCCCAGTAGTTTTCCTGCCCCTCCAGTTTTTTCCCAGCTTGGAGTGTGATCAACCTGTGCGGACAGGTGCAGGCTTTTATAGCTTGTTAGCCTCGTGTTAGCTTGTGTCGGTTAGGAAGACGGCTGAGTTCAGACCTCCAGCCCCATCCTTAATCAGAAGGTAGCTGCGTCTCTGTGTCGCGCGCTCACGCCAGTTCGCTTTCCGGTCAAACCCAGGCAAACACAGACAATATAGGCGCCAGAGCCGGGGCGTCACCGGCGTTCTGAAGCCCAGCAGCTGCTGCAGCCGCCCCAGCTGTGTTCTTCCTCCCTCCGCTCGCAGGGCGGCCTTTGTGGACGGTGGCAGGCCGCTACTCAGGCTGGGTGACAGGCCTGCGATTGGGAAGAATTACATGGTAGAAGACGTGTGACTCGGCAGGAGGCAGACTAAAAGTGCTAATAACAGACATTGTTAAAGCGGAAAAGAAAGAAGACCGCCGTTCGCCCCGTAGCCCCCTCATTAGAGCTGATCATGATAATCAAGGCTGCTCATGAAGTGCCGTGACCCTGTCATCAGGGAAACGTGCCCCCTCCCCTTGTTTGTGTGTCTGCGTGGATATTTTATATATGTTTATGTATATCAGGACAGCTCCTGTTCTGAGTTAAACAGAACACGATCACACATAATCTGGAATTACCAGCCATCTCTCCCGGCACCACCACCAGTAAACACCACCACCATGACTGGGTGCTCACAGGAAACGGGCCTTAAACCACAGCGCAGCCATACTGCAGTGGACGATGGCGGAATTCCTCCGTTCCCACCGGAAAAAAAAGGAGCCGCGGAGCCTCGGGGGCACCTGAACCGTAGCACCGACGCTCCCCGTTTTTACCATCTGAAAGTAATTACTCCCAGTCTGTATGGGAGAATGAGCTGTGGTAAACACACCGTTCGGTTATTGTCTCTGCTGGAGTGTGTGTGTGTGTGTGTGTTTGCATGTTTGTGTGTTTAGAACACTCACAAGGGGGTCTGGATGGTTCCGTTGCTGTCATATCTGTTCTGATTACCCGGTGACATTCAGGTACACGGCAGCGCACGTGCGGGCTGAATGTCAGGCCGTAATGAAATGTGGCCGCAGGCTGAAGACTGATGAAGAGGGGAGCGGGCGCGGGGCCCCGCCCTCCACCACCGTGGTCGATGCTCTCACGTTTTCCATCCAACGAGGAAGCAAAACGCAGATTCATTTTAACTAAATGAGAGGAACCGATATGGATAACCACCCCCTGGTGGCTGGTTGAGGTATCTCATAAGCCCCTCCCCCACACCTGAAGGGGCGTTAGAGGAAAGATGTAAGCAGGATTGTTGACGGCAGCGTTATTTTTGATTCCAGAAGACCAGTGGAGGTAAACCAGGTCAGTTTATTCGTCTTTGTCCTCAGAACGGAGCCGACAGGAAGTCGACTGCAGTTAAATCAAACTCTTCCGCTGCGGCTCAGACCTGCAGACACGCTTCAAGTAATTACAGTGGGGCCTCTACTTACAAAATTAATTGGTTCCGGAAGTTGTTTCGTAACCTGAAAATTACGTAAGTAGAGATGCGTTTTCCATGTAAATGCCCTAATCCGTTCCAAGCCCCCAAAAATTCGGACATATTTTTTTTATAAATCATAAAACATCAAAACATGTAACAAATACATGTTACAATTAGATTACCGCACAATAAATGTAGGAATTCAGTGCAAGGCTTCTCCAGGAACAAAATGAACTTCATTACAGGCTAATCTTACATTAGCCGTCATTACTAGCAACGAATGTTAACACTTGTGGGAACAACGCCATCTAATGGACAAACAAACGAACACCCACAATAAATAAAAGTTAAACGAAGGCGACGCTGGGATACACACAAACTTCTACATATTGACGTCCCTCCTAGCCAATGGGATGACAGGAAGATGCTAGGCCAATGGCCAAGCAGCTACAAGCAAGTTTGCGTTCGCTAAACTCCGCGAGCTGCGAGTAGCAGCGGTAGTGTATTTTTGCCTTTCGTATCCTAAAATTTCTTTCGTAACAAGAGGAAATATTTTCCCATTGAGACGTTTCGTAACCTGAAAATTCCGCCTGTAGAGACGTTCGTAAGTAGAGGTCCCACCGTATTTCTGGTGATTCATTTACTCGACACAGAGGCTTCTGCCTGGGACAGGCCCCGCCTCCTGCCTTTGTCTTAGCCTCCGCAGACGGCGCCATCTCAAGGCAGCTCGAGTGACGGATAAATGAAATGAAGAAGTTTTACAGCACATAAACTCTCTGGAAAAGATCTTTTCAGGGTAAACAGAGCGACGCGGTTCCACGTGTGTAAATCTCTTCACGCTCGTCTCTGATAGTCGGCTTCAGGCACGTGCGCCCGTGCATGCTGAGGTCAAATCACAGCCTGAAGAAGGTGCTGATGGGTATTTTCGCAGCGCGGCACGTTGCCCATATGCTGTAATTACATCATTTTAATTATGCCAGGTGCTTATTGTCGCGTCTGCAGAGTCGTTCCCAGAATACAGGTTGTCAGGCCATAAGCCTCCATGGAGCCACCTGTCAATCACAGGTGGGTTGTGCAACGATCTGAAAAACTCGAGAGGTCTTTAAAGGAACCCCAACGTGCACATTTCACAGCCAGTCGTCCAAACGAGCCGCAAAAATACGTATGCCACATTTGTCAAATGCAGAGAAACAGGGTTGTTCTTTTTTTCCTACTGTAGAAAGACTGAAGTAACATTTAAAAATCCTAAATTAGCCTTCTCATGTTGGCTAGTTCGCCGTGTTAATAATTGTGCGTAATAGTCTCGTGTGTTGAGGGCCTCCTGAAATGTTTTGCTGCCCGTCGAGAGACAAACTCATCACATTGCCCCCTGTTGTTTGCATTCAAAAGTGGCCAATTCAAAGCAAATCAGATGGTTTCGCAAATTTTGTTCAACGCAACATGAGGTGTAATTGCGCCCAGCAGCAGCACAGTCGCCCGTCAGCTGCAAGTACCTACAACCATTACCCGATAACCAACTGGCCTCAACGCAGCTTCCATCGCGGCGGTGGGGTCGCGTTGGAGGCCTTTCATCCCGCAGCCTCTGAAACACAGATCCGTCCACGATAGACGCTGTCATCAGGTTAACGCCAGGAAACGCAGATTGCCATTAATGATATTTACACGGTTTGCTTCTGCGACGGCGTTAGACCTAGCGTTGGTGAAAGCTAGCATTAGCATGGCGTCGCATCCGTTAGAGGTGAACTTATCCAACTGTAAACGTGGAGAACTTTGATTGGTTGCTGCGATTCCACTTGCATGAGGAGTTTCACTCGTTTTGATTTCATGAGGAGTCAAGAGATTATTACTTTAATCTTTGACTCTTTGGGGATAAAAAAGTGTTTTTGTAAATGTGGAGGAACACGGATTTCCCAGGACAGTGATTCATCTCACTCATGACTGATTAGCACTACAGTCAGTCGGCATTTCATATATGAAAGTTCAAGCTGTTGCTAATCTGTGATGAATTATTGAAAATCCCCCGCGGTCAAATCAATGATGATTTGTTTCTTTGAGGGGAAACGCGCAGATGGCAACAGCAGCAGGCGGTGTTGCTTTTCCGACACATGTTCTCATCCTGTCGGCGCTGAGGTGACCCATCACTTACAGGAAGACTTGAAGGCATCGTCCAGTTTTTCAGGAACCTCTCCGCGGCCAGGACTAGGAGCATTTCCAGGCGCTGTCAGCTGGAGCGATGTGATATTAATGAAGGAAATGAGGCCGCTAGACGCGACGCTAGCTTGTATAGCTGCTAAAACCGCCGGGAAGGGGCCGCATCTACGCACAGGCAGGTAACCAGCCGTCACTGGTTAGCTGGAAACAGTAGCTGGAGCAATTCTATCCCTCGCCATGCTCCGATGGCGCCTCCAACGAGATGTCTCCATCAAAAGGATGATGTTCTCCGGTCTTTGTTTCGCACCGACTGGGCCTCCGTCAGGCTTTGATGCGGTGTGGGAGAAACGCTGCGCCCGTTCGTGTTCAGTCGCTGGAACTGTCATCCACAGCCTTCTGATTTTACTCTATGTCCCTTTAATGTGTGTGGTAGTCACAATTGTGTGCACGCACACACACACCCCCTCTTGATTCCAAGACTCCACTTTTTTTGACTCTAAATCTCCCTCTCAGCACCCTCTGTGGTCATCATAATCAATCGCTCTCTGTCTTTTGTATCTTACACATTCACACACGCACTAATTTGCAGCAACACACACGGCGCGCGTGCGCGCAGCTCTCCTCATGTGAGATGATGAAATACTTAGAGAAGTCAGGAAATCTCTTTCTGGTGAAACCAATCTGGACTCGGAGATAACTGAACCCTGGTGGTAAAAGAAGAAAGCCCGCTGGCTTTAGAGTCAGGTTTCCTGTGTGTGTGTGTGTGTGTGTGTGGGTGTGGGTGTGGGTGTGGGTTCGTTTTGGTCCCCAGTTCTTCCTCTTCTGGACTCCCGAGTGCCTCCGTGGTCTCATCAGATATGTTGTTTGCCGGCTCGTAGAGTTTTTTTGGGGGAGTTTTTTGCCGATTGAGACGTGAAGAGTGACGATAACTTACAGAACCACAAGGTTTATTTCCTTTAGATGTGACCATTCGTTGCGTTGTTATCGTTTTCAGACTTCCTCAGATATGAGATTACAATTTTATTTCCCCCAGCATTTAAAGGTGCTATTCCGCGATTAAGTTTTATAGATTTTCCTTCGAGGGGGTGACTTTTTCTTCCTTCTTCCTTCCTTCCTCTTCCTTCTTCCTCAGGGCTGCTCGTCTCCTATTGTGGTGAAGTTTGCCGACACGCAGAAGGACAAGGAGCAGCGGCGTCTGCAGCAGCAGCTGGCGCAGCAGATGCAGCAGCTCAACAGTGCCACCACCTGGGGGAGCCTGACGGGCCTGGGCGGCCTCACCCCGCAGTATCTGGCAGTAAGAAGAGCCGCCGCGTCGCCCACCTCCACCATCACCTCATCCGCCCCTCACTGCAGCCCCGTGGCCAACGCCGCCGCAGTCAGTGCTGCAAAACCAGAGACAGAAAGAATAATCCTAAAATACTCTGTCCCTCCTCCTCCTCTGCCTCCTTTTGTTCTAACGTTCTTTCCCGCTCATTATTGTTCTCCTCCTCTTGTATTGAGGAAATGAGGTCTCTGATTCGGGTCTGAAGCTGCCAAAAGTCAACAATGTCCCCAAATTTGAACAAAGGGAAATGAAGGCAAGGGTACAGCCTCCTTCCAGAAGCTGTCAATCAAAGTTTCCACACAAGGACATTTTGAAAGTCCTCCTTTTTATTGTGATTACAAAGTGATAATCACTTTCTCGGCTTGTGATGGCAAAATTACCACCGTGTCATCTGTAGCCGGCGCCGTCTCCCAGAAACGCCCTTCAGTTCCTGCTAATTTGCAGCAGCGAAGGAACGTCATTCAGCGCAGATTAAATGTTTTTATCAGTACAGAGGAAGAACGTTCAAACGGGGCTTCAGACAGTCTCCGTCTTTGTCCGTCTCCTTCATTAGATCAGCTCGGCCCTCCTGCGTTTGTGCGTTTCTCTAATTGTTGCATTAATGCCAGAACGACCACGTCGGGTTTCTTCCGCCCGCCCACACTGGGGTCGGGCAACAAAGTAGAACCTTGGTAAAAAAAAAAAAAAGGGGGTGCAAAAATGGTTGTTTTATAGGTTTTAGCTCCCAAAATATCCACTTCTGCTAAAAGGAAAAATTAAATATCTGTTATTCTGGAATTATAAAATATTTCTAATGTCAGAATTTGGCTTAAAAAAAATCCATGAATGTTCTGACCTCATTAGGTTTTTTCTTCTTAATCTTCTTTTCGAGCTTTAGAGCTCCACACTAACCAAGCTCTACATGCTAGCTGCTAACAGCTCCCATTTCCATTGTGAATCCTCGCTCTTGTTTCCGTGACCTTTCGCTCCTTTTTCATGTCTTTTAAAGAGATTTCGCCGTTGTCTAGAAGCAAATGACGAAAAGAATCACACAGTGGAAACAAGATGTTAATTTGCTGTTAATTCCAGTCTTTGAAGGATGAGTTTTTGACAACATCAGTATTCCACTTTTGTTTTGGAATCTAATTAGTCGGCTAGATTAGAGCTTTCATGCTCAACTTGTCTGGAAGAATCGTAGATGAATGCAAACATCTCTTGCTTGGAGGGAAGATCAGACTTTATTAGCAGCTCATTTACTCATGGAGCACTGAGGCAATAGCCACAATGCTAACTCATTAGGAGTTTAGCCTCTCAGTGTAGCATTGTAGAGACGTCAAAGCTTTGGTCTTTGTTTCACCCTCCTTTCTTTTTCTCTTTCTCTCTCTTGCCATCAGTTGCTTCAGCAGGCGGCCTCCTCTGGTAACCTCGGAGCCTTCAGCGGGATCCAGCAGATGGCCGGTAAGGCAAGAAAATCGCTCCCTGGAAATACACAACAGCAGCGGGCTCTTTGGCGCACCTTCCTGTTATCTTCTTCACAGACTTGTAAAAAAGAGGACCAAAGAGCATAACAGATGAACTCGCATGGCAGAGTTAAGAGGGATTCTTGCCCCGAAGATTTATTAAGTGTTGCTAAGAATTGTCTTGATCTTTTAATGAGGCCAGACAAAGAGTTGTGCCCTGGGCGTGCAACATTAGCACCGCGGCTTTGCAGGGATGGATGAATCACAAAGAAAGAAATGGAAAAAGCAAAAGGAGGAGAGGAGGATGTCCAAAGTAGAGCCCCTCTGCTGCAGGCTGACGCCACCTAGTGGCCTCTTTGCCGGTCCTCTGAGCCGTGACAGTCAAGCCGTCGCTCATTCAGGTCAAATCTAACGCGGTTAGCTTGTTTCCGTGGTTAGAAAACCTGGCAACCTCTCAGAATCAGTTCAATTATCATAATACCCCCCCCCCCCCAAAAAAATGCAGATAAGAAATCCACTGTCATGGAAAACCCGACGCTAACGATGTCGTCCGTTTCCCTCGAGGGGAGAAGATTAACCAGCGCCCATTTCTGCTTTTATGGATGGAGCTCTAAATGCAGCAGGATTCCACTTGTTAGAGCCGAATCAGTTTTAAATAGACGAGTTTAGTCTGATTTGTAATGAAATGTTGCTCTGGGCCGAGCCAGCGTCCGTACTCAGGCGCTAATGAATTAAAGGGACTCCAGGAAAATGGAAAATGACGGGCGGAGAGACGGGCCGGCGCTGCAAAGTGCAGCTGATGCACTAAAACGTGCACATTGTATTAACCCAGTTCTGTTTTAATCTGAGCCCTGAGCGCGTCAAGAAGCCTCCTATTAAACGCTGAACAAGAGCAAATCTCCGTCATTTGGGCCGTTAAATTGAGATGATTTCCAACCCCTCTCTCTCTCTTCCTCATCCCCCCCTTTGCTCCTCCCTCCAGCCCTCACGCCCTCCTCTCCCCTCATCCATCCATCCCAGGGTGTTTTCAAAAATAAGGGGCCAGCTTAATTGTGCAGCGTTTGGCACTGGGAGGCTCTCAGCTGCCCCAGTACGACTTTATAACCATTAGTGGATGCGAACAAATGTGTTTCTGAGTTTCTGAATTCTTCTCTTGGTAATTTAGGACTTTGGATTTTGCATTGGGAGTTTGCACGTCCGTCTGCATCCTCCAGGGGGCGCTCCAGGCGGCTCCATTTATTGATTTTTTTACACACGTGTCTTGGAGCGCTCATGTAAAAAAGGGATTTGGAACCAACGGAGGGTCCCGGCGTCGGGGTTTTGGATCTGTCGTCGTCCATCTGCAGCAGAGGGGAACGAGGGAGCGAGCGCGTGCGATTGGCGGAGATGTGACACAGCGGGGCGGCATCTGGTCCCAGCCTTTAACACGACGAGCTGCGGCGCCCAGGCTTTGATTCGGCGCGGCGATGTCTGCCGCAGCTCCGTGCACGTGCATGTGCACAGTCGCACGCGCTCGCTGTCGCGCCATCTGCCCAGTCTGGGTTTTTGGATGGTGGTGGCGGAGCGATTGTCGGGGGGGGGTTTAAGCCAGCCTTCGCTCATCTGCTCCACGCCGCCGCCGTCAGAATGATCCGTGGAGCTTTTATGCTAACGCCGCCACGTTTGCGGTGCTCAAAGGTGGCGCACGTCAGGCTCCAGCCTCCTGTAGGGCCTCCGTCCGTTCTGCTGCGTGGCTTCAGCACAAAGGTCCAACTTGACCTTTGACCTTCCAACCGCTTTCCAGGACAGCGAGTGTGAGATGTGGAGGGGGGGGGGTCCACTCTGATGAGGCGGAGGGACGCGTGGGCAGAAGAGGCGGGAATATAAATGAGAACGAGGGAGGAGGAAGACAAGAACGATGAAATGAAAGCAAAGTTGAACCGCCGGGCGATTCGCTTCAGGTGTGTTTGATGGTGGGAGCGCGCTTGATGACTCGACAGTTTGTGAACGAACACCGCGTTTTCAGCAGGGAACGCTAACTCATTAGCTATTATTAGCATTTGCTTTGACTTAAGCGGAGTCCGCAAAATCCAAAACAAAAGGCAGCCATTGGATCGGTGGGGGGGGGGTTACGGGGGAAATGGCTCAGAAAAACCGATTAGAAAAGATCTCTGGTAAACAGGGTGGAGAACACAGCTGCTTTAATTCCACCCAGAAATCTCCTTTACAGGAAATCGACAAGAATGGTTTGAAAAACAAGATTGTTGTTTTTTGGTTTTTAATAATCACAGACGGGTAAAACGCACGCGCGCACTTCCTAAACCTTTAAAAACCCGAAAAAAGACCTTTTTTCCTATATGTGATCAGCCAATCGCAGCGAGGGCTCGGGCCACCCGCGGTCATTGGCTACTTCGGTTGTCTGGGAAACGACCGTTTCAGCGGGAGGAGCTTCGGGTTGTTTTGTTTGTCGTATGTCGATTATTGTGTGTGTGTGTGTGTGTGTGTGTGTGTGCGAGTGAGTTGGAGTGAGTGAGAGAGTGTGTGTCTTTGTGTGTGTGTGTGTGTGTGTGTGTGTGTGTGTGTGTGTGTTTACTTTCATGGGAGCGTATATACATCCAGACTGTATATACGACACATACGCCTCATACTGAGTGTCCACCCTTTAACTCTGACATGCTCATTAGTCCAAGGACGCTCCTGCGTGGTAACAAATGGTTGTATTCTGAGGTTCTCACACACACACACACACACACACACATGCACTGACACATGCACAGACTGAACTGCTCATTTACTTGCAGAAATAGTCCAGTAGCAGGACCAGTTTGGACTGGTACCAGCTCGCAGCTGTGGGTTCTATGTTTTATGACAGACCGTTTAATTTGAAAATATTAAATATCCCAGTACGTTTTGATTATTTTCTTATTATTTTTAAGGTCCCGGGATTTCGAGCTCATCCAAAAGCTGGTTTTCATTGCATCCGCAGACAAATGAAACAAAAGCAAGGCTGAAACTTTCCCCTCAAAAGTCGCTGTCTGTAATTACCGTTTTTATTGACTTATTACACTGAAATCTACTTGAGAGAAGAGGAAGAGCTCGTTAAATCTTGGTAGAAAGGCAGCGGAGGGTTTTCGCTTACACGGGGAAACATCAAAGTTTGTCTAAATCCGAGCGATTATTTCAGCCTCGGAGAAACGCAGCAAACCTAAACACAACAGCTGCTCCTCCGAACACATCTGGGACTTATTAGCAGAGTCAGCTGCTGTGCTGTCTCCACACGCTGCAGACTCCTCACAAAGGCAAACACACGTAAAAAAAGACGCGGCGGGAAACGCTCTGCGGACGCCGATCCGTCAGATCCGTCCCGGTCCAGCCGCGCCACGCCCACTGCCTCGCTGCCCGGGTTTGACACCACCCTCTCTGGCTCCTCTCCCCAGGTATGAGTGCTCTGCAGTTGCAGAACCTGGCTACTTTAGCGGCAGCGGCGGCAGCAGCCCAAAACTCAGCCAGTCCGTCCAACACAAACCCCCTCTCCTCCAACGCCGCCTCCCTGGGAGCGTTGGCCAGCCCAGGTAACACCGCAGCCACCCGGGTCGGAGGTGGTGGCTGGGGTTCCGACGCCTGCCTCCTTCCTCCGTCTGCATCGTCACCGTTGTTGTTGCCCCCCATGATTCCCCTGGTACTCCACCGCCATCACTGCCGCCATCAACCAGCCATCGAAACGCCACCATCACCATTTTTCCGATCATTGTTGTTGACCTGCGCTGCGGCCCCGTCGCCACGGTGTGTTCATCAGCCCTTCATCTCAGTAGAACCCATGTTGTGTTGTCCGTGTGGTCCCGGCCTCCACGCCACCGCGTCACACATGCACTTGTATATGTGCGCGCGTGTGCATGTCTGTCTGTGTTTGTGCTCCGGGTCTGTGTGGTGGTTCTCAGTGTTTCTGTCACCTTAGACGGCGGCTGTGTTGTCGAACGTGGCGTTTCGTTTATCTGTGTCAGCGTGTTTGTTGTCCGCTTGTAGCTGGATGGGAGGGGTGAACAGGTCACTTGGCGCCTGAAGATCGCAGAGTCTCCACTAGGTGTCGCCTCCTGTCATGTGCTTCGTTTCGGAGGTTCCAGCTGTGGAAACAACAGAGCTGACGGCCCGGATCCTGAAGAGAAGCTCAGCCAAGAGCGCTGTGACGGAACTCCGGGGTCACAGGAGCAAGAAGGGTGCCTTCGCTAACAAGCTAAAGAACGTCATGTCTGGACATACAGGGTCCAGAAACTTACCACACACACACACCGCTCCAGATCCAGTCGACCCTGATAAACCTTTGGACTTCAGATTCAATGTTTGCGCAGGAATAAAGGCTAGCTTTGACGCTAACTCCAGCAGGATTAGAAGGAGGGCTTGGCAGCGCTCCTGGGGTAACTGGACAGCCAGTGTTAGCTTTTGTTTCCTGGATGCTAGCTGTCCAGTTTGTTGCTAGCCTCGGCCATGGAGGGCTGCAGAGGCACAGAGACGGTAAACATCAGGCATCAGGGTTCAGTTTTACTGCAGCTGTGTACAAGAACACGAGGCTTCAGATATGTTATTCCTGGGAGAGGGCAGGTTCGTCTGCAGTGGGAAGCTACAAAACGGAGCATCTGACATCAAAACTCCCTTGATGGGTGTCAAACACTTCAGCTACGAGGAAATCTGTACGTGCTGCGGCGCCAGTTAGCAGTCAGTCAGGCTGACGTCTGAACCGAGCTCAGGTTAAATATCACCGCCTTCAAACGCTCGTTGCCTTTGTTTCGTTGCCACGCTCCTTCACAGCAATTCCTCCGTCTCTCCCCACTTCCCGGCGGCGTGTCCCCACTCTGCCAGCCGGTGTTTTTTATTTTAGAGCGCGCTCCCAACAGAGCATGCACATGAAGGCTCCTTTCCCCCCCCTCTCTCTCCGCTCGCTCTCTGCTCTTCCTCCTTCCTCCTCCATCCCACTTCCGGCTCAGGTCCGGCCACTCGCTGCGAATGAGCGGTTGAGCTGCATGTGTCAGTGAAGCCGCAAATGTCACGCCGCTTTTGATAAATACAGACACTTCTGCATGGATACGGGCCGACGTCTTCCCTCCATCACCCCTTTTCCTGGCGCTAGAACCTCTGCAGCAAAGGCGGGAGCGTTTCCACGAAGCCAGGATGGGCTTTTCTTGTCTTTTGATGTGCTTGTACATGAATATTTACATTTCCTGGGTATTTTTCACGCCGTTTTGTGCAACAGATCACACGCTGACCTACTGCCCCCCCCATCCGACTTCTCCACATTTCACCTGGAGTGTGTGTGTGTGTGTGTGTGTGTGTGTGTGTGTGTGTGTGTGTGTGTGTGTGTCTGCCGAGATTGGCTGCAGTCCAAACGTTCCCACGGATGATGTTTTAAGCTGGCTGTGCTCTTCCCTTTCTGTATGTTTGCGCTTTCTTTTATTTTTTAGGTCCACGTACGCGCGCGTGTGTGTGTGTGTGTGTATTTTTCCACAACCTCATCTTGCAAACACACCATGAAGCTTCTCATTATTCCGACACGTGCGTTCTGATGGGTCCAGCCGATAAATAAGGTGCTGGATGAAGCAGATCCTTTCAAAGGGAACAGCGCTCTCCTGCACTCATCTGCCCCACTTTAAACTCCATTCTCACACGATTTTATTGCCGTGTGTTCAAAAGGCCAGGGTGACCACTTCCTGTAGACCAGACAGCTCTAAAACATTCACGGCGCGCAGCCTCGACCGGTGCTGCCGGCTTTCAATGCGGCTTCTCTGCACTTCTAATGGTGATTTCAAAATTCCTCCAATTTAATTTAAAACGGACCCTCAGCGGCGCCAAAGGTCAAACAGGGTCAACTATGTTTAAGAAGAAAATCTCTACAGGAAGGGGAACCTTGAGAGTTTCAGTTCTTAAGTAACAGCTCTCCTTCTCTCTTTCCTGTCCTCATCTTGGTCTCCTCCCCTCCTCCCTCTCCCGTCCCGCTCGACCAGCCGGCACCACGGCCAGCTCCAACGCCGGCGCCATGAACTCTCTGACATCGCTGGGCACCCTGCAGGGCCTGGCGGGCGCCACAGTGGGCCTGAACAACATAAATGCACTTGCAGGTAGCATCAACAGTGAGTATTCATCCTGTCATCAGCCACTCCACCTTCTCATCTCACGCCATCCTCAGACTCAGAGCGAGGCGGTGCAGGGAGACACGTGCTCGACTACAAAGGTCCGTGCACGTGGTCGTTTATTCACGTTTATAATGGCATTTAATTGTAGCGTCTGACAAATGTGCCGCTAAAACCCACATGTTCAGTTAAACCGATTCAGACTTTTATTAAAAAAAGATTTGGTGCAATTCTTTCTAAAAGGAGCACACATGGGAGAGGTTAACCCTGAAGGCTGTCTTCCAGGAAGCATCTCTGAAAGAGGTTTTCTTCCACAAAAGATCTTTTAAATGTGGTAAAGCGCTGTTGATAGGCAGCTGCAGGAGAGTGAAAATGGCACCTGTCACATTCAGTGTGGAACAGCACATTACACTGCAGCAACTGTGCAGCCGCAGGGCATTTTAGAGGGCATTTCACCACATTAGCCTTCCTGCAGGGTCATTTAGAGGGCGTCTCACTACATTGGCCATCTTGAAGGGCTGTTTATCTGCATTACTTTACGATAATTTCTAAATTTTAACAAATAGCCTTAAGTCTAGGATGAATTTAGTTTCATTAAATCTAATGTTCTAATGAGATGGAGGGAAAAATCTGTGGATTTGGTCGCCTCCCTGTTTCAGCCTCTTGATATATAAATCTCTGATCTCCACCTCCTGACCTCCTCTGGCCACCTTCCATCCTCCCATCCTCCATCCATCTGCTTCCTGGTAGCGTCCAGGGTGATGCTTGAGTGCTGCGGTGCCATCAGGCCAGAGCTGGCGTGCTGCTGTCGCCATCGTCTGTTGATGTCGTCGCCCGTTTTTCGCCGTCTTGTTTTGCTTTCTGTCGCCGCCGGAAAGAAAAGAACGTGCAGCAAAAACTACAGAATCAAATTACAGAACCGTGTTTAAATTTTGTAGGCGACAGTCGTGTTGCCCTGAGAGCTGGTCGAGTCACACGTGGCGGGTTTGGACCGCGGCGTCCTCCTTGTCCTGCCTTTGACCTCCGGCAAGACGGGCTGAGATCTTAATCAGCGCCGTGACTGCAGGCGCGTTGCTGCGCCGCTGCATTCTTTTCCCCCTGACCTTTTCCGTTCCCGGACAGGAATAACCGTGTCTTCGGTGTAAATCACACACGCATCCACGCAGGTGCAGAAAACCTCACTCGCCTCTCAAAACAGAGACGGCCATTTTACATCCCACCCTGGAGAACTCGTCTCCGCCGTGTCCCTCCGCCCACCACCGGCAGCCCTCATTTAAACACATCTAGGCCCTTAATTAAATCTCAAAGGTCAGCGGTGCAATTATTCCTGAATAAATGAGTGACCTATAATCCGGAGTCGGGGGTGATAATTTATTTCACTGTGTCTGACGGCGAGCCGACAGGACGCCGAGTCAATGTCAGACCCCCACAGACAAGTTGCCCTCCGCCGCGATATTAAGATGTTACACGCAGCTAATGAGTGTTACTGCTGTCCCCTCACTTTTTCAACCAGAGCCGCCACCCCCCCCCCCCACACACACACACACACACACACACACACACACAATTAAGCATCACAGCTCAACTAAAGTTTAGTTTTCATGGGGTCAAACAAAGCTGGAGATGAGCTGGCCTCTTTAGCCACGCCCCTCTGACCACGCCCCCTTAGCCACACCCCCGTCAGCAGCCACATGTGTGTTTTCTGGTGTTTCCGGTGTCTCCGTGTGTGCAGCTCTGGCTGTCATCAGCTACACTCATAACTGCACTTTACCGTTAAACTGTCCGTTCGTCCTGCGTCTCCCGTGCGTGACGTGCGTCCACTGTGGCGTTGCCGTCTGTGTGTGTTTGTGTGGATAAACACAAACTTCAATGGGAGCGCTAATGAGTAAGTGCGTTCTTCTTTCTTTATTGTTGGGTTTTATGTAAAGTTGCTCAAATGCTCTCAGGTATGGCGGCTCTAAACGGAGGCCTGGGTGGCGCAGGGCTCACCAACGGGACGGCGGGCACCATGGATGCGCTGACGCAGGCCTACTCAGGGATCCAGCAGTACGCCGCCGCCGCGCTGCCCACCCTCTACAGCCAGTCGCTGCTGCAGCAGCAAGGGGCTGCCGGCAGCCAGAAAGAAGGTCAGGAACTCATTAATTCTTGCACAAAATGATGGTCCTGCTTCATTTCATTGATTTAGCGGCTAAAATTCACACACGCAAATGTGCTTGGGCTCATGGTGTTAAATTCAGTTAAATTCCATTTGGTTCTGTTTTTTTTATGATGCAAAATGGCCGCGTGGCCACAGTGAATAGCGTACAGAAGCGGAGCCGCATGCTGTTTTTGTTTCATTTGTAAAGACGCTTTCTTTGAACATCCATCCAGGAGGGCGACGCCCTCGGGGGAGGCAAAGATCTGATAAAAACCGCCTTCCGACCCAACACTGAGCTGTCAGAATAAATGTAGAAAAGGAGAGAAAATGGCAATAAAAGAGTGAAATCAAGCGCTTTCACATGCAGCATTCCACAGCTGTGGGGGGGCTTCAGTCTAACGGTGTCGGCGCTCTGACCTGAAACTCTCCTCTTCCGCTCCTCCAGGTCCTGAAGGTGCCAACCTGTTCATCTACCACCTGCCGCAGGAGTTCGGAGACCAGGACATTCTCCAGATGTTCATGCCTTTCGGAAACGTGGTTTCTGCCAAAGTCTTCATCGACAAACAGACAAACCTTAGCAAGTGCTTCGGTAAGAAAGGACGCAGACGCACGGCCGCTCGCTTCACTGTTAAACAGCGACCGGACAGCCCAGGTCACATGATTAAAATGAAACAGGCAGCTCAGCTTCAGCAACCACAGCTTGAGAAGCCAGAATATCTGTTCCCTAATGTGGGATTTAACTTTCACAATCCATGATGGAAGTGTCGCCTCGGCAACGCCTTCGTGGCTTCGCTGTGGTCGTGTTTTGTTCCCTCCAGGAGTCATTAAAGTTTCATCCACTGTTATTGTTAAGCGCCGCTGCAACATTAGGTGTTTTTTTTCTGCTTCAGTTCTGCAGCCTACATTTATCATAACGGCATTTAGGTGTAGCTGTTTTACATAAATACTGGCTCTTCAGATAAACACGAGCAGCCAACCAGCGGTTTTCATGTATTCGCCATTCCCTGTTAGCTTGTTTTTCACACGCTCTTCTCTCGGTTTGCCGCCCCCTACAGGCTTCGTCAGCTATGACAATCCAGTGTCGGCACAGGCAGCCATCCAGGCGATGAACGGCTTCCAGATCGGCATGAAGCGGCTGAAGGTGCAGCTGAAGCGCTCCAAGAACGACAGCAAACCATACTGATCTTAGCACTAGGCTCTGTCTGCTCCCCATGTTAGCACTGCTAGGGTAAGTCCCCCCCCCCCAAAAAAAATAAAAGTGAAAATGAATGAGAATAAAAGAGCCACGGGCCTCTGCAGGGGGACATCCTGTTGGGAGGGATTGGGGAGATGTGGGGAGGGAGGGGTAGATGACCTTCAACCACCCTGAGGGAGACACATGCCTTTTTAAAAAAAAAAAAAAATCAGATTATTTTTAAATTTGTTTGTTTATGTTAGCTTTATTATTTATTCTGAATGAGTTTTGACACACATGAACACTCTTCCATTTCCGCCATTTCTTTGTGCGTTCTTCTCTTTTTTTTTAACAACGGAAGGAAGTAGCTATCTCGGGTAGCTTTTTTACAAAGCAAAACTTTATTTAAAGGTTTTTCTTTTTACCTTTTCGATTATTCGTGGTAATTTATATTTTTTGGAGCACAAGCTACAGTCAGAGCTGACGTAAAGACAAAGGAGCCATCGCGATTTTTGTTCTTCTTCCGCTCAACAATTTCTTTTTTTTTCGTTTTCTTTTTTTTTTTTTGACACACGCAGATATGCACATTTGACCTTTGGCCTCCGCGGTGTTGGTTGCAGGCTGCCGCTGCTTCTCTAAAAACCCCTCTACGCCTGCTGGCAACCCGGGAGCAAAGGCTGCAAAAACAGAATAAAACGTCAAAAACAGTGGCCTCTTTAGGTTAGAATCAGTCCACCAGTCCAGTCTTAATATTTATGGGAAACGAAGAAGTGTTTTTTTTTTAATTGTCATTATTATTTCTCTTTAGAAAAAAACAAAAAAAAACAATAATTAGCACCAACTTTTGGGTCAGATCACATTGGTGTTTGTTGTTAAATGAGACGACAGCATGCAGATCATCAGAAAAAACGGAAAAAAAAACAATCCGGAATCTGAAGGACGTCATTCTAATTATTTTTAAAAAAAAGAGTTTAAGGTGGTTACTGACGATACTTGATGTTTGTGAGGGGGGGAAAAAATCATTCAAGTATGGTACGCCACAGGCCTGTAAATTTTATTTGTAAAAAAGCAGTTATATTTTTATACAGCATTTTTACTGCCTCAGATTTAAAAAAAAAAAAAAAAGGATTTTATTTATTGCCTATCGTTAATTTATTGGACTCCTATAAAGTTTATCATAAAGTAGACCCCCCCCCATCTGTGGAAGAGTCTCGTGAAATTGGCTTCTCTTGTCATGTTTTTTGCGACGGAGCGCTCCTCCTGGTATTCATGCGCTCACACACACCTCCCGTGTGCCCTT
This sequence comes from Takifugu rubripes, assembly GCF_901000725.2. NCBI lineage: Eukaryota > Metazoa > Chordata > Actinopteri > Tetraodontiformes > Tetraodontidae > Takifugu > Takifugu rubripes. The sequence goes on along the minus strand of NC_042302.1, from coordinate 2,654,250 downwards.
CATGCATTCATCCGCCTCTCCTCTCACCACTCTCCCCCTCTCTCCATCTGTAGTGGGACTACTTCCTCAAATGTCGACTTTCCGCCCTTTTTTTTGTTTTTTCCTGGCAATTCTTACGTATTTGGGATTCTCATTTTCAGTGTTTCTTGTTTACGTTTGTTTGTCCGTAAGCACCGCCCCCAAATTTTGCTCCGAAAAAGCTGAAAAGGACCCACCCTTCCTCCCCACCCCCTAAAAAAAAGAAAAGCTATTTTCTCCCATCCATCTGGGCTCTGATGGATCAAGCTTTGGGTGTTCTCTGTTATCCGTGTGTGAAAGTGTGTGTTGCCTGTTTATACCTTAAACGTTCCATCACGTAATAATGAAAGCCAAAAAAAATCAAAAAACAAAAAAGCTAAGGGAAGCGACGGGCGTTAGCTGTTCTTCCGGTGTGTTGCTGTTGTTGTTTGTGTTGTTGATTTTGGACTGAAATGCTGTAGTGGTGTGGTGCTCTGGCTCTCCTGTGTGTTAACTCTCTCCTCTCCTCTGTTTTTTCTTTCCCCCTTTTAGAACAACCCATCCTCCATGCCTGTTAGCTCATCGCTTGCCTAGCATGTCTCCGTGGCGTCCCAAACAAAAACAAAACAAAACAAAAAAACTTAAAGCGATAAAGTGTCAACGTCCCCTCCCCTTCCCCACGTCTCGTCATTTTAGTTTTTTTCTGATGTCTTTTTCCAGCTCACCTGATCATAACTGGTTCTCCTCCACTGCCACCTACTGATGTTCTCCAGTTTTTGTTTTTGTCCTTTTTTATGCATGTGACCTCATTGGGATCGATTCTCTCCAGGAGGATTTTTTTTTTGGGCGGGAGGGGGGCGGAATGAGGCAATGAGGGAGGGGGTGTGTAAACAAATGGAAAAAAAAGAATCAATGTGAAAAAGACACAAGCTGCATTCATACGAAAAACAACAAAAAAAGACATAAATAATCAAAAGACTGAGATTTTTATTTTTTTTGGAGAAAAAGTGGCAACGTGATTTTCATTCTGTACATCTCCTCTTTGGTTTTTGCTTTCTTTTCTTCTTCATTTGAAGTCAACTTGAACGTTCACCGCAGGAATTGGCGCGGGGTCTCGCTTCTGGCGCCTGCGAGGGGGCGGGAGGAGGGCGGGGCCAGAAGCGGCCCACGCCAGTTCCTCTGAGATATAAGACTACTTCCAAATAGTTTTGACTCAAAAAAACTGTCTGATCAACATTGGACTGTGGGAGCTCTCTGGTGGTTTTTACATTTTTCAGGCAGTGTAAAGTTTTTTGATAAAGCCATTTTAAGTGGCTCCGTTTCTCATTCAAAGTCTATATATAGAACCACTTTTTCTAGAGTAGTTTAAAGGTAAAAAACGAAAAAATAAGAGACATTTGCCCTGCTCGGGTGGGAGAAATGCTACCTACTTGTGTCACCTTTTGCTGAACTGACTCACAGATAGACAATCCGTGGTTTAAATGCACATGAAATGACCTATATTTTCTACTGTTTAAATGTATAGAGGAAGAAAAAGAAAAAAACAACGTACTACGATACCTGTAACCTGCGTTAACGTCGGTGCTTCTCGTGAGTTTAGTTGTGGTTTCATCAGAAGTCTAACGGTCTTAAATGTCCTCATGTGTTTTTCAAGAGAAGACTAAAAAATCAGTTTACTTGAACAATAGACGAAGCCTTTCACATGACTATAATAGTTACATTCTGGGGTTTGATTCTCTTTATTTTTCTTCTTTTAAGGAGTCCCTATTTGCTAAATTTCTTGTTGGTTAATTAGCTATATGAAATTCTTAAAAATATATATAAATATAAATATATCTATAAATATATATATAAAATGTCAGCTTGTGAAGCATCAATGTCATAATTTTATTTCTCTCGTGGGAAACAATATTTAGGTGTGTTTTGTTGTTCAGCAAAATGTCTTATAAAGAAAAAAAGATCAGTGGAGTTTAGTGCCAAATTCTGAAGGTACTTCCTGCCTAGCGCGTCAGTGTACTTCTTGTGAAATTATTTGATAACATGGGTATTTTATTATAAGTGTTTTGTATGGATCCCTCATATTTAAAATCTAGATTTAAAAAAAGAGTTTGTTAACTTGCTATTCTGTGGTCTTGTTGCCTGAAAATGTCATGTTTGCTTTTTTTTCTTCGTGAAAATGTAAAAAAGTGCCCATGTGTCATATATATATATCTATATACATGCACACACACATTCTCGTGCAGACCTCACAGTTTCCTTTGTCGTGCGCGAGAGCCTCTGAGGGTGAAACGCCTCGACAGAACCCGCCGGCGCCCTTCACACGCTCCACAGTCACGCAGTGATATTTTAGCCATCGCACGGCCGTTTTGCTCATCGAAGCCTTACCACGACTCTTTGCACTTCTCAATTAGCATCTCGCGCAAACTCAGACGCAGGCGGCTTGGTCACGTGACGGTTGTGATTGTTGTTCCGGGGAGGACTACGCGAAGCCTTATTTCCTGTAAACCCTCTGTTTTGGGGCTTGAATTGCGTCCTCACGCTCATTACGTCGTTTATTACCTCAACACAAACACGCTAGCTTTAGCGCTGGGATCGCGGGAAAAGCACACATGCAGTGGCGGAATGTAACTAAGTAGGTTTGCTCGAGTACTTTGCTGAATACGCAGTAGGGACAGATGGGAAAAGATTAGAATGAACACAGATCAATAGCACACTTAAACTCGGTTCTTCTTCGGGACGGAACAGTGATTCTTCTATTAGCCTAAAGTCTCCATCGCTGCATGTGTGAGCGGCTGGGAAAGAGGAAGGGCCGAGGCACTCGACAGGTTTCACTTTTGTTTTCATACGTGCATCGTCTGGTTAAGTGGGCCAAAATCGTGTTTAAATGCCAAAGTGTGTGAATTTTCATAGTCGAGCCGTTTACATGGCACAGCGTGGTGTCAGTCAGTTCAGCTGCCCCCTCCCTGAAAGTTTACGCTCTGCAAAAAAATAAATAAATGACGGAAGAAGAAAAACGCAGCATTATTTTCTACAGAAGCTCACCAGTCGCCTTAACCAGGGAGCGTCATATCAGTATTCCAGAGTGAACATGTCGTCAGTCACGTGGGCGGCGGCATCGCTTCGTGTTCGTGTGCAGTAAACGTCGCCCCCTTCAGGCCCAAACGGCCATTTGTCCTCACGGTGGAGTGAGTGAGCAGCGAGACATCAGAGGAAGGGTCATGTCCCAAGATAACTTTATCTGATCTCATCAAGGGAGGAAAGAAGACTTTACCTTTCTGGATTAGCCGCGGGACTAGCCGCGCCGCGGGATTAGCCGCGCCACCAACAGCCATAGCTACCTGTGGGACAGCTGGAGTCTGGTCGTCGTTCACACATGTTTCCTGACCAGCAGCTGCACCAGTTTCACCAGTTGTCACGTCGAATCCTGTCGTTAGCCGTGCAGACCGTTAGCATCGGCAGACAGAACCACACAGGCCCGTCAAAGACGTCCCGAACCGAATCCCGCCGAGATGGAGGAAAACAAAACAAAACAAATCTGCCGTTTGTCGTTCACGCAACCCAGAAGCGTTTGAAAGCACATCGTAAAGTCGCCAAAAGCTCATCTCGTTTGTCCGGAGAGTCTCGTCTTTCCGTCTTTCCTTCGGTGTCGAAGCACAAACGTGGGCGGAGGAGGCGGAGTTTGTGCGGAGCGGCTCACCTCAGGGGCTGTCGTCGCCCGTGCTCGTCGTAATCTTTCTATCTTGTCACTGTTCACTTCTCTGTTCTCCTTCTTTCTTAATTATCTTAAGTGCTATTTATCAAACAACAAAAACTAAAGAACAAAAAAAAAGAACTTGTAGTTTCTTTGCATTATGGCTTATGTCCGTTTTTTTAAGAACTTTCTGTGTGTTCTCTCTTTCTGTGCCGTAAAAAGAGCTCGTCTGTAGAAATGAAGCTATGACTTTCCGTTTGTTTCCTCCTCTTTTCTTTTTTCTTCCTTTGCTCAGATTTAGAGGTTTTCAGTAGTATCTGTCTCGAGAGAAGCCAAAGTCATTTCAGTGGATCCTGTGTGATGTATGTTTGTTTGACAACACTTCGAAATCTGTCACGGGCGGGATTTAAGAGTACAACAAATGCAGGCTTTCCTATTTCTACAACTGATTGTACTTATGCATTTTGTACCAGTGGAATTTTTTATACTGGAGATTAAAGGAAACAACAAAAATCTTAGCAACGCTGTCTGGCCTGGTGCTGTGGCCCGACCCTGACTGGTCCCCGAGTATGATTTCTAGCTGGCGTCAAGGAAGTTGGCTTTTGATATCAGATTTTCTAGGAGATCTTTGGCTTTATTTCTTCTTTTTCCTCACTGAGTGTTTCTTTAGTTTGTTTGCTTTGTCCCCGCCCCTCTTTTTTTTGGTTTTTTCAACCCCCCCTTCCAAAAAAAACGAGGGTAGGCGAGTGTCGGAGCTTTTTTCTTTTCTGTTGTTGAAATCGTTCTAGCAAGTTTGTCTGTACAACAGCGGTAAGTTTCATTTGACTCCTGTAACCTGCAGTCTACACAATAAGACAATTCTAGAAAAAAAAGAAGGAATAGAAGTATTTAGTCACCTTGAGTGGATTAATGTATTAGTTCAATAAAGAGATCAACTAATTAGATTTTGATTAATTTTTTTTTTCTTTTAGCTGTTTAGATTTTCCGGTTTCTCTGTCCTTCTCTGTGAACTAACTGTGTAGCTGAAGCGGTCAGAATTATTTTTGTAAACGTATGTTCTTGTGTGATGCAGTTTTTTGCTTCTGTCTCCTATATTAAACCATTTTTCCTAATACTCGTCTCTCTCTGTGTTGTTATGTTCCAGTGCCGTCCGCTGTGCTTCTTCACCTCCCTCTGCCATGCTCTCCTTCCCCCCTTCTTTCTTCACAGTCCCGTTCTTTTTTTTTTTACTCTTTCCCGTTTCCACATGTCGTTGTCGTCGTTGTTTCTCTTTCTTTTTAACCAGGTTGACCCATTCAGACTCACAAACACTGTAAATATACATAAAGTGTGTGTATGTATATTACTGTGTTGCCCAAGTTGCTGGACGATTGCCTAAAGACGGAAAATCAGGGTTGAACGCAGATTTGCACCGTCCTGTCTGCTTCAGGCTAACATTATCTTAACGGCTATCACCCTGCAAATTTCTCCATTTCCCAGAATGCCGAGTTTTCCCCTGGAGTCTGATTTAATGTTCCGGCTGTTGTCTTTAAGAGCTGCTGGAATTGTCCCGGTTTGGGTGTACGGAGGCTAACTCCCATGAGGACACAGCTAGCTCTGTGTCCTCCCCTGTCCACTGTCCTGGGCAAAGCCTGTCCTCTTGTCTGTCCACTCTGTGTCTGATCCACCTCCACCCCCCCTTCCCCCAATGTCTGAGCGTCACAACTGCATCCTGCGTTAGAGAGGAAAGAGAAGTCAAAGGTCAAAGAAGGTTAAACAGCTGAAACATCTGGGTGGTTTTTCTTTTGTTTCCGTTTGTGATGGCTGATAACTGTGATTGTCTAAAATCTAATCGAAGCTGCTGTAGATTGTATCCGGGACATCATGTGAGTTATTAAAAATGGATTTTTTTCTTTAGAGTTCGGGCGAGGATAACAAACTGCCGCGGGCCTGCAGATTCGAGCCGTTACTGCCGGCATCTGGCGCTTAATCCACATCTACAGCTCAGATTTTCCATGATATTTTCAGTCTGTCTCCTCCGTTTTGAACTGACGGATAAGATACAAACGCACCCAAACGTGCACAGTATGCACAGGGCAACAATTTAAAACGATGACCTGATGCACAATCGCGCACACGGCGTCCAAGCCCGGAGGAAGACGAGCGTCAGGAGGCGTCCTCACGACTGAAGGTAAGTTGGATGCAGCAGGTGACGCCCAAAGACAAAGATTTTGTTTTAGGTTATTGATTTTAATGAGTCGCGGCAAACGTGCAGACGACCTTGCTGATTTTAGTCTTCTGAGCTCTGAAAGGCGCCGTCCTTCCTGCCGCTAACGCCAAGATTTCCACTTCTATTTTTTGGATGATTCGGGCTTGAAATGCTGGACAGCGAAGGACCGACTGGATCCCACGATCATGCGCAGCTATTTAGTGGGAGGTAGACAGCAGTGATGGCAGATCAATGAAGCCAACAGGAGGCCGGCGTTTACAGGGAAAAGCGAAGGCCTCGCTCTCTTTGATCCACCACCTTCTCCGAGAAAACAGGGAACCGTTCTGTTCCACAGCGAAAAGACGGGAAAGTAAACCTCAGCGCGGAAAGGGTCAAAGGTCAAGGGGTGGAGGTCATTTTCTGGATAACTTGGTGTCCGGCAGACACCCGGTGAACGTTTCTGGAATGAGATCTGTAAGACTCGAGGTTTGGAAGGTATCAGCTGACTCCAGCTCTGCTCGTTCACTGCTGGTTAACTGATTCTAATCCAAAATCATCCGAATCTTTAGGAAGCAAAGGTTTTAATTTGAATCCCCTTTATGGATCATTTAAAACGAGGAACCTGAGGAAGCACCGAGCCGTATCTCTGATTTATTGAGTTTATCAGGTTATATGCTCATTATGTTCCTTTTTTTATCGTTAACATCTGTTTCAACTTTGTCCTTAAAAGTTAAAAGTTCTCCTTGAACATTTGGGGCTGAAACTCTAAAATAAAGCCTGCGCAGGTAATTCAATTACAGCCTGATCAAAGGAGGGCCTGCGAGACATTTCTGACGTTTTTGTGCGCATTTTCCTTTGAAGAAATTTACTGACTCATTCCCCCTTTGTTTGAATAAATAATCATATGGAATTATGCAGAGCAGAGTTCCCCAGGCGGCCGCGGTGGCGAGCGCGGCGCCACGCTGCCACCCTGTGACGATCCAATCGCCCGTTTACAGCCGCTCTGAATCGCGGTGGTTCTCGCGGCCTGTGAGGAAACATGGCGGCTCCTCCCCGCAGCCGCTCTGATTACAAGCAGCTCAATCACAGCCTTCCGTTTGCTGCTCAGCTGGGTCTCCATCTTGGGGGGGAAATGTGGGCGGTGCCTCGGAATCTGATGTAGCCGCAACGCCAGCAGGCCTTAAATCAGCAGGACGCCGCCACATTCGTGACATTAGCACGGCGAGCTGCGTTTGTTGTGTCCTGTGATTTATTGTGGCTAATCACAACACAGACGGGCCCCCGCCTCAGACCGGGCGCCCTTGACGACTGATGGACGCGTCGCATGAATAAACGCCGCAGGCTGCGAATGGAATAAATCGATAGGCGACTTAAGCCGAGTCTGACACTGTTGGAGGAAGTCGATAATCGGCCCAAAGACCACGGCGGCGCCGGACCGACCCCAGATCGATGCGGGAGCTTTTCTTTTACGCGCAGAAAGGACATTTGCGTAGGAAGAAAAACAAACTTGATATGAGATCATGAAGGTCAAAGGAAGGTTCTCCTAAAAAGAAACGGCCTCCGTCTCTGGAGGGACAGAGGGAAGTGAAGCTTCTCAGGTCCTGCAGGGGGTCAAACCCTCACAAGGTCACTTCTCCCCAGCCAGGAGGAGGTCTGAGCTGATCCCGACCAGTAAACGTTTGTTCTGGAGCCTCTCCGGCCTCCAGTGCTTCCAGAAACTGAAGAAAAGAGAGCGAGGAAAAATGTATTTTATGATGATTTGCTGAACGTAAACATTGCGAATCATCCACTTTCCCCACACTAAATCCCTCCACTGGTTGTTTGCTGGTCCCAGTTGATGATGGCCTGTGGTGTTTACCGTCTTTCCTGGGGAGCATCAGGTGAGCTTCCACAGTCAACACCGCGTTTTGCCAGGGGAACTTCAATCCCGGCTCTCTCCAAACAGCACGCCGCCTCATGTAAATAGAGGACTTCTCATTATGCACTCTAGCTGTGTGTGGAAGGCTCCTCGGGGGAAGGGGGGGGGGGGGGCGGTCGGCCTCGCCAGCAGCCAAACACCAAACAAGCAGGCTGAACTAAGCTGCGCCGCCGCTGAGCTCGTTCAACACGCCGCTCTGCCGCTTTAGAGAGACGAGCCGGCCAATCTGCACGCAGAGATTTAAGACATTAAAATAGCTTTTTAAAGGCAGGAATCTGCCAGCAAAAGCCCCGACGTGACGACCCCGTCTTTCCTTCACTTCCCCCGCTTTGCTTTTCATGTCTTAAGCTTCTTTCACGCGCAGCTCTCAGTAAATGCTTGGGTAACCTTTCAGGCCGCCATTTTCCCTGTTCACACATGCGGAAACATTCAGGTCGGAAAATACAGGAAGAGACGAAGCGTGCCAACATTAGAAGAGGCTAATATCGTATTTGGTGATTATATTTTATCCTGAAACTACCAACAGTGTCATTTTAGAGTTTGTGCTGCCCCGTACCTGCATCTGGAGCTTTGCCTCCTTTGTCAGGAGACCAAAGTGTTATTTCTACATCTGTCTCCCACATGCTTCCCCCCAATTTAAAGCACTAATAAAATAATTTTGGGTCTTTAAAAGTTTTATCTCTTTAATTTCAAATCAAAGACGTTGCCCTTAAAATGATTAAATGCATCTCTGAAGTTAAAAAAACAGATGCAAGACATAATTAGTGACATGAATAGATTATCTCAAAAACAAGAACGACTCAGATTAAACTGTAAAAAAGGACAACATGGAAAATGCAAAAGAAGCAAATGAGGAAATAAAACATTTTGATTAGTTATATGCATCCAGATTTTCAATGGATGATTGCATTTTTCATTTTGATGATTGTTTTTTTTCAAGACAATTAGGAATGTAACAAACTAATTAATTTGTTTTAAGGGTGAGCGCTTGGGTGCTAAGTGGAATTCTTCCAGGGACACCCTTTTCCCCCAATGCTTATTTGTACTGGAAACAAGGAATCATTTTATTAAAAAGAGTTTAAAATAAGTCAATTCGCAGATGATACATGCTTTTTCTTTTTTTTTTTAAAGAGATAAATCAATGGTGGATAAAACTCTATTATCTCAGTCTTCTCCACAGCACTATTAATAATATTAAATTTAGAATTATTATTGCTATTAACAAGCTCTGACTCCTCTATTATTTCAATTACAGTTGAATCTGCAGTTAAATATCTAAGACTGAAATGTTGTGAAATTACACTATCACTAACACTAGCATACTACACTACTCTAACGTCACTAATATTGCTCACTGTGTTAATGATATTCACTTTTGTTTTCCTTAACGAACCTCATAATGTTTGGTCCTTGCAATCTTACACTGCACTTAATTTACACTTGCATTACGACTAAAATTACAGAAGTAAATTAATTTAACTGTTTCGCACCTACTACAGCCCCTGTTACAGTAATTTTAAACAGGCACCTTTGTGGTCACCTTCATTTAATGAGCGAACTCTGCAGGTGAGTCGCTAGTTTGTTTAATGTGTATTTAATTAATATATTCAATATTTAACGTATCAGATGTTTTGATTTTGATAACCCGAGCCACGAATGTTTTAAAGTATTTTATTAGTTTTATATTTTCGACTGATTTGTTGCTTGGTGTATTGAGACTAATTTCAGTGATGTAAACGCTAGTAAGTGGTCTGGGTGTGAACAAGAAAAAATAAATTTAACTGAAATTTAGTAGAATATTCTTGTGTTCTTAATCAAGGTCGTGTTTTGATAAAGAAATCCAGTCAGGTTTCTTGGAAACATCTTTTTTCTAAATATTAAAGTGAATTCTTATTAATTATTAAATTAAAGTAATATAAACAGTTTATTATATTACAACAGTTCGTATGAAGAAATCGCCTTCGGGTTTTATACGAGTATGAGATTTTTGTTTTAAATGTTTTTATTTGGCAGCCGTGAATGTTTAAAGCTAATGTAATAATATCTTTATATGTTGCTGTGGCGCAGTTCCACACGCGACCGACAGGTGTCAGCATAGACCCAGAAACAGCATTTTCTCGCACGTGAACGTCATGATGTCATACTATTTACATTTGTGATTACGTCACTGGGACTCAGACTATTTCAAAGTGACAAAGTTGACAAATAAAGCACATGATACGAAAGAACATTATAACAATAAGAACAAAGTCAATACGTTTTCTAGAGTTCACGATTTTGGTGCCTTTTACTCGTGGCTCATTTGTAACGATTTTAACTTGACTTGAGTCAAATATCCTTTAATTCAGGGGGGAAAAAAGGATATTTGACTTGAGTTTCTGAATTAAACCAGTTCGTTTATTGACTTGTGTTGTGATTGTTGCTGCTGCTGTTACACTCTGCAGCACATGACTGAAATGAGAAGTATAAAGAAGCAGAAAACCGAAGCATACAATGAAATTAGTTTGTTCGTTTATAAATAATGCTGTTTGATTTGCAGAACCTGCTGCATATTATAGTCATTCTAATAATTCCAATGCCGGCTCATTGTGGGTGATTGTGGTTGGACGCAGCCGCCGCGGTGGCGGCAGGATCTCTCCCCCCGCTGGGGTCAGGCGGCTCCGGCGGGCGGCGCATTGCTACCTGGCTGAACATCCTGCGCGGCTCCCACAGAGTTTGAGAAGTGCTCCGGACTTCCTGGTACGGGACCATGGACATTTTCTGCTCCAGCATGTCCAGGGAAGTACCGTAGTAGCGATGTGATCCGTGCGGAGCCGTCGAGTTGGAACCAAGGTGCGTCACCTCGCTGGGTTTGTTCGCTTCGCTTCGGGTCGGTTCGGGTCGGGGAACTTGTCGAGTTGCTGAATCGGGTCTGTCAGTGAGACGGCGGCGTTCCAATGACGGTAGCCCATTACCGGGAGCGCGTCGGGGTGAAATGAATCATGCCGCTGAAGGTTTGGGGGCTTTATTTCCAGCTTGTGTTCAAGTGTTAATGTTGTTTTACACCTCGCAAAGACGGAACATTGTGTTTTATTATTGTAAACTTTGTGGTTATTTGTATTCACCGAGGCCTACCTAGCCAAACCCACCACTGTTGACTTAGCACAGACGAAGATGGTACTTCCGGTATCAGTCTACAAAGTAAAAGTTACATTCGCAAACGTGGTAGGTTTGCGAAGGGAATTGGCTTATTTATTGATCTGAAAACATATAATTTGTCAGATCTTAAATGGCCTAAATCATCTTCGACTTTGTTTAGTCGAACTACCGTGTGGTTATATCAGCCCTAACCTGAAAACATGATCATTTTACACAAGACATGTGTTTGATGTGAAAACGTGACAATAGTCAATAATTTCGTGTTAAATAGCATTTAGGGGGTCTGTTGTGATGACGTGTGTGACAAAGCTGTCCGTCCGTTTTTGCGCGTTCTTTAGTTTTTACTTGTTGTGCTTCCGGTCATCTTGCTGTTACTGCCGCAAACTTTACGGGTATCGCTGCCGCGAGGCTGCCTCCCGCAACGGCAGCTCGGTGTGGACGTTACTCCAATCCCCGCCTCCTCTCAGCTGCGAGCACGAGACTTCAGGCTCCTGATTGGCTGCGTGGCCTGTCACTCACTTTGGATCGGTTAATAGCCGCTTCTGCTGCTGGGTTTGCGATGTGAAATATTAATTTAACGCAACGTCACGCAGAATCTTCGCAGAATAAAACGCGCCCGGATGGACGCAGCGGCAGCGCACGAGATCGGTGACGATAAATACCGAATTCTTTGAGAGAGGTTGGTTATCTTAACGATGAGCTGTGTAAAGCTAAACCCCGAGAATAAAACCGGATGTAGGTTAGCGGTATTATCAAAATAAATGCTTGAATTCGGAAAGTCCGTGCATATATGTGATAAAATTGCATTCGGTTTATCAATACTCTATGGTAAGAATGTGGCAACAGAATTTTTGTAACTTGGGAGGTTTTCATCTTAAATGCTGCATTACGAAACATTCTACAATCCAAACCACTGCAAAGTAAGAGTGATGTTAAAATTCTTCACAAAATTCTGTCTTTATTTTGTAAACTATGTTTGACTACATAACGTTTTGCTGTTGCTGACTTCACAATAGGGTGATTCAACCCTCCCGGTGCTGCTCTGGGATAATGCGGCTTAGTGCATCCAGGGGCTTTACAGATGGAAAACACAGGTGATTTAGTAGAGACAGTTCGTGTCTGTGCGACAGGAGCAACGCAGACTAGATTAAGATTAGAAGAGATTTTAAAAATCAACTATGAAATCCTAAAATGGTGTTGGTGCTGCATGGTGCAGTGACTATCAAGTTAAAGTTCTGTTTTGTTTTTCCCTGTTTGGCGGCCCAGGGTCAGACACTTTGCTTTATCAGCTCTTTCATTCGGAGCCGTCGCTGCTGGCTGACGAGCTTTTGGGGATCAGCAGTGGTTTCAGCTCTGATGGAAAATGCTGATAAACAGCAAAGTGAAATTCCTGGACATCCTGCTGCTGCAGGATTTGGACTGCGAGTAAATTCACCAAACAGTTAGAATATTTGGCAAATGTGCTGAAGAAGTAAACATTAGCATAGCAGTTATTAGGACAAACAGTCAAACAGTTGTGCTTTATTGGCTTCACTCTGTTTTTGCCGGTTTAGAAGTTTTCCCAGACTAAAGGGATGCTGCAGTATGATCTAGTTAAAAACACACATCCTTTTACTTCTATCTTTGTGAGGACATTCATAGACCTAATGCATTTCCCAGTTAACCTTAATAGAACCATCCCAGATCCCAACTAACCACCCCCTGACATTAACCCTGACCCTAACCTAAACCCAAATCTAATCCCAACATTATAACCTTAAACAGCCCTTTAAAGTCCTGAGGTACTCTGTAGCAAGTACCCGAGCACACACACTCTCGGTCAAAGTCTTTGTACTGGTGTGTTACCCAGAAGTAGACGTTAGACCCTGCTTATGGTTAACTGTATCCCTGTTTGGTCCATGTGGCCCTTCCAACTTTGACTGATTTTTTTTTTTAACTTCCATTTCAAGTGGGTGGTTGATCTTCCCCGTGTCTACATTTGTCACCACGGTTGACAGCTGTGATGGAAAAGTGGTGATAAACCGGGAACATGATGTCACATGCAGAGCGATGTTTAAAATGCTGTTTATCTGCTTTGGTGGGGAAGATTCGGTTTGGAGTGCTGGCTGTATGTCAGGCGCTTTATTGTTTACATGGACTGTCGTTGAGAATGCATAGATCTGGTTTAAGCTCCGTAAAATACACGCAATGGTGTCTGGAGTGGAAGCTGTTGTTGGAAGCATGACAGGGAGGAAAGGGAAGTCTTTAGGGTCAACAACCACAAATTACTACTTCTGTATCCGCTGCACAGCCTCTCCACAAACTAATAAGTGTGTGTTGAAAAGGTACTTTATTTGTCAGGCTGCGTGGTAGGGACACGTCAGGCTCAGATCTACCAGAACCGGTAACACTTAAGGGACATGTATCACCTTTGTGTGCTCAGTTTTTACAAAAGACTACAGTTCAGTGGGATAAACGATGGAATTCACCCCTGGTTTTCCAGGTCAGAATCTGTCCTTAACGGTGCTCCAGTTGCTCTTATGGAACCTGCGTTCCAGCACAACCATTCAGGCCACGGTCCCAGCAGGTCATCGCCAAACAGAGAACTTACAGGTTGCTGATCCCATTTCAGTGTCTGTGAATACTCCGATTTAGAGCAGCGCTCCACTGTGTGTGTGTGTGTGTGTGTGTGTGTGTGTGTGTGTGTGTGTGTGTGTGTGTGTGTGTGTGTGTGTGTGTGTGTGTGTGTGTGTGTGTGTGTGTGTGTGTGTGTGTGTGTGTGTGTGTGTGTGTGCACTTCCTGCATTAGATCAGGTGTAACTAACCTCGTGTCCAGCAGCCAGTGGGCCTCTTTGGCCAGGCTGGGTTTAAAGACTGATGCAGAGGGTTATTTAAACTCTTATTGGTTGACCATTCAAGGCAGACAACAGCTTGATTCTAAAATAATTTGAGTCCAGCTACTTAATGGGCTTCTAGTTTGCCGCTCAGTTAACTTCCTGTTAGCTTGATCGGCTGACTGGCGGCGGTCCGAGGCAGCAGTGGTGGACATATGGTGGATTAAAAGCCAGCTCACAGCCTCCGCTCTAATAGGACTTTTCTTTGGCTGGACCTGTGGCTGCTGTAATAAATCACTTGTTGGCCTTTTTAAAACCTTAAAAACACATTTTTGCTCTGGAACCTTTAAGACATTTATGATCTCTTACTGAAATTTAGGATTTATTTTCATTCATCGCTGCACAGTCAGAGGGTTCAGCTATCAGTGCTCGCTGACTAAGCTGGCGACTTTGAACAAGGATAATGTCGGGTTTTTTTAGTATTTTTCACATTTTTGATGACCGTTTCGATTAGACCTTAGCAGTTTTAACTGCAGGGACTGGCTTTAATTCTGAAAACAGCAAAGCTAATGAAGAAGAGGACAGAGATGCAGAGGAAGTCTTGATGGGGCCGCACTGTTTACCTCTCTGCCGCTGGTTTCTGCTGACCTGTGCAGGTTTCTGGTGCAGCCTCAGAGGATGTTGGCTCCTCCAGCATCTGCGGTTGGCTTGCTCTTCCCCCCCCGCCCCCCCCCACACACACACACACACACACACACACACACGTGCGTGCGCAGACATCTGCAGTGATCAAATGACCCTATCATTACTGTACACTGTCATCAGATTACTGCTGCTGCCGTCTTCAGTGTGATGTAGCAGAGCGATAAAGGAAGACTGAGTGTGTCTGTTGGTTTTCACTGTTTCCGTTAAAAGTCTGTATGGAAAAAGTTTCATCATTTACATTAAATACATTTAAAATTTTAAAGCAAATAAGTGTTTGATTAATCAAAAATAAATCAAAGTATTGACTGCTAGAATGTTTCTGCGGTAGCCACGAACAGACTTTATTACTGATGTTTTCTTTATTAGCAGCATCAAGTAAAATTTAAAATTCCTGCGCTCAGGAACAGAAAATACTTGTCAAAAATGCATTTTAACCCTCAAAAGCCACCATAGCTTCAGTATCACCCTTGCTAAGTGAGAAGGGTCAGGATGAGTGTTGATTTCTTGCAGTGGTGATGCTGCCAGATCTGAGACGTGACATTCATGTTTACCTTCCCTTGGTGAGATTTATTCTTTATTTATTGCTGGATGGTGATTTCCTGTGTCCTTCCTTCTGTCCTCAGGTCATGAGTGCCTCTCGGAGAGACACAGTGGAGAATAACCTCACCTTTCCAAAGCGCTGCCCAGCCTGGGCCTCGCCCCACCACCGTCCTCTGGACTCCCACCATGAGTAAGCTATACTTTTGTATTTATTCGCTTTAGTTTGTATTTATTTTTTTAGACTTTTTTTGTTGTGACATTGGCCCTTCCCTCGTTCAAGCATCAGCCGATTGCTGATTGGGACGTTTTAATTTCCTGTTCGCTGTGGTCAGTGAGATTATGCAGTGTGTTAAAGCCTCCTTTGAATGTCCGCATAGATGTTAAACAAGTGTCCATCGGCTCCCCCCGATGGCAGAAACACACCACAGCTGAGCAGTTGCTGCATCCAGCAGCACCTCATCACCCTCATAAATCATGCTGCAGTGCATGATGGGAGGGCAGATGTGTGCACTCCATCAGGTCTATCTGCAGCTTGTGTGTGTGTGTGTGTGTGTGTGCGAGTGGGCAGCTACCTGCCGCTGTGTGAAAAAAGGCACGGCCCCCATGAGTCATACAGACTGCAATATATATACCGCTAATGTCATACATGTGACACACACACACACACTGGGCTGCAGATGATTCTTTACTGCAAGGGTGTGTCTTATTGAACATGTGTTTTATCGTGGAATAAGATGATTATATTCCTGAAACGATTATAAATATGAAATTGAATTCGATCCATCCTTGTGCATGTACCTGTTAGCAAGCTAATGCGTTGGACGGCTTGTTTTTCCTGTTCCTGTGCCTAAATTGGGCCCCTCTGAATAAATAAATGTGTGACATGTTATAGAAGGGGATCATGGATTCCGGCGGTCATTGTTTAGGCTGGACCTTTTAAATTATTGCTGACAGGGTGAAATGCATCAGGTTGTCACACTTTCCCGCCCCTTCCTGCCCTCCCGGACCTTCTCCTCCTCTTTGTTTAGCGCCCTACGGATAAAAAACTGTACCGGAGCCAGCACTTCCTGCTGCCAGCAGTGTTAACTCTCTCTGTGTTGGCTCTCTGCCCAAGGCCTGTATACCAGAGGCTGGGACTGGGTTACCGGGGCAACCTTATGGGAAGGTGATTGGATTAGGTAGACCCTCCTGAAGGTTTAACCCGATTACTGCTGTTTCCTCTGCACCCTTGTTTTAGTGTGTGATGGGGGGGGGTGTCCTTGAGCGGGAGTGATTAATCCGATGAGCAGTAACAGAAAGTCGACAAGCTGACAACCAAAACCTTTGTTTTGTCAAAATTGGTTTTGTCGTAACAGTTTTCAGCAGAGATCACGAACAGTTGATGAAGCCAGACTTGGTCATGTGACACCGTTGAAGGGAACCTTTTGCTCCATTATTTATCTCAACCTTTGGTGGTGATGATATCCTCAGCTCATTATCTCCATCAGCCAAAAGCACTCCAGATGGGGGGGGGGGTGACTGAAATCTGTCTGTTTGTCACTGCTGCTGCACCTTTACATCCTTCTTTTTCATGGAAAAGTTTTAAAAAACTTTTCCTGAGTGAGGCTCCTCGCTTTGACCACAACAGTGCTGATGAATAAACAGACGCTCATTAAATCGGGTCAGATGAACACAGATCTCATCTGAAAATGCTCCGAATCTTGTCAAACGAATCAGAAAAATACGTCTTCTTTCATTTTTATTGTTTATGTGAAAAGAAACGGGTGTTTCAGGGAGCAAATATGCCGTTGCGTCCAATCGAATGCCCTTCCCACAGGCCAGGCGAGATGATGATTTGAAGCGCTGTCGGTAATAATAGTGGTGCAGCTGATTCCCAGCATGCAACAGCCCTGCAGGAGACAGACAGACTCCCACACGACTGCTTGACCCCCGCTGAATGACTCATCAGCTGCAGATAAATGATCTCCTCTAATTTTACCATAATTATTACATGATGCCTCTATTGTCAGGTATAGCATTTATCCGATCTATATATATATATATATGTGTCTTTATATATAAAGTATATCATTTGAAGTTGCTTTGATCGTGATGAGATTGCTGGTCGTGATGTCAGGGCGAGTTGGTGGAGGGGGGCTTTAATAACTTCAGGTGTTAATATTCCTCTCTGGCTGTTTGTGCTCATTTCCTCACATTTCTGGCAGCCTTTGAACGCATCGTCTGTGGCGTTTCTTCACGGTTCGACCCTCCGCCGTTGAAGTGACGATGACGCCTCGCCTGCTGCGTGTTCTTTGCCTGCGATGTCACTCCGGTGCCTCTCCGTGACTCAGGCTGATTGTTAGAAATGTCGTTGTTTGAAAAATGCCCCCGAGGATAAAGGCACCGTTTCTTTCTGCTTGTAACGCCGGTCGGGCAGGTTGATTAACCAGCTGCACTTCCTCCACTTTAAGGTCTCGTCACCCCGGGCAGGCTGTGAGTTTGAACCTTAAAAGGGATTAAGGATTGAAGTTAGTGCAGATTTAATGCCGGATGACTGGCTGTTTCATTAATGCTGCGCTGTCAGATCCACATCTGAGGCCCCCTGCTGGGAGGAAATGAAGTGGCGTGGACAGTCCCCAATATGATATTCACCCCAGGACCTTAATATGTTTCACAACAGCATAGAAATGCTCATTAGTTCTGTGATGTTCAATCCCCGAACGTCTCAGTCGATCTCTATCTCTGAGATCTCCCCCTTTTTCTACCCACACTTCAATTTATTCGGCAGCCCGATGAAGAGAAGCTTCAGTTCAGAGCTGAAACAGAGCTGCACCATATTATAATATTGCAGATGTTGACCCCTGATTCCCTCTGGATGGCTGGATTTATAGGTTACCAGGTTACCGGGAAGTCTGCGTACTCTGACATTTAACGGCTCCTACCTGTGTCATGTGACCCTGTGATGCGATGGAATGCCGTTTGTCCTCCATTCCTCTCAGGAGCTTCTGTCCTCGCCACCGCAGTGCTGAGTGATTCTCGGATGTCGTGTGTGAGCGTGTGTGTATTGCGGAGGTTACAGGAAGGAAGCCTTGCTGGAATATGATTACATCTCCCAGTAAACACGGCAGCAGTAGGAAATGGATCCTCAACCATCATCCTCGAGGCATCAGTCTGCAAACACACACACACACACCAACAACACAGGGTGTTAGTTTACATACCTAAATCCACATCGGCCTTTGCTCGATATGGTGTTCCTGTGGAGGTGATCAAACTTGCTTGTTGTTCATCAGAACCAGGTCTGACAGTGTAATAAAGAGGTAGAATTCGTTCCCATCCTGGCCCACCTGGGACGGATGACTCTGTACCTGGCCGGGGGTGTTGGGTGCAGCTCCTCCAGAACCAGAGCCCGTGTTTTGTGCTGGAAAAAAAATCAGTGTGACAATTAAAGGATAAATGGATTCACCACCACAGAATTCTCTTTGAGTTGGGAAGTAGGAACAGATTTCATATTTTCATAGTGAGATTAGAAGACTAAACTGAGAATAATCCTTCCACGGTCCGGTGCCTGTGTGGAAGGGAGCTGCAGGGTCTCGACGCAGGTAATGGATTTTTGATTGGATGGATGGAATTTTCTGGGCGAGTGAGCGTGGCACGGCACTTTCTGGTCCTGGTTCTGCTGCTGGCTGCTTCTGAAAGAGCTTCATTTCACCGCTGCAGGCTAAGTTTTCCCCATAAGACTTTATCGGGGTTTCCAGTTCCCATCATGCAGCTGAAGGAGTTCTTTCAAATTTATAGCGAGCAGCCGGTGCATTTATTTGCTTTTCATGGCCGACGCTCGTCCAGCAGGCCTGCAGGTTTGAAAGGACTGAATTAATTAAACAACAGAATAATAAATAGAAAAGATTATTTAAAGGGTGCACAGGTTTAGATTCACCGTGATGCTGTAAACAACAAACAGCCGTAACTGAAAATGGGATTAAATCCAGTTTGAAAACATGAATAAAGTAAAATAATGGGATTTTATTGACTGTATCATTAAAGCCAAGTCTTACATTTGTTAAACATGAACTGGATGACATTGTCTCCTCGGAATACCTTTATGGGATTTGTGCACTTGGATTTGGTTACCATGGAGATTTGAGCTACTGGTCTATGTTGATGGTGTCCCTCCTCCCAAATTAATATCTTCAATACCTGATGACCCTATTTTGCTTTACTGTGGGCTAAAATTCTAACATTCTCTTACTTTAATTAGTCTTCTCGAAGGCCTTAGCTATAGCTGTGGCAAGCTAAAGGTAAGCTAGCATGTGAGAATGGAACACTGGCAAAGCTAAAGTTCTGCACAGTCAAAAACCCAAAGAGATTGAGTTGTTGCCATGAGCAGTGAGAGTCTTGTAGCTAATATGCTAACACGTAGTTACAAGTTACTTAATCATGAAACAGATGCTGTAATTAGTCTGACTGTTGGGCTCAAAAGAGAACGCTGAAATTAGCTTCAGGCATCCCCACAGTGGTCCTGATGCCCTCATGATTTATTTGAATTTTTGATTTCCATCAAATATTCACTCTGCAGACAAAAGTAATGTGGTTGTGGTTCTTCTCTGACCTCATGAAAACAACAATTTTGAGTAAGCAGCCTCTTTTCACAAATGCTGGTTTGGATTCTTGTTTTTATGGGATGTCACAAAACACCAGAAAAAACCACATGCAGAGTGTGCATCAAACCACAGCGGTTTACATCAAAGTGTTCACAACACAGCAAAACCATGTCAGAGTTCTGATGGAATGAGGTATTATGCTCTTAATTTGTAGGAGCAACATAAAGGACATCTACAGGCTTTTCCAAAGCTTGTTGCTGTGAGGTGAAAAAAAAGTTCTGAGGTCAGAAACGCTGACGTGAATGAAGCAGGTGGAGGTGGAACATTTCACAGCAACAGATGTAGCTGCGGACATGCAGGACTCTGGAAATTTGGCTGCGGCCCGGTTGGTCTAAAGGCCACACTTTAAACAGGAAGTGGCACGGGGGAGGGTGAACAGGAAGTGCGAGGCCGAGCTCTTGTTTTCTTACTTGTGCGTTCCCATTCCCTCGCTCGCCTAGGTTCTGTGCCGGGTCAAGGGAGGATGGAGGGAGGAAACCGAACAACAAAGTCAGCCAATGACCTGAACCAAACTGAGCAAAATGCTGATTCACCACTTACACATTTGGTCTTAAAGTTCAGACCATTGTCGTCCGCTGGAATTGGATTTTTTTGTCACTTTGAAACACTTTCCCTATGCATTTGGACATTTCTCATCAGTTATTTAAAAAAATGTGTCCAAAAGGATAAAGTTCCTGCGTGTTTGGATGTGTAACTAAGCTGTTACTAATATTAGTTAGCAACAATAACATAAATTATTGCTAAGATTAGCTGTGATGAGTCAATTGCGTCATCCATTTTTTGTTTGCTTAATCTGTCACATGTTTGTTTTTTTAAACTGGTAAACAGATTTGTTTTGTCTTTTTTAGGAAATGACCAATGACCTTTTAAGTTAAAGCAAATTCAGTTGTTTCTTGGAAGAATTTGCGTTGCTCTGGGCTGACAGCGACGTGTGTGGGACACATCTAAGCGCTGCAGGCAGCATTAATCAATGTGCGGAACAAGCAGCCTAATTCAATCATCGTCCACCTGAATGCCAGCAGATGAGTGTATGTCACCACTGTGGCGTGTTAGCGATGCGGTGTGTGTCGAGTCCCTCGGCCAGATAGCACCAACCTCAAACAAACCCTGTGCAGCTGACAGAAGGACTGTGGAGCAGAAGTAGCTGTTAGAACATATGTGGTCACCTGGAGCAGCTATAGGTTTGACACATAGCAACAGCAGCCTTGGGTTAGTCTGTCCAGTGAGGCTGGAACAACCTGCTAACAAGTCCAGAAACATTTCATCAGACCGGGCTTCTGTTTACAGGAGCATTATTAATGTTTATTATTAAGAAATGAAGCAGCTGCTGAGCCGAGGACTTTATTACGCCTGTGTGTCAGTGTGAAAGTGTCGCTGCTCAGTCACTCTGCCTTCTGTCCTTATTTATAAGTGGAGGCAAAACGTAGAGATACCAGGTAACCAGCTGATACAGCGTTATCTCAAAGTATCGGTACATACGACTACTCAAGGAAAAAAATCTACATTGTGTAGTACTCTCTGCCAGAGGATAGCGGTTCCGCGGTGGGACACCATGGCAGACCATAATCTGCATCATGTCCCATTTAAACATACACAGCATGTTGCTGACCCAAACATGACTGATTCCATCCTGTCACCTGTCTGGGACATTAACACTAACAACCAGACCATTGCAGAATGCAAACTCTACAAAACAAAAGGTGAAAGATGTGATATGAAGACTAGTTTGTTTAGTAGTAACTTGCTAAAGCACATCAGGGTGAAACAAGATGCATGGAGAAATACTATATATACATCAAAGTACTGGGTTGGTAGAATGTAATCATTAGGGATTTTTGTTCCGTATTAGCAAAAAGAAGGAGATAACGTGGCTAAGGTGAGATTTGATTCACACAGGTCAACACTTCTTTACTAGTCATTATACTCCCAGATTGCTGGAAGCTAACTGAGCTCATAAACGTGACAGAAACGGTCGCTCACTTTACTCATTACTCAAACGATATCACCAGCAGTTGGTGTTGGCTGTAACCAGACTAGGTCGAGCTATTTCTAAACTGATGTGTTCACTTGTTTTAGTGATGTTGGTACTTTAATGTTAATGGATGGTACGTTCCAGTAGAGCTGTTTCTGGGACAAGGAAATGGGCCGAGCACGGATCCTAGTGGAACGCCACTGTCATTGTCTGGTTAGTTTTACTGTTTTTTTCCATCCAAATACTCATTTCCTGCTCAAGGTAGCAGCAATTCAGTGATGCCATATAAAGACTACGGTATTATTTGCGTGTGTGTGTGTGTGCACATGTGTGCTGAGCTCATCCAGAAGCTGAAGTAAACATCCGAGAGGAAGTCCAAGCGGCTATAGTGCATCTGTAGCACATGCTGTGTAAATTCACATGCTGACCTAATTATACACCCTTATTTACAGTTTAAAATGAACTTTATGAGCAGCACAAACACAAATGAAAAGCAGATTTTGTCTTTAAAACATGTTTGACAGTGAGACCCGGAGGTTGTGGTAAAGAGCTTCTGCAGGTGAGGGATGCTGCTGGTCGTAAATCACCATGGGGCTCATATCTCGCCTCCAAATATCCTGTTTCATTCTACCGGTGTTCTCCGCCGCAAATGTGCTTGAGAATAAAAGGCAGCAGAAAGCAGCTCAATGAGAGAGAGGAGGGGAGGAGGGCAGGGAAAGAAGAGACGAAGGGAGAGAAAGAGATGGTGGAGGGAGGTGAGTGGCCATTAATCCCAGTTCAGATGATGTGAGGAGAGGCTCGCGAGAGGCTCGCCAGCAACAACTGCAGAGGGAGCGAGGAGGGATTCAGGAGAGGTGGTGAGGGAGTCGGACAGTTGAGAGACAACAACGCGGACTGATCTACAGCAGCCAGAAGAAGAAGAAGAGGAGCAAAGTGATCCGTGTGTGTGAAGAGTGTGATGCTTCTCCAGCTGAGAACACCACACACATCACACGCCAGACGGCCGCATCCACTTTCAAAACGAGCAGTCGGCGCTACTTTCTGCAGCTGCCGGGTGTGAAGTTGAGCCGTTCCCTGCAGAGCGAGGACGGAATTCCAAGCAGGTGCGACTTGTTTTCAGGAGAAACGGGCACGTGTGAGGACGTTTAAGTGTCGGGAGAGTTGGCCACTGTCTTTGGAACGCAACAGAATCCAGCCAAGATGCCAAAATCCAGATCAGAGGATGAATCCTGAGGTGGAACCGGAGAGGGATGAAGTTGTGGGGGGTGAGAGGGCGACAGCAGTCTGCCCCTGCCCTGCAGCTCATCCATCTCCCTCCTCGTGACCATGCAGGTCCTACAGATCGTCAAGGAGTTGGTGTCGCCGTCCAGACGCAGGGCCAGGCTCGGAGGTGTGTTTAGCCATTAAACAGCCGTCACGATCGGTGATTGTGTTCCATGATTGAGGGTAAACGCATGAAGGGCAAATTTGACTGAGGGAGGGGCAGCTGTCTTCGTAATGTGCTGATTACTGAGAAGAGAATAAGACAAACCAGCAGCGACTAATTATGCAGCCCTCAACTGATTGGATGACAGGTGGAGGGGCCAGTAAACAGCAGCCTGTTGATGTGCGATTTTATTCGAAGAGAAATTGTTGTGTTGCTGATATCAGTGTTACGCGCAGAAATCAAGCTGAACCATTCCTGTTAACTGTTGATCTGGGGAAGAGACGCTCAGATTGTTGCAGGATGTCAGGTTTCAATTCACACACATTTCTGTCAGATTGTTCTTGGCAAGCAGTCGGACGCAATCACAGAGCTGATGTCATCTTCCAAAATTAAAATAATGGTGGAATAAATTCCCGCATGTAAATGATTCATTTTAACAGCAATAGTGTATTATTACATCGCTGACCTTGTTGAGATGAAACCTCTCACCGTGAGTCGTCTTTAACAGGTGTGTGTGTGTGTGTGTGTGTGTGTGTGTGTGTGTGTGTGTGTGTGTGTGTGTGTGTGTGTTAGTGTGTGTGTGTGTGTTCTTGTACTTGCTACATAGAGTCCCATAGAGTATCATTCTACTCGCAAAATGAGGACATTTGGGGAGGAGTGAAGACATTTTGGCTGGTCCTCACTTTAAAAGGACCATTTGATGGGGGAGACATTGTTTTGAGGTTGAATTGGGTTTAGGGAGTGAGATGGGGTGGTTGGGGTGAGTTGCTGGCTAACACATTTTGTCTAGGAAAGTCCTCACAAAGGTAGAAGAACAAGGACGAGTGTAAGTGTGTGGCAACTGCCTCTCTGGTGTGTGATGAATGAAGTTGGGCAAGAGGGGACTGACGATCTGTCCATCACGTCTGCAAATTCTTGTTTCACTGTCGTTCCTGTCTTTTGTTGACAGTATTTCCTTAACCGTGACTGATATCTCGATGGTGTCATCTCACCTTCTGAACCGCTTTATCCCTTTCGGGGTCACGGGGAGGGTACACGTGCAGGGTCCTCCCCTGGATAAGTGGCCAGTTCATCGCAGAGCCCTATATGAGCATTTGTGGGTGTGGTACCTCGCTCAAGGGTATCTCAGCAGTGCTCTGAAGGGGTTCTGGCACCTTCCCCTACTACTACCTTCCATGATTTGTCTTCACTGGGGTTCAAACCAAGAACCCGCCGCTCCTCAGCCCATCCCCCACCCTGTATGGTGATATAGTGTGATATTTACAGTGACGCAGGCGACGTGGGATCAGGAGGCGATTCACCACGGAACATCTGAGATGCTTTCTCGACAGCTCCTCAACAATCGGCTCTTTCCTTTCGGTTTCATCTGCCTCCATCAGCCCTGCAGAAGAGCTCAGCCTGGTTCAATGCACGCACACATGCGAGTCAAAGGTGAAAGCTGACAGCAGATGATGCAGTGGTTTAAGGTCATTTGACGTGTCCCTACAGGTGCTTTCTGATGTTAACTGCACCATCCCAGCAGACAGTGGAGGCCCAGCAGGCTTGAGGCCGAAGCCCCCTGCTGATATCCCTGCTGCAGAGGCAGAGATAATTGCCCGCCTGTCCTTCCTAAAGGGCAACTTTGCGGAGCTTTAATTTTCATACCTGGCTTAGTTTTATGTTCCTCGCCGCTCGTATCTCAGATTTGGCACCATCAAAGAATTTGGGTTTGTTTCTGGTGTCAGGTTGTCAGGGAAACGGCTGGTTCCTCGCATCATTAGATCAGACGGAGATGTGAAAATATTTGCCAGGGTTGAACCAAAATGGAGACACGGTAAATGCAATAAAGGCGGCGCCGGTGTAGATTATTTAGCAGGCGACCTCTCAGTTATCAGCTGATCCGATGGTCACGTCACATGCGCAGATGTGGAAAAGGGAAACGACTTCAGGAAGTTGCCTTTGAGGATCTTCAGTCACTTCACTAAATCTGGTATCTGAAAGCTCTTGATGTCACCAGTTTATGGTCTGTTGAAGGAACACACGTGCACCCTTATTCCAGAATTTGACACCACATAAAGAGGAAATAAAAGGTTGTGTGTCTGCAGCCCAAAGACAACACAGTTAATGCACATCTAGGAGTGCACAGATCTTTAGCTCTGACTGTAATTGTGGTGTGAGTGTAAAGAGCCCGAGGAGGTGGTTTCAGCCTCTCCGGGGACGTACCCGTATTTAGCTCCGTCTCTTCTGCCCCCACGTTTAGCTGCTCGGAATAAAGTCCCAGCATCGGAGTACGGCTGTTCCCACCTCATTGTTGTTTCAGGTCACATGAGTCCGAGCAGACAGACGTGTTTATGTCAGCGCGTCTGCGGGACCCGATCTCGTTTCTGTGGGTTTTTACGCGTCTGTATCGCCTCCGTCCTTGCAACGCCGGGCGCCGTTTACTCGTCTGAGGCTCGGGTCAGAGGTGCGTTTGGATTTGCTGCCGGCTCCGGTGCCAGGATGCCCACCCACTCGCTAAACTGGCAGTTTGGGTCTCTGATTCAGAACAAAAAGAGGAAGCGGCAACAGGAATGAAGCCACCGAGGAAAACAACAACCTTCTTAATTTATTTCTTTATTTTAAATGAGTTATTGAATTATTGATCGGACGCACTGATTTTGTGCTAAATGTGATCGATGCTTTGTCCTTGAGGGTAAAGGTTTATGGATTTGATTAAAAATTGATGGGACGAGGTCAGAAAAACTGAAAACAATCAGGGGGGTCCAACTCAGCAGGGGCTCATGTTGGTGTTTCACACCTGGACCCAACGAACTCTTCTGCATCTGCCTTCCAGCTGTTTCAGGATATCAATAATGGTCTGATCCCGTTCTGTGATGCGCTAATTTAGCCGCGGTTCCATGCGTCAAAGCTGGGAAGTTCTTGCTGTGACCCTGGAGCGATAAGGGCGCCTTGGTCCTATCTAGTCCTCCTCCACAAACAGACACTTCCTGAACTGATGGAGCCCACAGATAGATGATAGATGTCAGGAGAACACCACACCCTCCCTCCCCCACGTTGCCACAACACAACACCCTTGGAGGGACGTCATGTATGTCCGAAAGCAGATTTTAACAAGGGAGGATCTCGTCTCTTTGGACCAGGCGTCCTGGCTCCCTCTGAAGAACAGAACGTCTTGTTGTGTTTAAGCAGAGAATGTTGCGAGTGGGACGTCTGCAACAAGCAGCAGCATTGTCGAAGCGCGCCGCTCTCACTTCTCTCTCTGGCATTTCCTCTTCGGCGTGAAGCGCAGCGATGGGCTGAGGTAGCCGGGAGCGTCTCTTGTGTTGGGCCCGGCTGAACAGATGAGGTCCGAGGCTCCGCAGGATCGCTTAGAGCGAGGTAAAAGTTCTTTTCTGCCGTTGACACGGTCCTGATGGTGTTTCAGGTTCCTCTGAAACACCATCAGGACCATCACACTTCTCTGCTGGCTCACGTTAGCATTTAGCTGCGCTGGAAACGGTCATAACAACGGGACAGCGACTGTACTCCGCAGTGACTTTAGAAACACCGGAGAACAGGTTCTTTTTTTGGAGCAGCAGACGTCAAAAGGCACCGCCGATTGTTGTGGAGGTTGGGTAATGACACATAATGGGTGCAGTGTGAAGAGGCCGCGGCGGCGTCACCAGGCGTTTGCTGCTGCGGGTGACATCATCTCTGTGTCCACAACATCAGCAAATCCACACGTGTCCTCTTCTGCTCCTTAATACCACTGTTTGTTTCCACATTTCAGTCATTTGGTTTTAACACGAGCACTGATTGGTAAAAGATGAAAGCCTTTCCAGACTGGATGGGGGACCGTAGACGCTGCGTTGGAGTCAGCCCACAAACCAGAGACGCGTTCTTCTCACAACAATTCCACACTATTATTACAGCCTCTTATTGCTGTTATTATTCTTCAACCGTCTCCGTTAAAGTACGAACAACGTGCAGAAACGGTCGTCGGCGAGGGACGGCGACTGTGACATAAAGAACAAAGACGGATCGTTAGAGCAGACGAGGGAGGGCTTCAGCGGCGGAAACCATGGGAAAGCTGGTACTTTTGTTGCCATGGCGTCGGCTGTCTGTGCTACTCATTAGCAGAAGCGACGATGAAGAACAAACACACCCTGCAACTCTTCCTGTTACAGGCCCGCTGAGGCTCATGGTGCTGTTAGAGATGAGCTTCCCCGTTTAATCGCGTCGTCACGGTTACAAAAAGGTGCCGGTCAGTAATTGGCACGGGTCACCTCCAGCATCGACCGGGTGGACAGGGCAAGCGGGTCGAGGGGGGGGGGGGTAGACATCGTCCTCACTGCTGGGGGCGGTAATGAAGGTCGGCCCAGTGGGGTGGGGGCGGGACAGGTCTTTTCAAAAGGTTATGATCCGTTACGCTGAGGATCAAAAAAAAACAAGGTGTTGAAATTTGAAGAGCATCCAGAGATTCTGGCAGATCTCGGTGTGATCCTGGATTCCGAGGAAGGGGTTAAGGTCCCCTCAGCTTCTGTCGGGACATTGCGGATGCTTGGAGAGGGGCTCAGAATTGTGGCGAAACTAAAGCTCCGCCCCTCCATTCCAGTCTGGCTCTCTATGGGAACCGCAGGACCTCCTGTGGAAGTCCAGGCAGAAAAACTTGACCGTATTTGTTTATTTGGCCTTGTTGGTTTGTGTGTGTGTATGTGTGTGTCCTCAACAGCTCACGGCCTTTCACTGACACACACACATAAACGTCATCCTGTCATAAAAATGCCGGGCAGCTCAATGAGGAGTGTGTTTGCTCTGGATTCCAGTTCAGCCTCTTCCTCCCACTGAACCCTGGGGTCCAGACAGGAAACGGGAGAATGACTACAGTCAAGCACTTCCTGTTAAGGGTTCAAGAACTGTCAAAGAAGAAACTACACGTATCTCAACACTGCTGCTGTGTTAACGATGATCAGAGGCCAAAACCAGATTTTGATATTAAAATGATGACAAGCAGCTATTTCCTGTGTTTATGCGTGTAGCTGTTTATTGTTTTGTCACTGAATTTGCATCATTTTTGAAGTGATTTGGGTCTTTGTGAGGGCAACTGGAACAATTAAATATGCAGGAAACCAGCTGAACTACAACAGCACAGTTTAGTGCTTTCATTCAGCCATCTTTGAAGAGCGCTCAACTTTGTTGATGCAAGTTTGAAGAGTCTCATTGGCTGATTTTGTGTGTGTGTGTGTGTGAGTGTGAGTGAGAGAGAATAATGGATTTAATGTGATGTGTGTAGGCTCAAGAGACAACAGAAAACTTTATTTTCCCAGGCTCAGTTCATACTGACTACATGAGGCTTCTCTGATTGGTCTGAAGTTGTGTGTGTGTGTCTGTGTGTGTGTGTGTGTGTGTGTGTGTGTGTGTGTGTGTGTGTGTGTGTGTGTGTGTGGTGACACATCATTTCAATGATGGCAGATTCATTTGAAGTGTTGGTGAGGATCTCCAACAGTTTCAGCTCTTCAGAATTCTGACAGTAGTTTGCTTGAAGGGCAATATTAACATTGTCTCTCGGTGGTGACGTTAGCATTGCATTTGCTGCCACTACGCAGTTCTGACCGAGTCTGTTGCGGTGTTCTACACAATGTGAGATCATTTAAATCTACTGGGGATTTTTCTCTTTTCCATTTTAATCTCATTTCATTCAAAACTTGTCATGCCTTGAGTGAGGCTATGCTAACCTGCTGACATTAATTGTAACATATAACATGATGCTTTTTAATGCTGGGCCTATTTCTGTTACCTTGATTGTTGCTAACACTCATCTTTTCCCTTTTTTTCCCAGCGTCTGATACCGAACAGGATGCAGCTGTGAAACTGGAAAAGGAGCGGGCTGAAATTGTTGCTAAATATGACAAGGTATGTTAGCATAACCGAGGATGATAAACGCTAAACTACAAGTGTTGTTAACTTGTGGATAAATCATCATGTAACTATGATTGTATCTCACTAAACTTGAGGGTTCTGACTGGTCATTTAAACAGCTGATCATTAAATGCTGCGACGAGTAGATTTTTTTAAAACATGTATGATCTGTTTCAGGTTTGATATGCTTTATTTAGGCTTTATTTCCACTATGGGTATATTTACTAAAGGGTGTATTTTCCAAGAGTTTTTTTCTATTTTTTTTGGAATTTTAAAATATGATAAAGATGACAAATGAAGTCTGGACAGATGTGTCTCTAATTTGCATCACTGACATGTTTCTCAGTGTTACCGTGGCGATTTTCTTTCCATTTTATTTTTACGGTGGATATTTTCCCGGTGCTGACTCGCGCAGCCTTTTCTGAGTTCACTGGGTCCAGTGTCAGTCAGACGGTGCTACAGGTGGATTTCTTGCTGTTCGTTTCACACGCGTTCATCGCCGCTCACGCCAACACGTTTTCCCTCTGGAACCCCCGAGTCGTGGCTGATCAGTGTGATTCGGTGTCCCCAGAAGACGTGGGCGGATTTTAATCTGGAACACCATCAGTCAGTTTTCACAGCAGAGCAACAACAACTTCAGAAAGGCTGCAGGGAAGCATCTCCGAGCACTTATTTTCACAGTAATTTACTTGAGAACTTTTTTGTTTTTCCCATTTGGTTTGTCTAAAACATTCATTCTCGCCTGGCACATCCCAGAGATGCGTCTTTGTCGCTATCACAGTTTAAAAATGCTGGAAAAAACAGCTGTTCTGGAACCATAAATCTGATTTTCGAGGCTGTGGAGGCTGTACTCTGTTTCCCTCCAGCCCTCAGATCTTATAAGAATCAATATTCCCACGATTTTAAGTTTGGGAAGGAGCTGGAAGGTTGAAGAACCCTGGAGCCGTGCATGATAAATGTCCTAAGTGTTCCACATTAATGACACGCTAGCAGTAATTACCTTTAAATCTCAGGTGTTTGGTGACAGTAAATGCGTAAAAACCCATGAAATGTACCAGGTTGAGGAATCAGTGTTTGTCTTTGCTGGGTTGCAGGGAAAAGAGGCCACCGTGGAGCCGTGGGAGGACACAAACTTCGACCTATACAAAGTGGTTGACCGCTTCGGCTTTGTTCAGTAAGGATCACCGCTACACGAAAAACCTGCTCCCGAAGACGGCGCAGAGAAAATGAGAGGTTGTAGATGACGGGTGCAGCTGAGGGAGATCGTGTCAGCGGGTTTTTCTCTCGACAGAAACGGTACTTTAGTGTTATATTTAGAGCGGCAGGAGACGGCGCGGTTAGCCGCAATCACAGAGCAACAGTGTTAAACCATAAATCTGCCGGCGTGGAAACACGGAACATCTGGACCGGTTGGAGATGGAAATAAAGATGACTGGGCACCAATCAGACGACAGGACGCGCTGAATTAAAGGAGGCCGATCGGCGAAGCGTGAAGATGGTCGTGGTCACGGCTGGAGCGGAGAGCGACGCTCGCGTCCACGAATCGGTGACGTGTGTGGTCCTGTAAAAGCAGCGGCGCCCTTCGTTAATACACAAGCAGCAGTTACAAAGGAATTAAATCCTTCTCGTGATGCTGGGTTTAAAACTTTCAAAGTTTATTTTACAAATTCTTGACGGCAAAGGACAAAAACTGTAGTCTGGCGACTCATTTGAAGTCAGAAAAACATTAATCTGCAGATCAAACACGGAGGATTTTCCGCCGCACCGTTCAAATCTGAGTTCGGTCCACGTCCCTCTGCAGAGACGGAGCCAGAATATCAAGCCCAACTCCAGCAGGGACTGGAAGAAAGCGGATAAGCAGAAATCGCTGCGTGGTTAAAGCGTTATTTCCTGTTTGTGCGACTGCTGATGTGTTTGATGTTCTCGTCAGAGAGAGTGAGGCCGTTCCTGTTTTCTTCTTCTCTCCCCAGCAAGAATGAGCTTCCATCCTCCGACTCCGTGGAGGAGAAGGCAAGTCATTTCATCTCCTAAGATCAGAGTTCAAAGCAGTTACAACCCAAAAACAAAAATCTCCTCGGTGAACTCTAATTTTCTACTCTGGTTAAAATTCTTAATCTAGAGCAGCTCGATGACTTTAAAACGCTAAAAATAAAAATAGCTTTTTAAACCTTTTCACTCTGATTTCCCGTCAGACATGAAGGCATCATGAGAAAAGGTTTCTCGCGTCACTTTGTTTTTGTTTTTTTTCCCCAACAGCAAAAACACACAGAGGTGGAGAGAACCAGCAAGTGGCTGAAGATGCTGAAGAGCTGGGACAAATACAAGAACAGCGACAAGGTGATCCGCTTCATCTCTCACACCTGACTGACGACGTCCAGACAACCTCACATCTCAAAATAATGTTATTTTGGGGGTATGGCATTTAAATGGAGGTGTTGAACATGTTTTTGACCACCAATTAATCAACAAATTACCTTTGAAAATCCAGGACGGTACGGATAAGTGCAATAACGGGGCGCTAACAGATGCTACAACACAGGTCCAAAGTTTACCTCCCATTAGGATCATCGGTTGTTTCTGCCTTCCTTGCCTGAAGCACTTAGTTTGTCCTTCAGGGAGAGAACAGCCGGTCATTCAGCTTCAGGTTTAATCTGAAGCGTCCACAGCTCGTAAAGCCAAGGACGCTGCGGTTTCATCGCTCCTCTCCTTTAGAGCTTTAAGGGTCTTCATCTTCCTCTCCTCCACTCGCCTTTGAACTCGGCCAACGAGCACTTGATGTCTGTCCGTTTGTTTCTTCTCCCGACTGCTGCTGAGCAGATGGAAAAATCAGGCTGTGGGTGATGGCAATTTTATATTCGGAGGACGTTATGGACCCATCAGTCTAGATTATAACCAGCACCTTTAAAAGCAAACCATTTAGACCTTAATCAGCTAGAACATTAGAACTATTATTGTCACTAAAACATGGCGTGACGCACTTGCATCCGTGGGATAAGCTCCGCCCCCTTTATTTTAAACCCAATCGCAGCGCTCGACATCTGAACTCTCTAATGGAGGTTCTACGTTCCGTGTTTACGCCTCACGCACACTCAGTCTAGCAGACGCACTCATTGACAAGCTCATCAGTTTAATTAACAGCCAATTAACAGTTGTGTGACACATTAATTTGGCTTAAATCATCATCAGCGCTCTGCCCTTCCTCCATTTTTCCGTCAATTGCATTACCCAATAGCTCCTTAGTCTGGCGCCCTTTTTTAACCTCAACGTATCCAGGCTGCCTCCTGTAATTCATCGCTACTTCCAGCACTCATACGCCCGTAGGACTGTTCTGGCCTGCTGGCTCCAACAGCTGCAGGCGGAGAGTTCTCTGCTCCGATCAGCTTTGCTGTTCCGGCACTTTGGGTTTTAAGACTTAATCTTCTTGCCCCGAGTCACTCCGATTTTCCAGGTCTTTGTGAATGGCTGTGAACTGATCTGCATGCAGAGCGGCGGCTCTGTCCACAATCTCCTGCAGTCGCTCAGCCAGATGGTCGCGCTTCACCTTCCAAAGCCCTTCCCTGTTTCCGCTCCCAGGCAGAGCCCGGCACCAGCGCTCGGACATGGTTTCTGCCTGTCTGCTTCATGGATTCATGGAGACTGATCAAATCTCTCTTAATGGCTGAAACCTGACAAATCAGGCTCCTTTAATGGAAAAACCCAACTATCCTCATGCCAATGAACTCAATGAATGGAAGTTCTAATCTGATCCCGGTTCTCTAACTGCTCTGTTGATGTGTGCTTCCTTCCAGTTGGTCCGGAGGATCTATAAGGGAATTCCTCTGCAGCTGCGGGGGGAGGTGTGGTGTCTCCTGCTCGACATTCCCAAAATAAAGGAGGAGAAGAAGGACTTTTACGAGGTTTGAGCGACAGAGTAAAGCTTTTAGTGAGATTTTGATGTTTTACTCACCTGTTTCCTGGATCATCTTCAGAAACTGAAGGCCAGAGCCAGAGGACTCTCCCCCGACGTCCGACAGATCGACTTGGACGTGAATCGAACCTACAGGGACCACATCATGTTCATGAACCGCTATGACGTCAAGTGAGTCCATCACCTTTTAACGTTACCTTGAGTGGAACACCGATGATTTGGTCCTTGAAAGACCGTTCTTCAAGGACCAAATCCACAGGGGAACAAATCAAAGCCGGTGTCCTCGGGTCTGTGCGCAGCGCTATCAGGAAGTGGAGCTGCTTGTGGATCTAGTGGGCTGGACGCCTCTGGCAAAGAGATCCAAATATGGATCAGCGCCGATCAAAGGACAAGAAAATCAGTCAGTAAACTATGAGTGAGAATAAAACAGCAGCGACTCAGTTCATCATACCTGATGACTGAAACCTCCGGCACTGCTGCTGTCTGCCCCTGAATCCTCCTCCTCCCCGTCTTCCTCTCGCCTGTTCAGTAGAGGTGCCGAACGCTCCCAATCCCAAAGGGTCACCAAGACTTTGGCTAAGTCCACTCAAGCCTGAGCCAGGTTGCTGATCACCAGAAACCTTTATGCCATTTATCAAGGCCTGGGTGACGGAGACCTGGGACATTCGCCAAATTGATGCATGTGGAAAGATCAATTGCTGTAACCTGTTTTTGAGCATAATAAACAAAACACGGCGGCTGATCGGGGTTACTAAGGTTACCTGCCCTTTGAATGCCAGGAACACAGCTTCCTCCTCTTGGCAGAGCTTAGAGAGACGTGCCAGGTCTCTACTTCCTCTGCTGAGGCTTCCAGCACAGCAGTTATGTTTGTCCCGAATCTCCTGGACAGTGTTTGAATGCTAGTCAATTATATATGCGAGCAAATGGGTATAAATATGGGAATTTTGTTTTCCTGTTGAGCAGATTTGATTAATTTGCCAAGAAATAAAATATTGGCGCGAATAATCTCCTTCAGGGCTGCAGCTACTGAATTTACCTTCCTGTCCGTCAGCCGTATCAGATCCAGAAACTGGCAGGAGCGCCCCCCCCCCCCTTCTGAGTAGCTGTTAATGTCCATACGATAAGGTTTTATACTGGGGTATACTGTAATTATACCAGTCAGGGAAGGGTTAGACATGAGGAGAGATTTTGTGGTGGGCTGATGTCCACCAACTGTTGGCTCGAACGATCCAACCACAAGGTTCCCTCGATGACATGCATCAGCATTAAGGAGCGAAATACATTATTGACCTGCTGTCAAACTTGACCTATATGTTTACCAAGTGACACTGATTGCTCTCTGTTTCGGCAGACAGCAGGCGCTCTTCCACGTCCTCACGGCCTACTCCATCTACAACACGGTGAGTTCCTCTGCCCGGTCGGGGTGCAGCATCTGTCTGAGGGTCTAGATTGTAGCACCGAGTCTGACTCTGGCTGCAGGAGGTGGGCTACTGTCAGGGGATGAGTCAGATCACGGCCCTGCTGCTCATCTATATGAACGAAGAAGACGCCTTCTGGGCTCTGGTCAAACTGCTGTCCGGACAGAAGCACGCCATGCACGGTAAGACGTCCGACCACGCTTTCGTTCAGCAGGCCCAGAGGAGCTGCTTCTCAGCCCGGGATTCTGGTTACTTCTTCAGGGTTCTTCGTGCCTGGTTTCCCAAAGCTGATCCGCTTCCAGGAGCACCATGACCGCATTCTGAAGAAGACGATGTCCAAACTGAAGCAACACTTGGTGGGAGGCCACGAGCGTCGCGAGCGTCACGAGCGTGAGCTTTGTTTTTATTCTGACCTGCTGATGAGTGTTTGTGCTGCTGCAGGACAAGCAGGAGGTGTTTACCAGTCTGTACACCATGAAGTGGTTCTTCCAGTGTTTCCTGGACAGAGTGAGTACATCCTCAACCTGTCATTGTAACTCACCACGTTAGCGTCAAGTCATCATGTGACCTGCTGTGGGTGTGCAGACACCGTTCACCCTCACCCTCAGGATCTGGGACATCTACATCTTGGAAGGTGAAAGACTGCTTCCAGCCATGTCCTACACCATCCTCAAACTGCACAAGAGTAAGTCGGGCGGCCTGGCTGTTGGAACGGCAGCAGAACTTACAAACGTTCCTCTCATTTCCCTGCGTTTCCCTCACAGAACACCTGATGAAACTCTCGATGGAGGAGCTGGTGGAGTTCCTGCAGGAAACCCTGTCCAAGAACTTCTACTTTGAAGATGACTTTGTCATCGAACAGCTTCAAGCGTCCATGACGGAGCTCCGGAGGGCGAAGTTGGATCTGCCTGCGCCAGGTGATGACACGCACCGACAAAACCATTATCGACCTAGTTTATTCAGTCCATATGTGAAGGAGTTAGAGGAGTTAGTAGAGGAACTGCTGCCGGTTCTTCAGGCGTTCTCCTGACCTGAGGTCTCCTGCCGTCTGTCTCTTTCAGCTGTGTCACTTTCTAATCTACCTTCTTTTCTTCTTCCAAATGTTGTTAGCTAACAGCAAAAGTGTGGCTGTGAGTGGGGCTCACATCCCCTCCTACAACAATAATCGGTGGGCTATCCTGATTGGTCGTCTCTCTTCATGTCTCTGCCATCTGTCCCTCTGTCTGTCCGTCCACAGCACTGCAGTTTTTCCTTCACTTGTTTTCCAGCTGGGTTTTTTTTTTCTGTTTCCTCCTCTAATGTTTTATGATGTTGCCTCAGTTCTTGGTATCTTCCAGTTTGTGTAGGGTGACTGCAAATGTACATGTTGGCATATTCAGAGTAGACTGCGCCCTCTGGCGGCCAGCCGAAAACATTACAGCCTTAATTGCCAACTTTTGGGGCAGCTAATTATGTTACTGATTTTAAAACTTGATTTGTTTGAGCTGTTGCCATGTTACAGGGCAGCTGTGAGCATCTCCTCCCTCGCGAGAGAAGTGCTGAGGTCTGGGTTTGAACCGCCAACCTTCTACCCCTGGTGCAGCCCCTCATCCAACTGAGCTAAAACATTGACTAAGCGTTTTCATCAGATGATGATTATCGACGTAGGCACAGCCATACCTGTCTAAACAGTCAGGACGGCGCAACAAAGTGCTGTTGGATCAGATCCCTGCCAACAAGTGCAAGATCCCATTTGTTGTGGGATGGAGATCTCACAAGACTTGACTAAGTGCCTGTTCTGAGAGAGATGATGCAGCGTTAATTTGGTCCAGGATGAACCGAAAGTTCTGGCGACGGAACACGTCAAATTCACCATCACATGTTCCCCGCAGGACCACCCAACTGGCTCGGTCCAGATCTCCATCACACAAACTTGACAGACAGTTGTAGAACATCGAGGCAATCCGAGGGCAGCTCGCTGCCCCGCTCTGACAGTTTAACCGCGCGCGGGTGCCTCTTCGTCTACGTCTTTACTCATCCTGACGCTACAGATCTGATTTAATCGCCCGGCAGTAACAGCGTGAACAGTCAAAGGCTCTGACTTACCTGCTGGGTGAGGATCCAGGCCCACTGCAGCTCCTGTCACCATGACACCCACTGATGCTGAGGATAAGAAAATGGAACATTAGTGTTCGTGTGATGAGCAGGAACCTTTAGAAGCACATTCTGGAAAGATTCTAGTTCCTCTGTGAAGCACTCAGAACGCTCCAGAGCCCAGACATCCTCCTCCTCCTCCTGCTGATAGGACACATCATCTATGGAGGCTTCTCTCTAGAACTTAGTAAATCTTTAGGTAAACGCTCAGTTGATTAAAGAGACTATTTATCCTGCTAACCACCACCAGTCATTACTCTACAGACTTCAGCAAAAGTTCAATGACAGCTTAGGAAATTTAAGCCGCTAGGAAGCAGAATCACATCTACGACAGCATGAATCAGCAAACAGAAAACTCCTGATTTAAGTGATCTCAAGTCTGATTCTTCATGTCTGCACTTAAATCCTGTTCCATTGAGGAGTTAAACTCAGAATCACCGATGGCCCATCCTTATCCAGCTGTTTGGGATCTCAAACAATAATTTTTTCCATTTCTTTGCCCTTTTGCAGCTGTTCTGTCTGTTGTTTTTGCCCCTCTATGCCAGTGATGTTGCATGAACCCATGTCCTGTTGTGACTCATCGTGGATGTGAATCAGCGTCACGCAGTCTGTTTCCTCATCGCACTTCAGCTTCTTCCCTGGACGTCTTCAACATTTGCTCTCCTCTTCCTCCAGGTAAAGACGACGAGTTTCCCAGGAAGCCGCTCGGGCAGCTTCCTCCCGAGCTGGCTGCAACGGTGAACCACGTGGCGAATGGTCAGAGCCACGCCGAGCCCGTCAAGCCCCCCAGGGAGCCCAGTCCCGTAGCTCAGCACCAGACGGACGGCCGTCCCCCCAGCCGGATACGCAGGGACTCGTTGGACAGACTGGTCCGCCGAAGGGACTCCCGCTCCAGGGGGTCGGGGGAGGTTCCTAAAGAGCATAAACAGCCCGGCACCACCACACCAGAGAGGGGAACGAGGCAAACCCCAACTCCGGTGCCGCCGCCGCCTCAGGGCCACGCCACAGCCAACCAGAACTCCAACGCCATTTCTTCCAGCTCACACAAAGACATCACCCCCCGCTGGGTCAAGCCCTCCAAGACCAAGCTGGAAGAAGTCCGAGCAGCTGCTGTCCACAACGTCGCGCTGAGTCGAGGAGCGTCGCCGGCCCCGTTCAGTCCAGAAGACGGTGCCCCGGCGAACCGGGGGCCGCAGTCCCAGGGCTTTGACCCAGGCTCCAACAGGGACTCCAACGCCTCTCAGTACGACAATGTGCCTGACCTGCCAGAGAAGCAATTTGAGATCCTGGAGCTGGAACGTCCTCCGTCCGGGATGAGAACCGGACGCGGCGACGCGCCCTTCAGCAATCAGACCAGCCCCGCCCACGGACCCGGTCTGGCCGGCAGCGCCGCACCAGGTCCCAGGATGGTCAAACACCCTTCTCCGTTTTACCACAGCAGTCCAATAAGGGGCCCCATCAGGTACCAGACCCCTCCACAGGGGTCCACGCCGGTCAGAACCACCAGGGAGGTTCCCATCTTCCACCCCGCCTTCACAGTGAGCATGGACCACAGAGAGGACGGCCCCTACGGGCTGCCTTCACAGTACATCCCGTCCAACGTGCCGTACGCCACCACCCAACGCTCCACCAGGGACAGACAGAAGCTTCTGATGAACAACTCTTACACCACCTACAGAAGACAACCGCCAATCAACCCCAACCAGAACTCCAGGAATGTCGGAGCTCCTCCGGAGCTCCCCCAAGGTAGATCCACCCCCATCTACCTGCAGCAGTTCACCTCGTCCTCACAGGTCTTTGCCTCAACAAACTATAGACAGGAGGGGCATCAGAGGGGTGAACAAGACCCCCCACACTCCCTGTCCGACAGCGGGGTGTGGCAGCCTGAAGGTGATGGGCTCCTTCCCCAGTCACCCGGCGGAATGCCTCGCTCGCCCAGCTTCCAACAGGCACAAATGTCTCCGCTTCCAGTGTTCACGTTCCCAGACACCCCGGCTCACTACGGACCCCAGTTCCAGGAGCAGCAGCCCACCATGCGGCAACAGCACCACCAGCTGTTCGGAGGACAACACTACAGGCACGCCCAGGAGGCCTTTGCCATGCAGGAGTCCATGCTGCTGTGACCAGGAGGCGCAGACACCAAGGAAAACACTGACTTATAGTCGCTGACACTGTGGCGAAGAGCAGCAGAGGCCACAAATCGCTGCTCTGCTGTGACCTTTGACCCTCCATACATCAACGCTACAGACACCAGCCTGACATTTATACTGTACAAAGAGGGGGAAAAACTGACTGAAATGTAACTTTATTTTTGGATGTAAGTGACCGATGAGGTGACAGTATATACAGATGATCTTTTAGAGTCTGAAATGTACAGTAGAATTGTTTTGTTAATATTCTGTTATCAGGGGAAGATAACGTTCACTGATATTTCATCTTTATTTTTTTAAGTTACTAGCAGATATTTACATTGGAGCTCCATCTACTCATATAGATGTTATTTTTCAGAGTGGTTAAAGTATTTCTAGTATAAAACCATCTGAAGGGCCTCCACTGGAGTGGAGTGAGTTTGTTCATGTTTCAATTTTATTGTTTCAGTGGTGTTCTACTGATTAAGGACCACGTGTGATTTACAAAGGGCCAGTGTCAACATTAATGTACTTACAGCCTTGAGGGAAAGAGGGCTAAAAAAATGTGTTTTTTATGTTTGTTTTTTATTGCATTTGGAGTCAACGCTATCATTAACCGTCTTTATGTTTGCTCAACACTGTCGTATGAACTGCTGCTGACACGAGCTCACACTACAGGTCACATTTCAACAGTCAATCACTGCTGTTATTGATCAGCTGTTCTGTTCTTTACATTCCTGTCAACAACTGACCGTTCTGAGGCATTTAATTAATAAAATGAGGTGGATGAAAGTCTGTTCAAGCCGTTGCTGCTGTGATTGTGTCAAACTGCATCCAGCTGGATTTAGTTAACTAATAATAATAAAAACCAATCATTTGGTTTCAGTTTTACTTTATATTTGCCCTGACATATGGATCAATTTTGGATTACCAGGCTAAAGCTCTGCACTAGTTTACTTTCACAACTATAAGACCTTTGAAGAAATCTTTTTGACATTTATTGCATTTATTTCCTGACGTTTTAAATAACTTATTTGTAGTCCCCATTATATTAAATGACCTTTCAATTTCTTGGGAAAACTAATATAGAGATCAAACGTTAATAATGACTGGATAAAATCATATTATCGTAATCACACAATAATCTGCTTCAATATTAAACGAGAGGAAAATATTTCAATGAATGACTGCTCCTCTTAATCCGAAATATATATATTTTTTTATATATATATTTTTTTAGAATAAAAGACTCCTGCATACTTCTGTCCTGCCTCGCGCTCACATTAACCAGACCGCGCCATCTTGTGGCCATCACATATAACTACAACCTGTTATTTCGTTCACCAACATGGAAATAAATGAAATATAATTCAAAATATGTCTATATCTATTTCAATTTAAATAAATACAGAGATCACTGTTGAAAAACCATTTAACAACACAACAATATCATATTATCACTGTTAAAGGGTTCAGATACAAAACAAATAATATTTTAATTATCGTCATATCTTACAAACTTACAAATTCCGCCATCGTGTGGCCACTTACTAAAAGTACAACCCTTCAAAGAGACTCGACAAATTCACGAACAATTATAATTCCCATCATAACCTGCTTTTAGATGTAAATAAAACATACATGTATAAAATGTCTCCTTAAACCTCGGTGATGAGAGTCGTAAGCATCCATATATTTAGATGTGTGGAAACGGATGCAAAATAAACATAGAACTCAAACAAACACGCCATTAGCTCACCTGCTACAGCTAATCTTAATTAACATGGCCTCCAGCGTCCATCACACAAAAATAACCAAGCAACAAATGCAAATATCTGATGCAGAGACGTGCACAAATGCAAAATACAACAGATGGCCACATACTGGGCCCAAAACCTAAAAAGTAGCGAAAATAAACATTACGCTAACGCTTAGCTAGCCACATGAAAACGAGCAGACCGGGATAAAACAGCTTACACTGAGGTGATAAACAACAAAGATTAAATCCAGGAAGAAATAAAACGCTTCCCAGAGTTTGATAAATAGATTAATCAATTCCAAGAAAGTTTGAAATCCATGACTCAACCTCGTCATTAACAAAGATGGCGACCGGGAGTGATTCTGCTCATCATGACAAATGTGCACAAAACGATATTTATCATTTTTATTAAGTCTCCCGTTTGAACGTCATATATATTAAATCAAACATGTATACTTACAATTTACCAACATCTAATTACGGTCATATTCATGGTATTTTTAATTCAATTAATTCAACACCCTGATTACAATGCAGGACAAGGACCAAACTTAAGATTTTACCAAAATAAATTAAAGCAAATAGAATTCTTTATAGTGAGAAAAAAATGCAAATGATACAGCTCCTATGGTTCATATGTTTAATTATATACAGCTCTTATCATAGACTTAGGCATTTCTAAAATGCAATTTTAAGCTAAAGGCTGAGAATTTTTTGGTTTATTCAAAAAACAATCATTTCCCAGTTTCCAGGATTGTTATAATTGAACATCATTGTCATTAAGAATGCATCTGTCCTTCTCTGTTAGCATTACAGGTTCTTCATAATTGAATATGAATCCCCTGGATGCCTCCATCTTCTTACCACAGCTGTAAAAATACACAAAAAGGTCCAGATAGTTTCTGTAGTGTCAGCAGAGGTAATTAAACCCTCTACAGGGACGTAACATTTAACAGGCGGTGCATCTGGAGGACTGGACCCCGCTCAGCATCATCACTGTCAGTCATGAGCTTTTTCGGCTGTGTGGCTCCACACTGGTCTGCGTTTCTCTATGAAGGCCCGGATCCCCTCCTGTCCATCTGTCAGAGCCAGGTTGTCCACCATCACTTTAGAGGCGGTGGCATAAGCTGCATCCCGACCCTGAGCCATTTGTCTTTGGGGCAGAAGATGTGAAGGAAACCATTTGTGTGCCTCGCTGTTTCTAGGAATGTCTATTACAGTAAAAAAAAAAATGGAGTATTACCTGTAGAATGTGGCCTTGCCAAGGGCGACGACAGGGCGGCTGGACTGACACACCCGCCTGGCGATGGCTAACGTCTCCTCCTCCAGTCTGTCCTCCGACACCACCTTGCTGATGAGACCGTGCAGCAAAGCATCATGGGCAGAGATGGGACTTCCTGTGAACAGCATCTCCATGGCTTTCTGGTTAAGATACAAATCAGCATTGCTGAATTATTGCAGGCTACATACCAATATACTGGCTTAGCAATGATATTTAACGAATCATGTTTTGTCAGATGTGACATCGAAGCTTAAGCTTACTTTCCTCGGCACGGCTCTGCCAATGGCCACCGCCGGCGTCGAACAGAACAGACCCACATTGACACCCGGGGTTGCAAAGGTGGAGTTCTCTGTTGCAACAGCAATGTCGCAACTTGCAACCAGCTGACAGCCAGCTGCAGTGGCAACGCCGTTCACCATAGCGATCACAGGAACGGGTATGTCCTGTACAAGAGTCATTACCTGCAACACAAGAGACAAAATGGTGTTTATTAAGAAATGAGAAGGCCGGTTCTCTCAAAACTTATGTCATATATTGTCTACAGCATTATTTATTTTTACCTTTGATTATTAATGTGAGCATATTTACACAGACTAACCTCTGCACATGTGTGAAACACCTTTGTGTGATGATCTCTGCCCTGAGTTGATGTCAGCTCCTTCAAATCATGTCCTGAGGAGAACACTGGGCCCTTCGCTGACAAACACACACCCACACAGACACACATATTAAAGCACACATGTAATCACTCTCCCATCACCAAGGATGAACACACACCTGATATGATAATAACTCTGAGCTCTTCACTATCGACGTCTGTTAGGATGTTTTCTCTGAGGGATTCCAGCATGGACAGAGACAGAGCATTCCTCTTTCTGGGGTTGTTCAAAACTATTCTCCTGGAAGAAGACAAAACGTTGCTATCTGTTTACAACAGTTTTACATTAAAGCATATTTTTTGCAAAGTCAGGGCGCAGCTTTTATTCTTGTTGCAATGAAAAAGAGCCACAATATAAGAGATGGAAAAATGACATATATCAGTTAAAAATGCCAAACACAACTTTGTGGTTGGTAATATGCTAAATGTGATATACTAAATGTCTATTAATACTGGGGGAAAATTTCACTGTCTATAGTGACATATTTTATTTATAAAGACATTTATTTATTTATTCGCTCAAATGAAAACAGATATAGCTAAAAAATATGTTACATTAATTTAGGAGATTTTATTTGTTTGGGAGGGGATGAACGGTCAAAGTACATTGCCTCTCGGCTTCCGTAGACTCTGAGGGTCAATTAAAAACTTTTTTAAACGTCAAACCGTATTTTCCAGCACTGACAGTGTGAGTGTTATTCTCGTGTTGCTGTAATAACACCTTCTGTTGTTGACAAACTCGGGTTTTTTTTAATTATAAATTAACATGTGCAT
This sequence comes from Takifugu rubripes, assembly GCF_901000725.2. Classification (NCBI taxonomy): domain Eukaryota; kingdom Metazoa; phylum Chordata; class Actinopteri; order Tetraodontiformes; family Tetraodontidae; genus Takifugu; species Takifugu rubripes. Next base: position 2,611,285 of record NC_042302.1, on the reverse strand, counting down.
TAAGAAACTTTGATAACTAACATGGCGGCCGCGGTCCGGGTACCTGATCCCGTCACTTTGCTGTCTCAGTGTCAGCGGCTCCGGTTCGGTGTGGCTGCAGAAGCGGGCCCGTGTCAGCCGTGTTGCTGTCCTGTGCAGCTGGAACACGCCGACGTTTCTGCAGAGGAAGCGCGCCGCCATGTTTACCCTCCGCTCCGCGCCACTTCCGGGTTTGGTGACGTCATCGACGCGACGCCCAGAACAACTTTGTTTATTCAGTTTCATTTCCAACCAACACTGACGATTGAGTTTATACTGTAGCGTGGAGCCTTTGTAGTGTTACATTAATGGGTTTTGATTAAAATACTACCATAAGGAAAACTATTATTATTAAAATTTTCCCTTAACCAATACCAGTATTAGGACACTGATGCCGCTGTACCTTGTAAGTGCATTTATTCTCAAACGAAACAAAGGCAAAGTCAGGTGAAAGATACACATTATAGTTCTGGGATTGATTTGCCAACACATGCTACTCATTTATTCTCAAATATCTTTTTAATGAAAACTGTCAGATGGTAAAAGATGGTACCATTTTTGTACTTTGTTTAATGTGGATCAATTAAAAAACAATGAATGAAAGGATTTTTTTTACAAATTAAGACCAAGAGTACACTCTGTATAAAACATTATTAGTAAAACTGTTGTGAGGTAAAATTTGGATAAGGCAGGAGATAGGACAAGGAAGAATCTGACCAAAGCAGGAGAAACACCAATAACAACAATCTTTCTGGCCTCGTGTCAGGTGACGGCGTTTAGGTTCTGAACGCCATCGCCTGGGGTAAAAAACTGGACTTTGGTGAGTCCAGAGTTGTTCCGGCGCACACTTCCTGTGCTTTTACGCATGGAGTTGTTGCGTCGCATCGAGTTGCGCTTCCTCAGCGAGTTCTGGTGCGACAGCTCACTTTTCTGCAGGCTCTGGATCAGGATGGACGGCTTCTCGTCCAGTTCCCGCGCGCTGCACAGGGGTGTTGCTATCTTCAAGAAAAACAAGAGAACAGGTTTAAAATGGTTGTAGAATCTTGCAGAGCCAGAGATAACCAGCTGTGCTACAATTGTTCTATTTGGCCACATTTTATTATGTGTCCCTTGGAAATACATCGATTGTAATAAAATAAAAGTGGGCTGAACATCAAGGTAGTTTTAATCATAAAAATTGTTAAATCTTACTTTGACTGTGTTTCCGAACTTGGAGTAGTCCACCGAGTACACACCCTCCTCCTCTGTTACTATGGGAACAAAGCGGTGGCCCCACTGGATCTCCTCGGAGATGTAGGAGGTGCGGGCCTGCGTGGTGATCCCTGTCGTTTCCACGACCCCCTCCAGGATGACGATCACCTCCAGGTCGCTGCACTGCAGCTCCATGGCCGACAGGTCGTACAGCGGGCTGCAAAGGGCAAGAACGTCGTGATGTCAGAAATTAAACAAAAAATAACAAATAAAACAGCAAAATTAAACTGATCAGTCTTCTTGTGTATTTTCTTTATTAACCAGCAGGTGGCAGCAGTGAGCAAATCACACATTCGTACTGCAGATTCTTAAAAAAGGCATTAAGGCTGATTGTTTTGTTTTGTACTGTTGTCGCACTAATGTTGGCGTTTTATGCTCATTGTGTGTCTTTGGTCAGAGCCATTTGTGAACTCTTGTACACCGCGGAACTCCCGACCTTTGACCTCCACTATGCCTCGTGCACCACCGTACCTGGTCCTGTCAATGATGTGACAGATGATGAGCGGCGCAAGGAGGAAGAGGCTGTTGCTGTTGAGGGCGCTCTCTGTCTGTATATCAATCTGATGTATGGGAATAACCTCCCCCTCCGGAGTCGTCGTCTTTCTCACCACCTGCAGGGGGCGCAGTCTGATGTTGAGTGGGACACAAGGGATCATGGGTGGTTTAAATGTGCTGGTGGGGTTCTCACCTGTAATCTGACAGTCGCTCCGATGATCATGCTCTTCCTCAAATCACCGATGCGAACCATAAAACACAGCCGATTGTTCCTGACTGCAATCACAGCGTGACGGCTGAAGATTAGCGTCTCCGCTCGACGGTTGGACTGAGCCGTCTTCATGAAGATACAGCCTGACAATCAGGAAAATCGGTAGTTTGGCTAATGCGAGCGTACGTGATTTACAATGACCTTTGTCCTTGTTTTTCAAATCTTTCCTTCAAAGATATCCTTCCTCACCCAGCATGACGGCGTTGATGATGAGTCCTATGATGTTCTGCGTGATGAGGAAGGCGATGGCAGCAGGACACTCTTCCGTTATCATCCGTCCACCAAATCCGATGGTCACCTGAACCTCGATGGAGAACAGGAAGGCGGACGTAAATGACCTGAAAATGAACATCGTTTTAAACTTTCAACCTGTGGATCCAAGCTTAAAATTGTTTTATATTCCAAGTTTTTGTTCAGCCAGATGTTGCAGCTGTTTCAATCCGAGTTTATGTTGATTCTAGCGCCCTCTCTGGACAGAAGTGGTGAGACAACCATGTGAAAGTTGACTTGTATACTTTGTTCAGTGTAAAGAGGCTAACGTACATCCAGTCATGAAGGAAGGAAGGAAGGAAGGAAGGAAGGAGGGAGGGAGGGAGGGAGGAGGGAAGGAAGGAAGGAAAGAAAGAAGGAAGGGTCCATCGTCTGCACTCCTGACTTCCTGTCATCATTATCTTCCTCCCTTTCTCCTTCCTCTACTTGGTTTAAAAATGGAAGAGGGGGAGGAGGAGGGGGCAGAGGAAAGATGTCGCACACTTCAGTTTTTAAAAGTTTGATCAGTTCAGGGACATTTTGTCTTACTTGACGTCAGTGACGCAGTAGTCCCGTCCTGCCGCAGTAGTCCCGTTCTGCCGCTCCGGGTCCAGGTCTCCGTGCGCGAACGCCACCAGCCACCAGCACATAGCGAACAGCAGCCAGCTGCTGACGAAGGTGGTGGTGAAGATGACGAGGGTGAAGCGCCACTTCAGGTCCACCAGCGTGGTGAACACGTCCTGGAGGAAGCGGCCCTGCTCGCGGATGTTCTTGTGCGCCAGGTTGCACGAACCGTTCTTGGCGATGAAGCGCGCCTTGTTGACACGGTCCCTGAACACCGGCTTTCGGGGCATGCGGGAGACGAGCCCCGGCAGGCCGAACTCCTCCGGGATGATGCTTTTTCTCGGCAGCATCCTGTTGGCAATGATGATGGAGCGGAAAGTAAAGTTTTAGTGCGTCTTCAGCGCGTCTTTACGCACGGATGGCGCGTGTCCACCTGCTGAGTATCGCTGACGGGTGCGCAGTCTGGGCTGTGCACCGCCTCCACTCAGCTCCTCGGAGGGCTGGGACAGTCTCCAGGCCCCTTTTTGACGTAGGCGAACTTCCACAGTCCAGGCCGGACCAGACCCGGGTCCCGCTGCCTTCACGGACAATCGGAAAATCATAATGTACTTGCTGTTCCCACCCACGCGGCTTTAAGTTAGTTCTTAATCGATGTTTTAACCTCAGTAACTTTCTAAAAAGCTCTGTAATCATCCCTTAATGTTATTATTATTTATTATTAATTATTTTCCAAAGCCGCGCACAGATTTTAAGCATGGAAACTTAAGTGATCGTGTTTAAACACAAAGTATTTCGAGGAGTACAAGTTGCCAAAATGTAAAATAATCTTATCGTCGAAATTGTGACTAAGTTGTTAACATTCAGCTACAAACTTTACGTAGACTCAGCTATCAGTGTTTGCAAATCACCAATTCTAATTCATTTTTCTTCCTCAAACATTTTAAAATCTACTTTTTTAATGGAAATTAGTGAAATATAGTTGTATTTCTGCTTAATTACAATTTTTGAAAATACACCCCTTCGTCACCAGGGGGCACTGCTTAGCAAGTATTGATCTGAAATATTTCCGTAAATACTGTGCAGAGCAAATATTCACTCAAAACCATTTTTATTATCATTTCACGTGTAAAAAAAAAAGACTAGGCACGCGATTGAAATAGCTCATTAAAAATGATTAAATATACAGGCTGTACACTAACATACACAGAACTGAAAGAATTAAGAACAAATGTGCTTTTAACAGTCAGGTTTGCAGCAAAGAGTGAAGATATAAAATGAGTGTTCACTGTGTTATATTCAACTTATAAAATATCAAACACCTTAAATTTGCATGTCTGTTCCCAAAATTGGAAAAGAAAATATGATTTCAATAAAAACTGTTTCCAGGTTTTGCCTAAAAGCCAGCTGTACACACAACTCCCCACACACAACACACACACACAAAAACACTTGTGATTTATGAACTGTTGGCTGCAGATAGACAGAGGAAGAAGAGTGTGACCATCACGTGGCTCCAGTTTTGCTCATATCAGCTGGATGAATATATCTTGTTTTAATTCTTTGACTTGAGATGAAACATTTTTTTTAAATTTTTGGGCAACTTTCTCCAAAATACAAATGAAATCTAAATTAAAACAATGTTTACATCCTTCTATGCAGCGATATATACGGCTTGTTAACTATGGTGAAAAATATCTGCCATTCTTGCGTGCATATTATCAGAACCAACTCATTGCCTGATGGATTAAGAAGGATTAAGCATCGGAGGAAAAAGTGTTCCGAGTCGCTGTTAAACAGCTGAAACGGGAGTTCTGAAGGTGTCTCGTTGTCGAGGAAACTAAGACGTTGAGCGAGGGCGACCGCAGACAGGCAGGCTGAGCCGCGTCGCCCTTAAGTGTTTATACAAGAAGGAGGAAAAGTACAAGTGGTAGAACAGCCTTGGGGCGCAAAATAAACCAGATAAAACATTAATAACTCCCAGAAAATATCTTTGGTTCATTGTTTGGGTGTTCCTTTTTAGCATTTATCAATTAAATTCAGGCATTTTGACTCATTTCCTCACCTGCAGCCTTTGTTTCATTTGTGTTTAGCAAAGCAGTAAAAATGCAGTGAGTAAGAAATAAATAAGAAACCTGATGGATACGAGTCATTTCCCTAATATCTGAAGCAAATTGAGACATTTGGACTGGACGGGAAAAATTAAAAGAACAGTTCTGAGTAAAGGAAGCTAGTAAACAAGCTTCTGTCACCATTTATGGAGAATTGTTTGGAAATTAAATAATGTGGAAGGTTCCTTAAATCAGTGACGGCAGAGGACAGAAATGTGAACATTCACCTGCTCATAGTGCCAGTTCCCCGGGAAAGCGTAGCATAGATTTGAGTACAAAATGTGGCACTGAGGTTCAATTGATTTTAAAAATCAAAAGTATTGATAAATACTGATTTTTTTGTCTCCTAAAAATGAAAACGTGTTAAGTTTTCCAATTCAAACGGCAAAATAACGACAGTTGATTCAAGTACGGCTCCGCTGGTCACCGACAGGAGCTTCCCATTAGCGGCGTCGCTCAGCCCCCGCAAACCTGCTGACCCTACATGTCAGCTTTGACGAAGGACGCGAAAATGCCGTCTTCCTGCTCCAAGAGGGTCTCGGGTTTGTCGTACTCCAAAATATTCCCCCGCTTCATCACAATGACCAGATCAGCTGTGAGGATGGTGTGAACGCGGTGCTGGAAACAAAAGCCAACAGGGTCCATCAGCAGGATTAATGGGAGATGGGGAAAAATTTCAGGATATTTAGCTAAAAACACTCAAAGAAGGCTGTGATTAGATGCAACCCTGGCCCCAAAAAAATACTTAATCCAGGAGCTACAGGTGGAAGTTCCAGCAGTCTGATCCTAGAGCAACCAGGCGGTAGAGCCAGACTCAAGATGAAAAGAAACAAACCCCAAAAACGTAGAAAAGAGAAGCAAAAGACAGAAGAGAGTCGGGCAGAGGCGAGGTGCTCCGTGCTGGTCGTACTGGTCTGGGTTTACTTGTGAGTCCTGACTAACACACTGAACAGGCTCGCCTCCTGGTCCAGCAGGTTCGGACCAGAATCACACTCCACCAAGATCCCTGAGGAGAAGACCAACACCTGGTCGGCGTCCAGGATGGAGGAGACGCGGTGCTGGTGGCGGGACGAAGGGACGGGTGGCAGGAAAGGGAGAGAGCGAAGCCGAGAGAGAGGCGATGGGAGGATGAGGAGAGTGAAAGGTGCAGAAGGAAAGAAGAACAGGATCAGATGTGAAGAGAGGGAAGAGAAGGATCTAACGTTCAGACGGATCGGCTGCGGACTTACAGCGATGGTAACGACGGTTCTGTCTGCGAACGCCGTCATCACGACTTTCTGTAAGATGTTCTCCTGAAATGGAGGAAATGGAGATCCCAGTTAACGTTCCTGCAGCCTGAGAGACTCTGCCGGATTAAGGAGTCCTCTCAGTACCGTGGCCATGTCTATGGAGGCCGTGGCTTCATCCATGATGAGGATGCTGCTCTTCCTGACGAACGCTCGGGCCAAGCAGAAGAGCTGCCTCTGGCCGACGCTGAAGTTCTCTCCACCTTCCGTCACCACAGCATCTGCACCCAGTTCACACATTTAAAACGGACTCCTGCTGCCACCCAAACAGCCATTAGCCTGAGATGAAGATGTCTGTGCGAGTACCCAGCCCTCCAGGCAGCGCTTTCACCATGTGCTTCAGCTGAGCGATCTCTAGCGCCTCCCAGAGTCGATCGTCAGAGCAGGTCTTCTCCGGATCCAGGTTAAACCTGGGAACGACAAACAGATCAGCGGAGGATGAGAGCGGAGCAGCGCGAGAGCGGAGCAGCGCGAGAGCGGAGCAGCACGAGAGCGGAGCAGCACGAGAGCGGAGCAGCACGAGAGCGGAGCAGCACGGCTGAGGGCCGCAGAGAATGTAAAATAGCCAAATAAAAGAAGGTTCAAAACAATACTGTTCCTGAGATGTTTCATAATATTAAGCTTTTATTTTGAAATTTGTGAGCTCCCCAGAGAAAAACAGCACTATAAAATGGCAAGAGTGTGTAATTATTATCATAAATTATACATCATATAATAAATAAAGTCAGTACAACATTCAGTGAAAGGCAGTAACCCCCAAAACTAGAAAACTGATGTGGCCATCTTTGGGTATCGCTGCTTCCACGCACCTGCAAAAGAAAACCATGAAAAAAATAGTGCAAATTACTGCTACTCAAATAAACATCTGTCGCCTTCTTTACCAGCTGGTGATAACACAGTTTCTTATGCGGGTTAATGTGACGATTAATGAGGTCCTGAACTGAGAGGTGAGAAATGTGAAGGCAAGCTGTGTCCGAATATAACAGCAACATCTAAAGAAAACAGTTCCAGCAAATCAGTCAACCCAGGCTCACACACACACACACACACACACACAGGCTGTGTGAAGCCCAGTATCTGTTCAAACAAACAGCACATGCTCTTTGTCTTCTATAATAAACAGAGTCACTGAGTCTTCTACTAACACAAACACAGCCAGCCTGCGAGTCTGTGAGACGCTGAAGAAGAAGGAGAAGAAGAAGACGACGACCTCCACCGTCTATGACGTCCGTGACAAAAGTCAGATAATGTCCAAATCAGAGTTCCCGCTGTGAGTTCAACTGCTAACCCCGCAGCTGGGACTGGTCACGTCACATCTCAAAGCCCCTGGTGGGCGTCCAACAGAGCATTTGTGTACCTTATTGATCCGCTGAATAAGATGGGGTCCTGCAGGATGATGGAGAGGCGCGATCTGAGCGTCTGCAGAGGAAGTTTGCAGATGTCGATCCCGTCGATGACGATCTTTCCTGAGGGAGAGAAACCAGAAGGTTAAACCCGGTGAAGCCACTCAAACATGTGTCCATCAGGAGTCCACTGACAGCCAGAAAGGGAATTAATAGCAAAACGGAGCGTAAAGTGATGGCTTGCACTTTAAGCTCTGCAGCTTTGACAAATCAGACCCCGTATAGACGCTGCTGAAGCGGTGAAGCTGTCCTCAGACAGAAGACAGGGCTGTTTTTAGACATGGTGACATCAGCCACTCCAGGTTAGTGTTGAGTTTAGATGAAATGCATGTTTCAGTCACGCTGCCTGGACATTAGCAGCTTCTGCCTCAGAGTAAACTGCCTGAAACTCAGGACTTTAAACAATGAAGCTATTTAAAATTCACTTAGCCCCCATAATACTCAATAAATGTTTTTGGTGCGTGTGTGTGATTTGTTTTACAGTAATTAGGTAAAGAACAAATGCACGAGGGTGCGTAAATCAGGCCAGCTGTCACAGGACTCGGCTCTGCTTTTATTTCACTGCTTTATATGGAAATGCAGCCGATCCACACGTCCTAATTTACTGTTTAAAGAAACATCTTCCCAGCTGTGTGTATGGAAAAAGTGTGTCATCCCAGTAATCAGTCTCAGAGCGCTCATCTCCATCCAGGCTGGAAACAGGGCGATAAGATTACCGCGCTCTCAAAATTGACATTTTATTACCGCTGTTGTAAAGAGAAACGAGTCTGGGTCTAGAGACGACGCTAGGACGTGGACCACGTCCTTGTTTTGAATGATGAAGAGTCCACTTCAGGTCCTCTTGTTAGGAATTAAAGACCCCAACAAAGAGCAGAAAGGTTCTTTTTCAGACCTGCACTTGTTTAAAAAGGTCAGAATGAGAGGAGGGACGCTTGAATAAACAATTCGCACATAAATAACAGGAGGTGAACTCCAATGTTTCACGTAGTTTATTCCAGTGAGGCGCCAACTGAACATTCTCCTAAGATGAGCAACAAAATGTGAAGGCAACAGAAGTGTAGGATGAGTGGGGGACGGCGTTCAGACCCACCTTCAAAGATGTCCACCATGTTGAAAAAGGCCAGCGACAGGGAGGACTTCCCGCTGCCGGTGCGACCGCAAATCCCCACCTACAGCAGCAGGAGGACAGGAGCTGGTCAGTCGGCCTCGCTCTGACACGGCGGCGAGACATCAGGCACTCCGGTGATAACTGAGTGGCGGCTACGTGCTGAGATTTCGCAAGTGTCTGCACACGGTGGGCTGCGATTTCAAAGGAAGCGTCCGCTAATGATCCGAGGCTATACTGATGTGCGCCCGGAGGATGGCGACTCGTGAGGCGATTTTAGGTATATTTTAAAGTTTATGATGACAAAACGTTTTAATTTTACACCCGACAAGAGAAGACAGTCCGGTGAGTGAGCTGGACTACACTGCCCGTGCAAAAATATAACACCAAGCTCGAGACGTTCTTAAAGATCTAAGCAGAAGATGAAAAGATGAATACTGACTCAGCCCACACGATAAATCTGTCTTTATGAGGCCGCCAGCTGATTGTGGCAGCGTTGGCTTCACGGTTTCGTGTTAATTACCTTCTGTCCTGGTGTGATGTAGGCATTGACGTGTTTGAGGACCGGCTTGAGCATGGGATCGTAGCGCACGGACAGGTCTTGGATCTTAATCTCGCCACTCTGGGGCCAGTTCTCGGGCACCTGAGAGGAGTCTGCAGCGAGACAAACACAGGAAACTGCTCAAACTGACTGTTTGAGACCAGCGCAACAGAAAACAGACGCTTGGCTGCTCCCCTGTTGTCTATGTTAGAGGCCTGGCTGGTATAAACAAGAGCTTAAAGGCCATATGGATCACATCATAACACCACATATACATATATACAGTATATACTGTATACACACACACATGCATACATACATATATAATTATTACTGTGGCACCTGACATACAGCTACAATAGTAAACAATCATATTCATCATTTCACTATTCAAATCTGACTAAAGCATTCACATGCACTCACATGTGATCAGACAGGTGTAACACAGCAGGCATCGTGTACTACCCTGATTATGGCCCAGCAGAACCAGAAGGTGGGATTTGGTTCTAGATTTTTGGTCAAATTTAACCAGATAATGTTACATGAAAATTTTGTCAAAATCCCTAAAAAGGTGGAAGGTCCTTTGGCTTTTATCTCTTTTTTTGTCTCCTTTCAATGTCTTTTTTTATGTCCAATCATCCTTTAATGTCAGGAAATGTTTTCATTACGATTCCAGAAATAGCCGCTCTGTCTTGGTCCTTTTTGGCACATTTGTGGAGTTCTCCTTTTAAGTTCATGACTGAAAATGCTCCAGTTTATTTTGACTGTGTAAGACGTTGGTAATCTCAACGGCAGGTTATATCAGGACTGATAAGAAAAAAGCTCTGAAGTTGAACCTTTTGAGAATAAACCCTCATCAGGTTGGACTCCAGAGGGTCCAGAGAGTTAAGGCTAGGTTATGATGCAAAGAGGCGCCACACAAAGACCAGAGGAGCTTTGGTTGGTTCCCATAACAACACAATAATCGCTTGAATAAAGTTGCCCAGCGAATCCAGGCGACGCTACGCTGAAGCAGGAATTTCACGTTGCCGACAGGCTGTGCAGGAACAGATCGTGGCCTTTACCCATTGATCCATCGTAGTTCTCCGACTCGGTGCTGAGGAAGCTGTTGACCTTCTTCACGGCTGCCATCTGCACCTCCAGATCTGCCAGGTTCCTCACAACCCAGTTCAGGTAGTTGCTAACCTGCAGGACAGCAGAGATAAGAACCACATTGAGTAGGATTCATTCATAGAGCAAACAGATAACAAATCACTGGGACGGAAATCTCACCGTGAGGGCGTACGTGAGTGCGAAGCCCACCAGGCTCCTGGAGAGAAGATCATTGGGTAAACTCCTTATGGAGGCGACTGCTGCCGCGAGTACGATCAAAGCCCCCAGATAGTCCTGCACAAAAGATAGAGCCGTCATAAAAGAAGGGTCCCAGAGCGCCTCCGACTTTGTCCACCGGCACCGAGATGCGGGACGCCTCACCGTGCGGACCTCCAGCCAGCGGTTGGCGGCGGACAGAAACAGGTAGGCTGTGTTGTTGGTGTCGGTCAGCTCCAGCATTCGCTGTTTGAAACGAGCTTCGTGTCTGAAACATTCCAGCGCACGTCATTCACAAGCCGCATTTACACCCAGCCTCTCGGAAACATGCAATCTGCTCGTTTGCTCCATTCAAACCCGAGGGGGAAAGAAAATCTATAACGAACAAAACAGACTTCATCTGCAGCTGGTAAAACGACAGCTAACTTCATTTTCTGTGACTTATGTTCAATTAACCACTGTTGGTTTGGAGAGAATCTATTGATAACGGGAGTGTCTGCCCGGACACAACTGTGTATGTGTGTGTCACAGCTCGTACATTTGTGTGTAAGGAAGAGGAAGTCCTCTGGGAGGATGACAAAAAAGGGTGAGAGCTGTTTAATGTTGGATTATGGGAACGACGGCGGGGACACGGGGACAGGAAGAAGCTGCTGCTGCGTCTGTCATCGTGACTGTGATGAAAACACAAGCTGAAACCCTTCAAAAAGAACAAGAACCGATGTTTTTACACCTCTTAAATATAAAATAGGAAATGTGCCATAAGGTTTCAGGCTTTCTTGATGCATTCTGATGAGTTCAGCTTGACTCAGATGACTGTAACAGAGCGCAGGCAACTCCTGGAAAGGTTTTATCCCCGTGTTCTCTCCTTTTTTTATTCATGACTTCTGTTCTTAGAGGTGAAAGGTGGATAAAAATAAACACAAAGCAAAAAAGGACTTCCAGAGTTTCTGAGGAGTCAAAAGGAGCCGAGTGTCGTACCTGAACGCCCTTATGGTGGTAAGACCCTCAGCCGTCTCAGAGAAGTGACAGAGCAGAGGAAGCTGTGTGGAGTCGTCGAGGTCCTGAAGGTCTCTGAGGGAGGAAAACAGACCACGAAAATGAAAAGATTGCATGTTTTTAAAACAACACGTATAAAGTCACTCACTTGGAGGCCACCCGGAAGTACTTTTGGATGAAGTAGAAGGCCACACCCAGAGGGAAGAGGGCAATTAAAAAATATGGAGTGATGCAGGAAATGACACCGATGGCAGAGAGACAGAGCAGCGTGGACCTCGTCAAAGACTCCAGTGTTGGAGGAATATGCTGAGAGAGGGGAAATGTATTCAGATTTGCTTGGATCAGTTTGCATCAGTTTGCACCATATTTGCTGTACCTGGTCGATGATATTGGTATCAGCTGAGAACCTGTTTAGGATCTGTCCCAGAGGGGTGATGTCAAAGAACCTGAGAGGAAAACGGTTCGTCAAATGTCCGTTACTTTGTCGCTGCTCTAAAATTTGGAAGATGAGGAGAAGCAGGATGTGGACAGAAAGACAGATTTCCCTCAGACTTGGAAGCGATACCTGATGGGGGCATGGATGATCTTGTTCAGCAGGTTGTGATGCAGGTTCGTGGCCGAAGAAAGACCCAGAAACTCCACTGTGAGCGAGGTGATGAGGCACAACGCGATCCCTGCAGCGCACAAGACGATGAAGACCAAATAGTAGGGGTCGTCCTGTCACCATAGCAACACACGAGAGGATTCAGAGTTTCAGAGCAACGCATCAGGAAATGCTGATTAGTTCTCTAACACAGAGACTCTTAAAGCATGAAAAACATCTATTTCCATATGAGTATTTCATCTAACCTGTAAGATACATTCAGATCTATTTTCTTTTTTTGTCACATTTTAAACATGGAAAGGAGGAAATTATTTAACTACAACAGGCTGGTCAAAAGGAAAATCTTCAACAGTCTCCTGAAACACTTCATACGTTCTGCGGATCAGGCGCGGGCGCCGTGGCGTTGCTGCCATACGAATGGCGCGACTCATTCCCTGCACTCTGATTGGTTTTGAAGAAGGTCCAGTGTGCCAGACAGTAGTCGATGGCAACGATGACCGAGTGTTTGAGAAGCTTGGAGAAAATCATCAAGAAGATCATGAAGAAGCCCCCAGAGGACAGGTAGCTCCAGCACACCTGAGGACGATGGAAAAGTGTGTGAGAAGAGCTGAAACGCTACAACGGGCGGATGTTTTGCTCTGGATCAAAGGTTCATAAGCGGCTCTAGGGGTGGATTACCTTCCACGGGATCTTCGATCCTCTGACTGTGGTCGTAGACATGTTGTCATCCTCTTCCTCCTCCTCTTCTCCCTCTGTTGAGAGTCGAAAAAGAAATACTCACAAGACTTCCCATTTGGTAAAAAAAAGAAGCGAGTGAACCCAAAAAGTGAACAGGATGGAAGTGTTGGAGACAAGGATCATCCTACTGGTGTCCTCCTACCGTCGTCATCATCGTCGATCAGGTTCTTGGCCTCTCTCGAGTAGAAGGCTCTCCTCAGCGTTTTCCTCTCCAGTGTAGTTTGACTGTCTTGTTCTATGTCCTGTTTGAGAACATCGCAACAGAATTACCAGTGAGAACACGGCGATGGGACCGCTGGTTAAACCACGCAGGACGGTGTGGCCATCGCTACCTTCTCCAGCTCGTGGTCTTGTCTATTCATCAGGGTCTTCCAGTGTTCGTAGAGCTCGATGTCATGAGTCTGAATGTCCTTCAAAGTTCCCTCTCTTAGCACCGAGCCGTCCTTCATGGCAATGATCTGGACAACGAGCCTGCGTAAATACCTAAACAGTCACTCATTTGAGCGTTGAGATCTTTGCTCTCACCCAATCTGCGTGAATGAGGTATTGAAGCTTGTGGGTGACCAGAACCACAGTCCGTTTATCATCCTGCAGATATTTTAGGATTCCTTCCTGCATCAGGTGATCGCTGAGATGGATATCCAGAGCAGAGAAGGGATCATCCTATAGAGACATGAAAGTTACAGACCTTTTAGAACTGTCTTTTTATAAAAGATCCTCAGCAAATGTTAAGACCTGTTAGTACCGGAGACACCGTCCATTCATTAATGTTAATTACTCTCAAAAATGCAGCCATGTTGATGATGTAAATTAGTTATCTGCTGTGGAGTCCTGCCATTTAAAATCTCACAATAGAGTTTTGGCTGCGTTCAATTGAAAGATCCAGATGTGATAAAAAAAAAAAAAAAGGCCGGAGCAGCTGCACTTTCGCACCTAATGTTAATCAAAGAAAACATTCTGTCCCGATTGAGCATTCTAGTGTCATCAATGACATATTAGCACTCTAGACATTACAGAGAGGGATGAGTGCACAAAAGGACTCCAGCTGTTAAATGTAAAACGTCTGCGAGATAACTGAAAAAGCCCAAAGTGGCAGCAGAATATTCCGAACGCAGTCACTTAGCAAGATAAACACATGACGAACGGAATCAAGAAACGGACACCTCCTCGTCCCAGAGGCCAACGTGCACCACTGAAACCAGCCGTACAGAAACGGAGGCTGTGACTCTTCCAGTAAAGAAGCGATGGAGTAATATGGAAAGTATTTGGACCGTCATCATCACTGAGGGTGTTTTAAGCTCGATGACTGATACAGTTGCGCTCACCAAGAAGACGATGTTGGTGTTCTGGTAAAGAGCTCTGGCCACGCAGATCCTCTGCCTCTGACCTCCGCTCAGGTTAATCCCCTGAATCACAACACCACAACAGAGGAAATTCTACATCCAGAAGAAGCACATTAATCTGACAGGGGAGCACAGAACATTAGGGCGTACCCGCTCTCCGATCTCAGTTTGGTCCCCGAAGGGCAGAAGGTCGATGTCAGGCTGCAGTGAGCAGGCGTCAATCACAGCCTTGTACCTGGAACGACAAAGCTCCCCTCAGTGCTCGGCTTCACCCAGCACCCCAGAGGAACACCCTGCCCTCACCTCTGTTTACTGAAAGGGCTGCCGAAGACGATGTTTTCCTCCACTGTCGCGTTGAGCAGCCACGACTTCTGAGCAGCGTAGGCCACAGAATATCTGTTCTTGCTGTGTATCATGGGAAACAGAGGTAAAAGGTAAGGGAGAGAATCAAGGCGTGCATTCCTGGGTCTCTTTGGAACAGTGGTACTGATCTGAGCCGGCGTCATCAACACATTTATTCTGAGGATTTGTACTTAATAGCAATAAAAGCCAAATCATATTTACAGCTTAAGAATGTTTAAATATCATTGGCTTAAGAAAACCTCTAAAACCTCTCTGGACAACGTGCCATGGCTATAAATACATTTCCTTAAAGAAGAAGACAATTTATCAGACCAGTACTCCTGTTTGACAAATGTGACAATGAGGAAGAGGAGGGAGGAAGGATTATGTTTAGGACGCTTGGCAAAACCCAAAACCAACATCTCTCCGTTCTCAGTCAGAGATGAGAGCGAATTACTTTATGGAAGATGGATCAGATTAATGATGATCTGCACGTCAACAAAACTGGCACAAACGGACACCGTCAACAGCGTGACGCCATGACTGCTGGGAGTCGAGGTGAGCGCTCAGGTTCGGGTTCAGGTTTACAGTTACAACCTGTCGGAAAAAAGTAGACCTCTGCGACATGCAGGCAAGTTTCTACTATAAATATAATTACTATAGTACATATTTAAGCAATAAGGTGTCATTTGAGACCTGATATCTGTTCATCATTCAAAGATGAAGGTATTTCAACGAGAAATAAAGTGTGGAGGAGACGCAGCTTTCATATGTTCCAGCACCATCATGGAACACAGACAAGTTTATCCAGTGTTTCACTTGGTTTATGTATTATTAAGGCTCATTTATGCTGTAAATTAAATCCTGCCAGTGTTGAGAACTTGCTGTCCATATGTTGCATTTATTTTGTCGCAGCACAAATGTTGCAGCGCCACCATTAATACCAGTTCAGCTGGCATCGGTGAAACCACAAAGGGAATATATGGGAAGATTTTTGCAGCATTTCCAACAAGTTGAAGGAAAAGACAAACACAAATGAATTAAAATGAAACCAACCAATCACTAACCCTTATAGTGGCCCCCTCTATGGGATGTATCACTGACCCATGCTAGTATAAAATACATACTGAAACAATGTGATGGTTATACCTTTAAAAGTGAACTTTTTACCAATGAGCCAACAAAGTGTTACATTTCATTGCTAAAATGTCAACTAATTTCACTGGTTTGATGTATTTAACCTTCAGTTGGTATCAAAGTTACTCCAAAACTTTACCCAAAAACAGAAAAAAGTCCTGTACTTAACAAAACAATGCTGCATTTAAAACAATATATTGAGCTTGAGTGTTGGCGTTGACTCCCAGCATTAAAAGCACAAATTAGGATCAGATGAGGGCTCCGGCGGGACATTCACTCACTCCAGAGGCCGGTGCGGCTGTTCATGAACACAAACACACTCTGCAGCGTTGCCAGGACGACCAACTGATCTGTAAATTTGCTGGTGACGTCTTGGTCTTCCATAACATCAGATGCTTCATTCAGTAACCCAGACAACCGTTCTATTTCCCTTCCTTCTGATTTAAAATGATTCTCAACATTAAAACCAGCAGATCAGAGGTGGAATTCTCCATGTGGCAAGTGGAACATTTGCAATAGCTTTATTTGAATTCCACAATCATAAGATTGGAAACTTTACTATTAATCTATGTTATTTTACTTTATAAATCCTGTATGTCTGCACCAGCTATTGTGGTGCCTTTTAAATCCACTTCAGTGCATAAAATATGCACAAAATAAATACAATTACACAGGTTAATCTTTTGTTTTATATTAAAATGCATTTGTGCGTGTGTGTTCATGAACAACTGAGCCTGAAATGCAACAAGAAAAACACAGAGAGTGCAGTGGAAGCCAGCATTTCCTCTGAAAGGAGTAAAGATGATAAATGGAGATGGGAACAGAACCGGGGTCAAGCCAAATCTAAAACTCAGGAAGAGGGAGACCGGAAAAGGAACTTATACCTCCTGACGTCTTCATCAGACTCCTCTGTCTCTGACCAGCTGTCAAAGTCAGGTCATCGTGTTAGAAGGAGCCTCGAACGCTCAGCCATGTGTATATTTGTGTTTATAACAAGACGGATGGAAAACACAAGAAGCCAAAGTAGAGGAAGAGCAATAAACTCAGCGGCAAAGGGAAACGGATGAAAAAATAAAAATAAATGGAGGAGACAAACTGGTGTTCATGTTAAGTTTCAGTTAATGGAGAGATGATGTTAGCCTGCTAGCTCTTAATGGGATTAACCTTCCCGCCCAGAAGAGAAGAACCACGTTGGTGATGCGGTCATTGTCTGTCTGATGTGAGCAGCAGGGTGTGTGTGAGTGTGTTCTGCTTAAGAGAACAGTACATTCAGTCAGCGTTTGCCTTCGACAATAAGAATTTATTGTCTAATCTAATTTATTCCTTTTCAATTATCGCATTCTGACACGTGCTCAGAGCAGCACTGAGCAAACTTCACCACATAAAACCTGATCCCGTGTCCGTCGTGTGCTTTGAGTAAGTTAAATCAAAATAAACACGTTGCTGTATTTTTACCTCGTTAGGATGTGTAGGATTAAAAAAAACCAGACTATCAGAGGGTCACATTAATGGATGTAGATGTAAATGAGGATGTTGGTGGTATAAAAAGGTGACACCACACAAAATACCTTATGTTTCTTTCTTGAGTCATCACACTATCAGGCAGCCTGATACAGTTAGAGGGCAGAGTTAAGAGACAGGTATCTCACACACACACACACACACACACACACACACACACACACACACACACACACACACATACACAGTGTGCCTGTGTTCTGATCAGTTCATCTGCCATTATTGATATGAACACTACAAAACATCCATATCTTAAATGCCATAAATGTCAACAGAAGCAGCATCTGTTGAAACTTGAGAAGTTGAACCAAAATTATTGATCGGTTATCATATTCATCGGCAACCAAATCTATCTGGATAAAGATTCTGAACAGGAACTTTACCATAAGTGGCAGATATTTATGTGCTTAAAGGTCTTACTTGCTCCAGTAGACTCTCCCCTTGATGGTCTGCATCTCGCCCAGCATGGCCAGCAGCAGGGAGGATTTCCCACAACCCACCTGGCCCACAATCATCGTCAACTGGCCTAACGTGTTCAGAAAAGTTGAATTGTTAGTTTTAATGGAGAAACTGGCTTCTGGGGTGCGAAATCTCTGAATTCAAGCTATTTGCTAGCTTGTTATTACCATCTAACATAAAGTACATTTATACATAAGGCAGAAACTGTTATTATCTATTCTAATATGACACTACGTGAGATGTCTGACGTGTTTTGATTTCAGAAAATCCGACCAATAAAACAATAAGTTATAAATCCTCTACGTAAGTGTGAGCTGTGCTCACCTGTAGGGATGCGGATGCTGATGTCAGACAGGGTCGACAGGTTGCTCCCCCATGAGAAGAATCCATTGCTGACCTAAACCATAAGATAAATATAGATTAAGATTAATTAATGGGACAAACCCAGACTGGGCAGATGCAATCCTAAAAAACGAATACTTAGCTGGGAGTGTCTAAGGACTAGGAATTATAGACCAGTTTTCCTGTTGCAGAGATAAGAGAGTTGAAGAAACTCCGGGTTTGCTGCTGAGATAACTGCATCACACAACAAAGGACACGTGCTGTGCTGATGGCGTTTGAGGCCGAGTCAAAAGTCATCCTTTGACGCATTTCCCACATTTATTTTTCACAAACACAACATTAAACAGGAGGTGTTTATCCGACTCCTGGTGTGCTCTCACACATTCCTCTTCACAAGTGTTAACGCATCTTAACTCAGACACATCACAAAAGGTCTTTATATTCCACTGTTTGGGCAAATAAATGGCTTTAAGTAGAGAATTCTCTATTAAATAATCCATGGTGAGTGACCACCCAGCTTTCTGTGACCGCTGTTTACATTCTTCCCATCTGTTGCTATTATTTGTCTATTTTTTATTTATTTTTTCTGACAAGCCCTCATACTTTCCTCCACTCTTCTCTTCTCCAATTCCAGAAGGTTTCTCAGAGATATTTAAAAAAAACACATAAGCAAATACTTTATGTGAACTCAATGAAAACTCTGAGAAATCAAAGAGGAAGTGAGATGACAACAGTCATAGTAAAATCTTAACTGATGTTGAGTGGCTTTACTAAATATATCGCCATTGATCGTACTCTGGTTCTACAGCAGGAAATGGAGATAAAGTCATGAAAAATACATTAATCTAAGGTAGGTGGAAACATTGTGTTTAGCTAGCCCGGAACCAAAAAACAGGAATAACGACAAACATGCTAACACTCAGAACTGCCACCAGTGGCCAACTACGGTACTGCAGCTCAAACCTTCTGTTGGCCAGAAATGTCCAGCATGTCAAATGTTTGTCATGCTTCATGGTTACGTAAGAGACGAAGTCTAATCTCTAAAAAAAAAAAATCCAGGACAGTTTTGGACCTCCCGATTGATCAAGATTTCATAAAGCATGACGACTCAGAAAAATCAGGGAGGTTTGTCAGCAGCTGGATAACAAAAAGGGAAAGAGCGAGCAACCAGGGAAGGGAGGAAGAAGAAGAAATGCGAAGGGAAGGAAAATAAAGCAGGGAGTAAACGTGGAAATAATGGGGTTACACGTGGAGTCAGCAGTTTCACATGTTAAACAAACTCAGTGACCCATATAGCCAAACCCGGATGATCGGTAAATGATGCCCTTTAAGATGATTTTCCTCCTAATTTGCTGACCACCATCTGGCCAGCAGCATTGTTCCACAGGGATGGAGGAGGTCGACTGAGAAACTATGACAAACATTCCCAATGTCCTTAACGGACCAACAACAAAATTCTCGTGTGAATCCTACGCTTCCTGAGACGACAGCGAGTATGCGCACGCTTCCACGCACCCAGAAGTGACCCGTGATGGATAAACACTGCGGACACGAAGCAACTGTTGACAAATTTCAGGAGCTAATCAGGATTATGGTCCAGAAGATGAGCTTAAATAAAAACAATGATCTTTAAACTGTGGTGCAGAACTATAACGACGCACTGTCATTATTCCTGACTGCACTCAAGCTCATTTTGTGTATTTTACTGGAGAGTCGTCCGGCTCCAGCTTCGGATGGTAATATTTTACGTCTCCCATTCCCCTTTCCCGTCCCCAGCATGTGAACTCTGACCTTTACAGCCACATCCTCTGTCTCGGAGGGTCTCATCTGTCGCCTGGTGGGCTGCTCGTAGTTGTCCATCTGGTGGCGCAGAGGCCATTTCCTGTTGATGGCTGTGGTCTTGGGGGGGATATTAAAACAAGAGAGAAACGAGGTTAATATTAGCTGTTAAACTCAAGATTAGCCCTCTTCCGTTTCAGCTCCACGGGGATAAGAAACAGAGCCAGCGGGCCTTCCTCTGATTAAATCCCAAAGGATTAAGTCTCTTCTTATTGTTCAGACGTGCTGTAAATATACTGAACATCAAAGACTTGATCAAATAGTCCTGGAACAGATTCTATGAGACACACTGAACAACAAATCCCCATTTTTATAACAAAATGCAGTTCAACTATGCCACCCACAAAAAATGTATTTTTTTTTTAATCTGGCGGTACCGCGTCACGGTGGTTAGCGAGAAGGTTCCCGGTTCCATTCAAAGCTCTCAGGTGTGTTATTTACAGATTCTCCCACAGGACGCATACAGACGTTTTTATCTGTTCCTATGCAGCTACGCCGTGTGCTGCACCTGTACGCCGTTTCAACACGAGCTCAGGTGGTCAACAAAACGCTTTGTTGTCCAAGATTAAAAGAACTCGGCGGAGAACGTCTATCAGGATACACAGGAACCAGTAACCTGCTGCCAAAACAGACAAGGACGCTGGTTACCTGCAGGACCAGGAAAGGAATGCGTGCTGCGTCCTCTAGCTCGCCGCGAGGAAGCTCAGCGTCGGCTTCATTACATTAAAGTGATTTCCTGGCAGCTCCAGCACATTCTGTTCAGGTCGTCTGTCTTTAAATGCATCATAAATGTTTGACTTTCGTACGGTTCAAAGGTCTTTATTATCCCAATTTCAAATGATGTGCAAGAACTGTAATCCCTCCAGTGTGACGGGTTAAAGGGAATAAGAGGGCCGTAACAGGCTGGTAGTTTTTAGGAGCTGAGCCACACATCTGTCACTTTTATTACTTTATTTACACACTTTTTCGCTGCGATGTTTAGAACAGGTTTTGGTCCATTTCTTATTGCGTGCCAGCAAGGCTAGTCCATTAGCTTAGGTCCTAGCACTCAAAAGGTGTAAAACATGACAATTTAAAATAAAGACTTTATAATGTATATTGAGGTTGATGTTTAGATTATCTTCCATTTACATTAATTCAGCTAAACATCTAGAAAGATGGAGCATAATGGAAATTTCTGCTGACAGAAGTGAAACATTTGGCCTGGGAAACGTCTTTTTTTTTGCTGTTTTTAGGAGATCTGCTTCGGCCACACTCACCGTCCCCATGTGCTTTTTCCCAGCTTCGAAGGATATCGACATGTCTCCGTTCCTCCAGCTGTCATCTCCAATTTCGTCACTCTGGAGGAACTCGCTGAGCTTCTGAACACTGCGCACACACACAGATTCAGTCCGCACATGATGATGACAAAATCAGTAATCTCTCAGGAGTTTAGAGTTTCTGCTGTCAGGTTTCCTCCGGGTCCCTTTAATTAGATTTGCCGCCCGTCCTCTCTGACACAACTCCAATTTGTCATCCTTGTTCAGTCACGTCTGCTCTCTCCTCTGCATTTTTAGCTAGCCTCACTAGCAAACGTCAATTTCTTCTTCTATGCTTTCATGACTCCTGATCATAACCTGATGAAGCAAATGTTCAAGGCTGTTCCCCTCACCTGACCAGAGCCTTGACGGCAAATCGGACAACGGTAGAGAGCAGGAAGAGGGGCGTGACCAGGATGTGGAAGAGCGCCAAGGCTGCGAACGCCTCCGCAGACTTGGGACCACTCGAATCGAGGATGTGATGTGTCACAAATGTCTGCAAGAGGCAGAGTGAAAAAGTTGAACCCCCGCTCACCCGCGCCTGTGGACGTTCTGTTGATAATCACAAACATTTGGGTGACTGCATTCTCACCGCAAGAACGGCAGCGATGGGAATGGCGGCGTTCATGAAAACTGTTCAGAGAGAGAGCGAGAAATGGATTTACTACTTAACCCGAGAGAATGGTGACCGGTGAGATGTCTTACTGGACATGGATGTGTAGAAGGCAAAGGTCCTGAGGCTGGTGAGCTCTTTGCCTCTGGTTTCCTCCACGCTGTCACAGAAGATATTCTCCCAGGCATACAGCTTCAGCAACTTAATGCCTTTCAAGATCTCCGAGGTCTTCTTCAGGCGATCGGTCGAGTGTTCCTGAGACGCAAACAAGAATTGGAAGCTTAATCTCGCATCGTTCTAGAGCAGCTTCCAAAATAGGTAACCAGAAACTCAGACACTGAATGCATGTGCTACTCACGAGGGAGCTTTTTTGTGTGTCTGCCAGTTTTGTAGCTATGAGGTACTGAACCGGAGCCAGTAGAACGATAACAGAGGCTCCGACCAAAGCGCTCCATCCTAGGAGATTGTAAAGCAGGATCACTCCCATCACAATCTGTCAAACACCAGAAGAGCTCAGTCATAACAACCCACGGCCTTACTCACCACTGACAGCATACAGACAACCCGCACTGCTTACCTGCACGGGCATGGCCCACAGGTTGGGGCAGAGGAAGAGAAACCACATTAGCTGGTTGGTTTCTATAGCAACCAGGTTGTTGATCTGCCCCAGGGTCATCTCACCCATTGACATGTTGGAGGTGGACAGACGGAGCATTTTGTTGTAGATCATTGCCTGTTTATGAAACCACATATATGAGTCCTACAGGATCTTAGACCTGGCTGTGATGGACCCTGTTCACATCCAGGGTTCCTGACTACACAGGAAATATGGTTGATTTTCAAAATAAGACACCTATCCTCATTATGTGCATCATCACAGATAAAATATCCCAAAAACAAATGCAAGAGAGAAGAGAGTTGGGGTAATTGTGGAGAAACCACCAGCAGACAAAACTAGACAATGTCCTAAAACTGGTGGAGTAGCGGGGTTGACACCACATACCTACCTACACCCTTAAGGAAAAGTTTTCTTTTAAAAACTGAGTTAGTTCTCTCACCAGCAGGGCTCCTCGCATGTTGATGCCTGTTTCTATGGTGACATAGTATGAGGCCTGAAGAAAGGTCCGCTGCAGGATTAAAGCCAGGAAGAGAAGCACGGCCAGCACCGAAGTGTTCCGCAGCAGCTCAGCGGAAGACATGAAGTAAACGTTGAGGAGTCTCACCTGCAGCCAATCACATGTGACAAAGCCTTCAACCAAAAGCTGACCAAGCTGAGGAACAGTAGTCATTTCATCGTCCATGTACGACCCCAAGCACCCACGGAAAACCACGGTAGCAGCGAGTCCAGGTTGGCTCTGAACGGAGCATCCGGGGGATTTAAACGAGTGCGAAGTGAGTGGGAAACTTAGAAGTGCAGCCGTGTCCTGTTCTCTCTCTGGGGCCCGTTAACGTGCTGGCAGTGAAATGGGCTGAGGTAACATGCTGCCAGACCAGCACCTGGTCTGCGTCCCCAAACAGCTTCGTATGCTTTCTGAGCGACAGAAGCCGACATCCAGCGCTGTCATCAGCTCTGCCAAACCTTTAAAAGCATCTGTTTTCTGTCCGTCTGCTTATATTGCCCAACAGCACAGGTTACAGCCTTCATTAGCCCATCCACAATAACCTAGAGTATTTATTGATGTGTTGTCTCCTTACAAACGTGACACAATTTCTCTAGTGACAAGTCAGAAATATGAGCTTACTATTCATATATATATATGAGTTGAATTTCCGAATGAAATTCCAATTCAAACCTTAAAACCACTGTGATAAAAAGCCACATATACACTGGAGTTCTCCTTTATCAACAGCTGATAAGGATTTTCTTGCAGGCAAACAATGAAAGGACGGCAGCATTGATGCGTTCGGGTGCAGATTAGTGTGTATGTGATTAGTGTGTCTAAAGGACAACTAGCTAAGGCAAAAATACGCATAATTAATTTTGGGGGGGTGACCTGAGAAGGGAGGTTAACATTATGTCATAGTCTGCAAATGTTCAAATCTGGAACTGGACCCGTCTCCTGGTGGCGACACGTGCCAGCGGCCCACGCCTCAGTGACATCACTGGAAGGATCTCCTGGATCGCCCAAGTTTGTCTCGTGTTCACCTTTAGTAAAACAACGCACGGGATGCAAACACAACACCCAGACTTTGCGCCCCCGCCGAGAGATCGTTTACAAATCCGTACCCTCTTAAGGAGGCGGAGCTTATCTGCCAGATTCCAAGGCCTTGTGTAGTCGGTGCTGTAATTCTAAGTCATTTAAGCCCCCGCAGCTGTTGGGATGACAGGGAGACCTCCGGCAAAGAGGAACCATCAGTTATTGACTCCGGCCCCTATCGCTGCTGTGACACGTAGCCGCTATAAACAGAGTGTGTGTGTGTGTCAGCCTTCAATTATATTCCTGCTCAAAAGGTTTCAATGATTTCAAGGAATAAAAGGAACCTTTGAAGCAGCTTCTGCTCTCCAACACTCTTGGATAAATAAGAAAAATAATAATTAAATCAGACTAAAGACACCTTTGAGTTAACGGTTTGTTCCCGCTGTTCTAACTATGATTGCGTGTCTGTGACCGGCTGAGCTTGGTTTGATGACACAGCTCCACGTGAGAACTTCCTAGGGCTGACAGGCACCCACCTGCTCCTGGTTCTCTGCGGTTTTCTCCGTGTTCAGGTATCTCACGATGCCATAGATGCAGAGCGGCCCAGCGAAGCCCAGCAGGTCGGCCATGTAGCGGAAGGTGCTGCTGAGCAGGATGGGGCGGCCAAAGGCGCGATACATGGAGCGCCAGATCGACGGGGTGCGCCCGGGGTCCTCGACAGTCTGTGAGGATTGAGAGCAAGTTCATGGATGTTTGAGAAGGAAGGCGCCTGCGATCATTCCGCCCGCTCACCCTTTGATCCTCGTAGGCGTCTTTGAGCCTGAGGTAGTTGGTGAGAGCTCTCATGGCGATGGGCAACTTGCCGATCTTTTTCAGCTCTATCGGCCTCTTATGAGCTCCCATGATGAGAGGATTCATCCACCAGTATGTTGCCTAAAAGTGTGACAGGAAGGACTTTTGTGGTTGGTGTGGTTTAATGCGGAGCCAAAGATATTGATTTTTCGATTATTTTGTTTCATCTACAGATCAGAAATGGTAAAAGATACATTTTTAGACGCGAGAAACCAGGAAACTGCTCTGTCTTTAGCATTTTTCTCTTGATGTTTATCATGTCTGAACCTTGGACAGCAGGTTCACAAACGGCTGCAGGAATCGAACTCCCAAATCCTGCAAATCCTCCGGCGGTTTCACCTTCTGAGGGTTGGAAAAGAAGACATATTTCTACAAGGAGAGAGGAGGACAAAATTAGCGGGACTAAAGGGAGAGAATACAGGGATTATTTTCAGTCAAATACATTCCCTCACCCTGATTCTTATCACGTTGACCTCCACAGCCATCAGCAGCGCGTACAGAACCACTACAAAGATTGTGATGCAGCACCTCAGGAACCTCAGTCCGATGTCATACTCCAGAAACTTCCACAGCTTGATGGACTTTGTGATGAAGGCTAACACCCAGTAAATAAAGAGCACTGCATGGACAGAGACAGGCAGTCAGCACTGCTGCAGCATAAAGGTGGTGAAGAGAACAGAAAGACCAATGGGACCAAAGTGATCTTGGAAAGTTTGTCTTTGCGTTAGCATCTTTACCTTTGATAATGGAGAGAAAGGTTTTTTAAAAAAAAGTAGGAGGAAAATGGAAAAAAGGGGACATTACAAGTCATTGAGTCTAACCAAGTAGAAGTTTGGGGAAGTTGGAGGTCTCGATGTTGTGGTAATAAACTACTGACGTCGTGGCCGCGATGAAACCCATGAAGGCTGGCATGAAGAGATGGAGGTGGTTGGTCTTCATCTCCCTACAGTGAGGACAGAATTTTAAAAAAAAATTCATCAGAAAATATGAGGGATGATGTAAGAGAGAAATGTCCCCCTGAGGTCTCACATGTTGGAGACGATGCCCTCCGCAAACTCGCAGACATGGACGAAGAGCAGCAGGAAGGTGAGGATCCACCTCAGGTTGTGACCGGGGAAATGGAGCCACGTGTTGTGATGGATCTGGACCTTCGACGACTGGCTGCCCCAACCTGACAGACAGATGGAGGGAGAGGAAGGTGGCGAGGACACCCATGAAGAGCAGGGAGGGTCGCAACAATCAGAGTGGATCACACCAACCAACCAAAATGAAACTGACCAAGTTCAGTGACCAGAGATGATACACATTGTAACCACAGGTGGCACTGTCATAATTCATCAATAATAGTATGTACTTCCTGTTCCAGGAAGAGATAACTGCAGCTCACTTCCTGTAGAATTCCCAAGGGAGGCCTTGGCTGTGTCCGACACCATCCCCTATACCCTACATAGTGCACTCAATAGTGTGGACGCCATTTTGAAATAGTGTCCGAATTGTTAGTGAGCATCGCTGTACCCTATGTAGTGCACTCAATGTATCCCACAATGCACTGCGAAAAGTAGTGTACAAGCAAGCACCCTAACTCGGAAAATGTATCCCATCAGCCTTTACGGTATCACGTGATACTGATGGGATACATTTTTTAACGTAATTTCTACTGTGCGGTTTGATATATGAAATTTTTGGAATTAAGATCTTTTCAGTAAGGGTCCAATATGATCATCTTAAAATATTACAACATAAATGGGTAAAAAAATATCAATCAATCTTCACTGATCCCCCGCCCCTCACGTAAAATTGTTCTTCGGAATCAGAATGTCAGTAAAAGAATATTTACAAAGATGAAAAGTAGCTCTGGATCCATTTTTTGATGAAAAATTGCTTTACTAAATGTTTTCACTACAGCGGAATATGACTTGAGAATGTACCATCACGTCTTGGCTTGAAAATGTCAATGGACACTAATTATTTTAGGTAATAAGTAATTAATGTATTATTATTGACATTAATATTTCATTTTATTATATAAAGTTAATTATAGGGTAAAATATTGCATTCTCATAAAATGACCACTGAATGTATTTCTGATGGGTTAAAATAATTAAATGGACCTGGCCACTTTTCCCAGCGACCGGTTCGTAATTATTATGCGACACCTTGACGTCACTTTACGTGCGCCGTAAATGACGCCGTTGCCCGAATACTAACTTTAACTTGAGTGCGCTACGTAGTTCACTCAATCCATGCCCCCCATGTAGTGAGTAGTGAACAGGGAACGAGTGTGCAGCCCTTGAGTTGTTGAACATGACTGATAAGGATCTCACCTGTGACCTTTAACCTGCTTCATTTTTGATTAGTCATCATTTTAAAAATCTGTATTTATATTGATGCCGTCAGAGCGTTTTTCTGATATTTGTTTCTGAGCTTTGCTGAACAGACAGCAAACTTTTGTAGAGGACACAAACATAAAAAATAGAACCAGGAAGTGACAATAAGTGAGTCCTTGGGGAGCCAGCTAAGGGCTTCTGGTCAGAGCAATTCCCACACACACGCGCGCACACACACACACATGCACATACACACAAACGCTCCCTACTTCCTTTATGTAATAGCCCTCTGCCTCTTACGTCCTTAAAACAGCTCCTTCTCCACATGGAGACATTTGCTTTTTAAGTGGATCTTGACATCACTGCTTTCCCTCTTATCCAGTTTGTTTTATTCTGAAATCTTCAGGATATAATCTGTGATTTGGATGATTCCAAAACTGAATTGCAGAAACCATTCACCATTTTAGTGCTCTAAAACTGATGTTTAGACTTTCTCCAACCTCTAAAATGCAAACACCAGCAGGTTATTGTCCACAAACGGCTTAGAACACTGTCTAACTTTGCCTTTTTAAATACACTACTTCAGTCACCTGACCATGTTTGTTTACATACCGATGAAGAGGATGGGGAAGGTGATGAAGAGAAGGAAGACATGGGGGACCAGGTTAAGGGCGTCCACGAAGCAGCCGTTGTTGAATACGCTGTCCGTCACGCGGTAGCCATTGGTTCCATTTTCACTGCCGCAGAACGACAGGGCCATGGCACCGCCGAGCTGCTCCGCTCACACACACACTCACACACCAAGCTGGAGGAAAACACACATATACACAGATCAGCTAACACAAACACCAGTCATATAACAGGAGAACCAGTGGACGGAACCTAAACTGGTATCAGTCTGGGTTTTTGGCATCACTTTGGCCTCAGCTTCAGAAACTCCATCAGATCGGGGGGGGGGGGGGGGGGGGGGGTCTCGCACAAAAGTAAGCAGAGGCCACAGTGATGCTGCATGATATTAAAGAAAGCATTTGTTTAATGGGATCCAAAATATCAGATTTTTTTTAATCCGATCCTTGAATAAAATCTTCAAAAACTAAAATCTGATTTTTCGTTTTTAATGAAAGGACTTTTCAAAAAGGGTAAAACTAAAGTCCAAATAAGATTTCATCTCAAATCATTGAGTTGCACTGAGCCAGTAAAAAGGTTTGTGAGATAAGTCAAAGGAAAGTAGTTTAAAGTTTAAGAAAATGAACGATGGTGCTCTGAAGCCCCCCCTGGCGGCCATTTTGCCTGGGGCAACAGAAAAACTTTGATTTTACCAACCTGTAAAACTTTAAACGGAATTTTAAAATATATATTCTTATTTTGGTTTAGATTTTTAAAATCAAGATTTTAAAAACTGATTTTAAAAGCAAACCACGCTAACAGGAGCTAAAGCTAACCACAGCAGGTGTTGTGGGTGAGAAAACGCAATTTTCTGACACATTTAAAATGCTCAAATGCTTTATGTCATCAAAAACTTAAGTTCGGTTTATTATTAAACTATTAATAACAACGAATATTTCTGTTGACTTTTTCTGTTGAAATTTTTCCCCTGGTGATACAGCTTTAACAACCATTCAGGGAAGTTTACCAAGTGTAGAAATTCGGTTTAGAATGTTGGCGTTATTAATAAAATAACGATATATTTGGTGGGTCAAGGTAATTGCCAGGAAAGGTAACTATGAAGTTCGGTAAAGTTGCGCGAACATGGCGAGAAAAAATACATATCTTACCTCCGGGAAGAGTAATAATCCCTAGTGACACTGCCTCATTCCTAATAACCAAAAGAAAACTGATGGAAACCCTTGTTCGTTTTATAAAAATAATTAAAGAAACAAAACCGAAGCAGGAGTGAGGTGGGAAGAAAGTTGATTATTTTTAGCCCCGCAAGTACATCAGCTGCCCCGCATTCTGATACCGTCACAAGTGTGCAGTTACACTGAATAACGGCAAGTACTTCCGGTAAACTACTTCAAAATAAAGAATAATGCTTCGCAGTAGCCGAGTTCTTACTTAAATAAGCGCTTAAAATACTACGATTTTCTACAGTATTTTCTTTAAATCAATTTGACATTTGGATGCAAAATATGTCTTGATGATTTATTATTTCGGTTTGCATTTTTATGGTTCTCAGTTTTCCAGGCAAACAATTGTTTTATTTTGTAGGCTTTACCGTGATTAATACCGGTAGAAGTTTGTTTAAAGAGGGCAAACTTGACAGAACATTTCTTCCGATCAGATTTCCTCAGTTGGATCGTTTTAGCGGTGAGCCGCAGGTTTATTATAGGCTCCATCCACAACCACGTGACATAAACACACACTTCACCTGATTACACTTTTAATCAAAAGAAAATTAATTAAGTCCCATCAAGCAAAAATGCATTCTGTCCATTTAATGCTGATAAATTCAACATTTCTTTATCAATAAAATGGAAACAATTCACTGACAAGAGAACAACTATAGTCCCTTATTTCAACAAATTCAACGCCAATACGAACATCATTTTTATCAGGTTTAATCGCTATAACAGTGAGTGAAATCACGCTGCTGTTGCTGAAACATTGACGTTTTCTCCAGCATCTCGACGTCCTGCCAACCATCCGCTGAGGTTGCGAACTGCACTCAGAAATCGGACAGTTCAGCGGAGACAGACCTTACTAAACACGGCTAAGACTGATTATCCACATCACTCCTCAGTCCTGTAATGGCTGAATATTCTGTAACAAGTCTGTTCCTACAAAGATTATAATTCAAAACGGTCCCACTCAGCTGCTCATCACATGGTCAAAACAATGCAGATGGGATTTCAGGTGATTTGGCCATATATTCGCCAAGAAATACAAGTTCTTACCTATATAAGCATGCCGAATTTAGGAACGGTCTATTACTGAGTGAAATATTATATATGGTTTATATCTTAAGCGCAGGTATTGTAGAATCGTGTTATGTTTCATTTAAACGGGAGTATTTCAAATGAAGTCTCGCCCCTGAGGACGCTGGACGCGACTGAGAGAATAAAGGAGGATTCACGTTTTACCTGACCTCTGAAGCAGGTTTGCGGGTCCCAAGGTCCAGTCCGGATCTTAATCCCAACGCCTTGAGATGCGGGTGACAGTGAAAGTGCGGGGACAGGAAACGCCGCTGCGTGATGGCGCGGCCCGCAGCACGACCAGAATGATGGAGGGTTGGTGAATTCTCAGCATGTAGGTCAGAACCAAGCCGAGCCAGCAGCAGATTATCAAATGCTGCTCATTTAAACATGGTTTTATAGTGAAAGGGTGAAAGAAATTCACCTGCTCCGACAATAAAGGTCACCATAAGGTGCGACGTGAAGTCACCGCCAGACCCGAGCGGGCGGATCAAAAGACAATTTAATATGGAAAAAGAGAAGGTTTTGTTTGTTTGTTGGTTTGGGTTAAAATATTTAAGCTGGTTAAAATGATTTGCTTTCATGAACGTGATACTAACAAAGCACTTGCATGTGTTTTCTTAACCAGAAGAGGGCGCTGTTCGCCCAATGAGCGGATTAAAGGTCTATTAATTTTATCGTGTTCATGCCACGGAAACTGTTGTTTCTCTTTTATTCAAAGTTCCACATCATTTGGTTATAATCTGATGAGATATTTCACGCTAAGCATTAATATTTTCAGTTTACAGGTTTCTCTGACAAGCTTGAGGTGATTTTGTCTAATTGACATGAATGAAATGACAGAATCTGCTGTTTCATGACATCATGAGTCACGACAGCATTAAAAACCAACAGTTTCTACAAAGGTGAGAAACTGATTCAAATAATTTTTTTTTTACAAAAGGTGAGAAATTGATTTAAATCACATTTTAAAAAGCATCAACATGAAAAGGACAAGAACTGCTGTTTCTAACTTTTCATCTGAATTGAATTATTGTAATTATACATACTGATAAGGTTATCATGGAGGGAACAACAGTTCCTCCAGCTATGAGTTTCTGAGAAAGGAGGGAAAGAACCCGTTTTAGGATCTTTTGAACCGCCATGCTGGTTCATGCTGCGGTTAGGGAGACAGAGAGCAGACATCACGGTCATCGAGGAGATTCTACGTCAGCAGGTTTCCCAATGGATTGACCCCTTCAAACACACACGCACACACAAAGAGTTCTCTCAGGGTTTGATAACCCCACCCCCCCACCCCAACTCATCCACTCTTCCGCTACACGTACACATTACAGAAATTAAACCAAACAGATGTTCAACTTTCATCTTTGACCTTTGTGTCACCCCCTGCAGGAAGTGAACTGCCATCGCAGGAAGCTCTTTATTGACCCTCAATTAAAGGCGTTCCATCAAATATATCTGATTTTATTGCCGCTTGGATCGCAGCAGATCTATGATAAAACCAAGTTTCACACTTTAATTGTCGGATGTTCTCCTGACGTTCATTCAGCAGCGTGAGAAAGACTAGGCCGAGAACAGGAAGTGGTTGGGACCCCTCTGCGCAACACGCACATTTTGTACTCATAATATAAACACAGATTTGAGTGACGGGACTTCTGCAGCGTTTGCGCCACCTACTGGTCAATATTTGACACTGCACGTTTTCGAGTTAACTGATACCATCTCTCTTCTAATCAGATGACCCAAAGTGCATTTAAATAACATGTAATTTAGATGATTGTTCACATAATTTTGTCAGTGCAAATTATTAAAGGTTTGTGCTTGTGGCGTAAATTATTGTTTTAATTTCACCTTTGACCAATAGATGGCGCGCATGTACCACTGAGCTGCATCGCCAGAGGCAGAAAGGAAATAACAGTTTTAAAATGCTCTCTTAATATGAACAAATCAAAGAAAAATTATAGAAGCCGACCGTAACCAAATTTACACTGAATCATGTTGACTTTTAAGATTGTACCATGATAAAGACAGGTCCACAGGGTAAAAGTGGTTCCAAGGGGGGGTCATCATGGTTCTCCAGGGGTCACGACGATTCTATAGGGCTCACTATGATTCTACGGGATCACAATGATTCTATAGGGGTCACAATGGTTCAACAGGGGTCACCATGATTTTATAGGGTCACTGTGATTTTATAGGGTCACTGTTATTCTATAGGGGTCACAATGGTTCTACAGGGGTCACCATGATTCTATAGGGGTCAGAATGAAACTACGGGGTCAATATGATTCTATAGGGGTCATCATGATTCTAGAGAGGTCACCATGGTTCTGCTAGACATCCACCACAATCAGGCCAGCGTTCACATCAAATGAAACCCAATTAAACTTTATTTTGTGATAAAACCCAACAAAACATCAACTGAGACCTGAACAAAGTCACATCCAAACCCAGTTCTGCCCACAATGCATCCATCCACCAACCCACCCATCCATCCATCCTTGCCTGAAGTGAAGAGCTTCAGTTCTCACCATCACGTCAGGAACCAGATAAGAACCCAAAAGCGACCCACGAGTCTGGCTGAACACTGCTTTATTGTCGGACACAGACAACAGACAGGATTCACTGGGGAGCAGAACAGAACAGTCAGGAACAGGCAAGGTCGGAACCGGGCAGGTAGGCAAACAGGAACACGCTGGAAAGTCATCGGGAACGAATAACGATCTGGCAGAGAGCAGGTGTGCCTCCGGGGATTAAGAAGAGTGCTCGTTAGTGTCCTGATGCACAACAGGTGTGCGGGGCGAGGCGGCTCACGGGCATGATTGCCACAACTGTGACAATCATACTGAACTAACCGTCTTTCTATGGAGGATTATTTCTGCCTGGTTTGCAGGAACGGCTAGAGTCACGTTCCACTCTCATTTTCTGATTTGGTGTTTGTATTTGTGTACGGCTGCAGGCCCAGAGGCCACAGAATTCATTTTGGAGTTCATTATAATCATCGCACCAGGAGACAAACTCTGTTTCCCCTTTGCTCTTTTTTTAGCCGAACATGTTGTTTTGATTAATGGCCTCGGCGTGTTTATTCAGTGTAGGTCACAGAAGCAGGAAGTATGAAAAGATATCACACCTGCATTTTTATTGGATTTCCACTTGCAGCTTCTAGTTCTTAGCTGCAAAATGTTCCAGGTGAAGAATCGGGCCGAGAGCGAGCCGCTCAGGTCAACCCCCATCAAGGACAGAAGGACACAGAACATAGACGAGGCCAGTTTAGGTTCACAGCCACAGAACTACAGAGAACAGCATAAAACGGACAAACCCAACAAGTTTCAGTCCTTGAAAGTTGACAGTCTATCCCTGGTGGCTCCTGCAGAATCTGATTCCGCAGCGGAAAAACAACTTTATGGCTCTGCAGATATCAGCTGCGCTGGGCTCGACCTTCTCCAGGATAATCCAACTAGAGCTGCCTTCAAAACGCATTTGGAGAACGACACAGCGTTGAGAACATGGCGTGGATCTTGAAGATAAGTCGTAGATTATGAAACTTTTCTCCTTTTAGTGTTGAGGAACATAAAAAAAAGTCACAAAGAGAAGTTTGGTGATTTCATTTAGCATGGTCGGCTAACTCTTTAGGCTTCCTTTCACTTTAATTCAATACTTCAAATAAGTTTTATGCATCACCGCTATGGCGATGAGGTCATTCATGTCTTCTGACTTTATGATGTTTTCCCAGCAACAAATCTTTTCTTTCCTCACAACATTCAACTAGAAATTCAAAGTTTCTACTGCAGGGAACCATTTTACCATGATGCAGAGGCCATTAGTTAGATGTTGGGCTAATGTTGGCGGCACTAAAATAAGCTAAACTGAGCTGAAGTTAATATTGTGGTTTCAACAAGAGCGTCTTAGGCGCGCCGTCAATTTTAAAAGTTTGCTTCTGCGACCGGCAGCGGTTTAAATCACGTACCTACAGACAGAATGTAATCAACAGACCAGAACCAATGAGTGCTAATTCAGTTGTGTCACATTTATCGTTAGCATAGGCGGTAAGCTCAGTCTGAAACTCATAACAGCAAGCAGCTTTGCTTCAGCCCCGTGTCAGAATTTAAAGCTCAGCGTGTGATTTAATGTAGAAGTAAAGGTTGTGCTTCAGCTTCAGACGACCACAGATCTTGTTAGCTCGGAGTTACTGGACGCCTCAGAGGTTTCTGTCGCTTTATTGTGGAGCAAAGAGTCAGTTAATCAGAATACAGGACAATAAAGCAGACCAGAACAAATGAAGCACGCCAGCTGTGAGACAGAGCGATAAATCTGAAATCAGCTCCATCCTGGTTCTCTCAGATTTGTTGCTATCAATTCCCATCTAACTAAACCCAGTTAGGTGCTGCTGCGGCGAGCAGTCGAAATGGCTGTGGTCAATTACTCGAGTACACGAAGAGAAGCACAGAGCATAGTTCAGCTGCAAATATTAGGGATCAACTGCCCAGCTTGGCCTTTTATCCCTGTAAATTACTCACGTACCCGGGGCCAGGTTAGTGAGAACACGCAGCTTCTTCTTGTAGACTACTAAACGTGTGTGTGTGTGTGTGTGTGTGTGTGTGTGTGTGTGTGTGTGTGTGTGTGTGTGTGTGTGTTAGCATGTAAACAACACCAGCAACATCTATTAGAAGAGGTAAAAACCAGCAGTTATATTCAGGCAGCTGTCTGCGCACACGCGCAGATGCACACACACACACACACACACTCTCTATGGAGTTCCTGGCAGTAATCAGAGTGCAGTGTGTTTTTCTCAGCGGTGTAATTCATCAAAGTGACGGCTGCCAATGAGTCTCAGTCACCCCGACAACCACAGCTAATCAATCATCAATCTACCTGCTCTCTCTCTCTCACACACACAGATACACACACACACACACACACACATGTTTAGAGTGTCGTGGTGGAACCCCGACCTTGTTTAGGTGACTAAATTCATGTTCAATAAAATCATTTTTGTAAAAAGGCCACGCTGCGAATATTTGCTGACTATCGACTCATCTTTTCTACGTGACCCAACTGAAGCCACTAACTTCTTGTTTTTCGACAATCAGACATTTATTGGGGGGGGGGGTGTTCTTTTTCTTTTTCTTTTTTTTTTTACCTTGGCCACGCTAAATATCCCCTCTTGTCATCACTGATTGTGCAGCCAACCACACGGGGGCGATTTAAAAATGTATAAATTAAAGCTCTGCTGTTAGAAATTCTGGAAGGTACAAATGTCGAAAATTGTTTCTATAAAATGGAATTAGGACAAAAACCAGTGGATTGGATCAGGATTAGGATAGGACGGCTGTGTCGACTGGCGGCTGGTAAGAAGGCTCTGATCGTACGCCCACCCTGTGCAGCTTTATGAACAACCTGACTACGACATTTACATATCCCGCATTTACATTCAGAGTGAGGTCAGGATGGAGGAGCTTTCCCTGCATGCACTTGAGAAAACATGGAGGTCAGGATCAATATTTCACTTTTCCTTCCACATTTTTCTCTTTTTAAAAAGGTCGAGGGGGAAGAAATCTGCCTGTTCTGTGCCTTTAGAGGGCGCTGATGATCACTGAAAAAGCGCCCTTAGCTAATGCTGTTATCAGTCTACATCTCTAATGCGTTGCTCTTGTTGTGCATTTAACTATCATTTAAATTGCCGTCAATGCCAGACTGCACTGGTTACATGATTATATTATGATTTAAACGGACGCACACACGCACACACGCGGCCGGTTAAATCCTTTCAGGCTCATCAGCTGTGTCGCTAACAGGATCCCAATCGATGGAAGTGAGAGATTCTGTCTGTTCTCTAATGGACGTGAGGAATTGCTCAATTTGTTTGCCCCATAATTGGAGAGAAAATGAACCCAGTTATGTTTGTTTCAGTCAATACTCAGTTTCCAGTCCTGGGCCCCTGCCACGGAGCCCCACAAACTTTAAAGGAGCAGTTTATCAGAGATTTATTTTGAAGTAATCATTAAAAAGGCCCCAATATGTCAACAGACATTACGGAATCGTGCTGAATTCAAATACAACAGTAGTCCAGCCAGAATATTCTCATTTTAAGCCAGTAAATAATGTTAATATGTTATTTTGTGTTTTGATGTCTAGCTCCGCCCACCCGCACCATCAACCAATCAGGAAGTCTCACATCCGGGTTGCCAGGTACGGTGAGCGTCGAACGTTTCGGATCACTAAGAGATTCAAAAGATGGAGATGGAGGAGATTTGAAGACTAATACCAATGATGTTCTCCTGGACAGATAAGATTCAGCAAAGTTTGGCTATCTTTTAATTCTACTTTATATCCTACAGTCGTACAACGTTATCCATGTTCGTTCACTGTACAGCAGCAGGTCTGCAGGTGGGTCATCGAATAGACTATAATAATTGAGGTAATTGGACCCTAGAGCTGTCAACTGCTGATGTTGTTGCAACCTAACTGGCAACCTGCACTATAGGAAGAGGCGTAGGGATACCACTCTGCACAGTATTGTGCTTGTGTTTGCAGTACCAGCTTTGTCCACATTACTGCTCGTTTCACTCACTTTGCCCTGGACCTATTTATGTGGAGGCCGATCTAAATTACATCATGGAGGTT
The DNA here is from genome assembly GCF_901000725.2 of Takifugu rubripes. Classification (NCBI taxonomy): domain Eukaryota; kingdom Metazoa; phylum Chordata; class Actinopteri; order Tetraodontiformes; family Tetraodontidae; genus Takifugu; species Takifugu rubripes. The sequence continues at coordinate 2,574,598 of NC_042302.1, read as the reverse complement.
TGCAGCTGAGGTTAAGCACATCACTGACCGAGGACAAAATCTGGACGTGAAAACGGACACAATGCGGCATTAAAGAGCTACAATCTCAGACCAGAATGACCTTAGCTATCACACAGGTAGCGAGGAGAGTGTCATTGATTCATTCATGCTAAATGAGGTAAATCAAGGAGTGCATTTTTTTCTTTTCAAGTCAATTCCAAAAGAAATATAGAACCTCTTCTCCTGTAAAAGAAAAATTTGAAAAGGATAACCTTTCTATTTAACTTTGAGTTCTTTTGCACAATTTGAATAAATGGGTTGACCCTCAACAGATTCATCAATTTTTTTTAAAAGTGTTTTGTAGATGATTATTAGAACTGAGACATGGAATACATGAGGCAAACTGCACTTAGCATCAAGAAATGCTAATGCTCCGACCCAGTAAAAAGAGCTTTTTGCGGTTGCTTTTTGCACACGTTTTTATTGAGAAAACTCTTTCGATAGGATGTCAAAACAAAGACAAAATAAATCAAGTCAAGTATCTTTGGGGATTCCAGAAACTGCAGTTGAGCCAATTTCTGTTGTTTACTTTTTATTTCTTTTTCCTCAGACAGGACGTGTCCTAAATACACTTTAACTCATAAAAGAGAGAAGTATATAACATAAATTATGTGGATTGGTTTCCAGTTTTGTGTTTATGAGTTAAAATCAGTGTAATCCTGTTATCTTAGCCAGCTTATATGGCGTTCATAGCTATCTTAAAGCTTTAGTCTCCTCTCCTCTTTAGTTGCTTTTTTGTTTAATCTTTTTCAATGTCTGCTTTATTCACCGATTTTCTCCCTGTCCACATTTCTGACCTTGAAGTTTGGTAAGAAAATAAGAAAACACAATTTAGCCTGTGTATCTCCGTTAGGGAGGCCTTCGCTGCACAGAGGATGCTTCTTGGGTCTTTGTTCACCTCTGAGCGCCTTTAGGAAGCGTCTGCATGTAAAATAAGAGCTGCGATTGAGTCGAGGAATTGAGTTGAAGCTGGCGAGCGACATTTATGACCCTCTGGCACACTGTAATTTTCACTCGCTGGAGCCATTTCGCAGCTCACAAACATGTCGATAATACCATGGTGAGCGCGGTAGGAGGCGACTGAAAGATTTTTAGCTTGGTTCGCTCGGAACAATGAGAAGTTTATCCGCTCTTGAGCAGGTGAAAGTTATTTTTTCTGTCACATTTGAGGACTAATGCAGCAGCAGTTCAGCCGTGTTCCTCTTTCTGTCATGAATTTAGCAGAAATGATGAACTTTGCTGTCATTTCTGATGCATTAAAATGCCTCAAAGGGATTTTTCAGCCTGAAATATCCCCAGTTTCCAACATGCTGGAGTGAGTTGGTGTCTTTTCTACACATTTATTTGAAAAAAAAAAAAGGCCATGCCATCGATCCGAGGTCGAGATGATGAGAAGGTTTAAATCAGTGAGGTCTGACTGTGCGTCAGGTGTCAAATGAAATATGGAGCAGCTGATTCAGGGCGTTGAAGTATTGATGTGCTCCAGCGGCCAAAACTTTATTGCTCTCCATAACTCCAAGGCGAACAATAAAGGTGGAGGATGGATGTTTCTGCTGGTAGCTGCTGTCTGTCTGTTTGCAGGGACATGTCGCAATACCGAGCAACTAAAACAAGCAACCACCCGCGGCTGCCTCTTGCTCTTTTTTGGATGTCCCCCCCCTTCTTTGTGTAATGTTTACTAGTTAAAGCAGAACCTTTACTGTCAGAAAACATTACACGAGCACACTTTTTCATCTTCAGGATCAAAACGTGTCAGCAAAACTGCGTTGTCCAACTTGCTTGAATGCATCCTTGTTCAGGTTTGACGAAGAGATGCTATGCTATGAGGGACAGCTGATGTTTACTGCATGTTAAATCGAGAATAAACGGAGTTTTAGGTCGGCAGCTCTGACACAGCGGAATATTATGCCTGTGTTTGGTTTTGACAGAGATAGTTGTCAAATGTGAATGATTTATGAGTATGCAAATGAGATGGTTGAAGGACAACGAAGAGCGCACACACACACACACACACCTATGCCAAACTGGATGTTTGAATATCTTTTTCAGCTCAGATTTCAGTAACAGATGGGTGAATGGAATGATTCATGGATAGATTGACTCAAGAAAATTCAGGCTGTATGGATGAATGCATTGATATATGATTGGATGGATGGATGGATGGATGGATGGATGGATGATTGGATGGATGGATGATTGGATGGATGGATGATTGGATGGATGCATGATGGATAGAGTTTTTTGTTCATTTCAGGAAGAAGAAGAATTTTGATGGACTCTTTCAATGTCTTACGTAACAATGGCAACATGCCAATGAGGATGCCTTAAGGCAAAATAACCCAAAGAAACACTGTACTTTAATCTCACGAGCGTTATCCCAGGTTGCCATGGTGACGGTGGGCGACAGCGACCAGTGTTGTTTCAGAAAAGTGTGGCGCTTTTCTCTTTGACTGACTTTGAACTCGAGGATTAACTTTGAGCTGTTGTCACTGCGCTGCCTGTGTAAGCTCGTCTTGACGCCGCCGCGCTCCTCGTCTGCCTAATTGAAGTATTCCCGTCAAGGTAACAATAATTTGCATATTATGCAAAGGCCCCTGTGTGTTGCTTTCTAAGCAAAGTGGCTTTGACATTGTTGTGGAGCCAGCCGGGATCCAGGACAGACAGAGACGAAGAAGCTTCACAGGGCTTGAAATAAAACCCTGCTGGGGGAAGAGGAACCAGTGGAGGACGTGGAGCCAGTAAAAATTCAATGAAGAACTCCAATGAGGACATGAGGGAGTCAGTGGAGAAGTGGAGTGTGTGTGTGTGTCTGTGCATATGTATGTATGTATGTGTATATATAAAAAAAAATTCTCTTCCTCGCCCTCCTGGGCGGTGCCTCCTTCCTTCAGACTCGGGTCCTCTACCAGAGGCCTGGGAGGCTGAGGGTTATGAACAGGATCTTAGCTGTTCCTAGGACTGCGCTCTTCTGGACAGAGATCTCTGATGTGGTTCCTGGTATCTGCTGGAGCCATCTACTCAGGTTGGGTGTTACCTTTTCCAGCCACTGGAAGATTTTCTTGATATCAGCCACTTCCTCAATTCATCGGTGGTACATTCCATGCATGGGCTTGTCCTTCCACGATAGCCCCTCAGGTTCCTCCTCCTTGGTGGGCTTTTGTTGCCTGAGGCATTCACTCAGCAGCCGGTCAGTGGGGGCCATCGTCTTGATGTACTCTCGGAGGCTTGTTGTTTCCTCCTGGACAGTAGTTCGGACACTTACTAGTCCTCGGCCCCCTACCTTATGCCAGCAGGATATCTGATTACTGGCAGTAGATGTTAATGGCCTGGATCTTATTCAGGACCTGCCTTAACCTCTATAGGTATTTAGCTGTGGCTGACCTCCTAGCTGCCTCCTCATGGTTACCATTTGCCTGCAGGATCCCCAGGAATTTGTAACTGTCCTGCACATCTGTGATGTTCCCTTCATGACTGATTGACTCCTATCAGCTTTTGATCTCATTAAGAAATGTGGTGGTTTGTTTGTCTTCAGTGTTCCTGCATGCAGGTTGACCTCATCACCTTCGCTCCACCCCAAAGTGAATTCAATGTTTGATTGCACCTCTGTAGAATCCCGAGGTATTGTGAGCGTGTGGTGTTCTGGAAAATGTTCGGATCTGGAACACCAATACAGGTCTGTGGATGTGAATAATTACCCACCGTCGTGCAGCTGAGGTCATTTATTTTGACGCTCGCCTGCATCCATAATCCAAACAGTTGAAATAAGCACACCCACGAATCCCAACACGGACGAGCTGGCTCAGTTCTGCCGCTCTCGCCAGTTTAGCTTAAATAAATACGCTGTTTATTCAGTAGCTGATCCTTTTCAGGGATGTTCTGGCTCATGAAGGTTGCTAAGCTGATGAGTTGTGCTCATCAACATTCTGTTCTTCCTCAACAGCGAGAACGGCAGTGAGCAGGAATGTGTTATCCACGGAGGGCTGAGCAGCGGTATGCCGTCGGACGCATGTGGCGAGGCCAAAGGTCGCGGGTCAATGTCGGGCTTTGAGCGTGGGCCGACGGGTTTAATGCTGCCGGCGCGCTGGAGAGATCAAAGACATCGGAAGAGATGGAGAACTTCAAAGGGAGGAAAAGCTAATGGGATGTTGCGGTGATGCCGTCCCCGGCTGTCCTCGCCATCACACGGGGTTGTTGTGACCTCCGCACGAGAGCGACATGCGGGAGACAAACAAAGTCTGTTTTTCTGCCCCCAGAGAACATTGACAGTGGCAGGTAAAATATGCTGAAATCTTTGGCTGTCAACCAAGTTCCTTCAGCAAACAGAGGTTGTGATTTCAAAGAAAAACCATATTAACAGTGCTTTTCATTACAACTACGACCAAAGTGAACAAAGAACATGTTGGGCAATCCATGACAGCTCATGGCTGTCATCTGTGTTTTTTTACATCAATGATAGCAGAGGTTGTCCAAATAAAGAATCTGTGTCACAACCTTGAAAAGAACTGCAAAATCATGTCCACCCACGTGATCAGGTAAAGTCCCCGAGTATTGGCGTTTGAGGTTTAGACCCGTGACCTCTGACCTGTCGAGGACTCACCAGGCGACTCTCAATCACTGTAAATTGTCCAAGCACAGCAGCGCCGACTGAAACGTTCAGGAGAGTTATGACACAAAAGTTTGGTTCCTGAACGCTCCAGTGTCATGGATTATTTCTCAGACACATTCTCCAGCAACAAAGCCTCCATTGTGAACCGATCAAGCTCTCGAATTAGCAGCAGGGGCGACTGCACGCTTAACTGGCTCTGACAGGACCAACGCTGTCCCAGACCTCTGAGTTCCACTCCCACTGCGTCCATTTGAGACGTCTGGAGAGGAAAAATAGAGGGTAAAAATGGGAAAATAAAAAAATAAATCTGATCTGTTGGGGGGTCTTTAATCTGTTTAAACAGATGGTTTTAATCTAAAATGAGGATTAGGCTCAGGCACAACATCTGTCAGGAAACACGGCTGGAGTTGATTTTTGTTCCTGAACTGAAATCAGTTTTATTGATCGCTCTCATATTAATTCTCATTGAATTTAAACGATTGTCAGGGAAAGTTAAGTTTGTTGCCCTTCAGTTTGAACCCACAGGGGGTGATTAACATCCCAAAATCAAGTTAGAAAAATACTGAGGGAAATCCTGATAATGCAGCTTTTCAAAATAAAACTTCCACATGCCGATTCTTTTTTTTTAAATATATATTTCTTTTTCTAATTTTTATAGATTTTCTCCATATTTTTTTGTTTGCGTTTATTGATCATCATGCACTCCCACAGCACAGAACAATTTTACTGTTTTCTACAGCCCACACTGTATACAATAATCTGTAAATTCCGTCAGTGACTCAATTAAGTTAATAGTGAAATGATTCTGTTGTGATACATTTAGAATTTAATTTTGAATACTACTTTTAAGCCTCTGCTTTTGCTTACTAATAAAAACACTGCACTTCCCCCTTTTTAATTTCGGTTTTTGACCAAATTTATGTTTCTATATTACACAATACTTAAGTCTAATTTTATTTGTTTCCATGGCAGTGCTTTGTAGCTTCGTTGCATCCGTCGATAATGAAGAAAGAAACTCAAGCGGTATGTTAAATGTAATGATGAAATTGGCTGAGTTACACCTAAAAATACGACTAATCTTTAAGGTCATTTTTCAGAATACTGACTTTAGCCTGCCAATATTTATTCTGTTGCATTCTGTAAAATGGTAGCAGTGATTTAATCAAACGTTTCTTCCTCTTTACTTTCACAGTTATCCATAAACGTCCTCGTTTCTCATATGGCTGCGCAATTTTAGTCTTCTCGACCAGGCAGGAAGACCATGCTTTTCTTTTGAAAGTCCAACAGCCATATTTCCGTGCTAAACTAACTAACTCTGGCTAACTTTACACACTTGTAAAAGCCCCAAGAGGCAGCGGGGGTTTGGCACTGGATAAGGAGGAGGGAGAGGAGAAGGAGGAAGAGGAAGAGTGGAAGATTGGAAGATCGCGTCTCGTCTTGGTGTCGTGTCGTGGCAGCAGAGTTGCGGGTCCAAAGTCTTTTGCTGCGCGGGGCGCTGGAAGCTGGAAGCTGGAAGCTGGACGCTTTCCTGCCGAGTCGGCGCAGACTCCACCTGAGCCGGGTGGCGCCCGGGTCCTGGGCGTGGAGGAGCCGGAGAAAGCTGCTCTCGGACTTGATTGTGGGAATATTGCTGAACTTTCGCGGGGAGTGACGCAGCTCCGCCGCCGTTTGAAACTATCTTCGAGGCTCCGGGATGTAAATCTACAGACTTCTGAGCCGACTTTCGTTTTAATTTCCAACATTCTGACTTTTACGGACTAACAGCTTGAACGCGGCTGAGCCGCCGGAGGACGTTCACAGAGGTGAGGAAGGTTTGTCTTTCACTTCCCAACCGTGTCCGGACTGTTTTATTGTCCTAAAGTTCTTCCTCAACGCACCATTGCAACGTTTGTGGCAACAGCGCGACTTTAAGGAGGATTTTAAAGATCTTTCAGAAGCTCGTAATGACTTCGCCTTTTAGTTTCAGACGACGTCACACACCCCCACCTCCCCAAAAACAAACGATATTTTAACTTTTATAGCTGTATAACTTTTATAGCTGTAAAATGACCAAAGACGCTTAGTAATCTAGTTACAGTAGTTTCGGGAATGACCTAGAATAACCTCGAGAAAGAGGCCGATATTCCGTGTCCTACCTGTACAAGTGTGGCGACCAGGTGTGTGAATTTAACCTGAGGTGACGTCAGTACAGATTTGTACCGGCACCAATGGGTCGTATCTAGTGGTTCCAGTGGTTTTACACCGCTGGGCCGTGCTAGTTTGGTTTAATCTGGATTTCTTTTCAGTCTGGAATGATCCTCTGCGCGTTTGGGACTCCTGGAATGTCTGGGGGCTTAAAGACTCCCAAGAACATCTGGAGCCTGACAGAGAGTGGGCTGGTTCCGTGGAGCGGGAGGGGTACTGTTTCCATAATATGCTCCAGACTGGGGCCGACTCATACCAGTACCACAACTTGAAATATCAGCACTTACAGCCGTAATTTTTTTTATTGACTGGCCCCATTAAATCCTCACCCTTCCCGAGCAGGGCAACAGGAAGTTAGAGATGGATGTGGAGCCTCTGCTGGAGTGTCAGTTAAATGCCCCTAATTCAATGTGCTGTAGGAGAAACATGGTTTTGATGGCAGTATTGATCAGAAGTGCTTAAACCATGACGCTGATGACCGCGGTTTGTCACGGCTCCGGCTCCAAAGGTCAGTATAACAAATGAACATGCATCCTTGAACGCACCGCGCTGGCTCCCACCTCCCTGTGTGTGTGTCGCTGTGTATGATGGAAAGGTAACTGCACAGGGTGGCTGCAAACGGATGAGCGTGACCTCCGCGGTGCACTTTGAGCCCTCATCATCACTACAGCCGCATTACACTCTGCTCAGACCTGCATCGCCTGACCTGAAAGGAGCTTTTCACCACCAAATCCCACTAGCACGTGCAGGCTGGGCTTCTACTTTCACTTTGACTGATGAAATGCTCATCGTTGTTGTAATATGCTCTGGAGACTCAGCTCAGGCGGCACCAGGTCATTCTAAAAAGGGCCCCTCAGACTTTCTTTGGTTGGCTCCACACGCCTGCAGACACACAACAGTGTAAACACCGGCTCCTCTATTGGGGAACAAGTGTGTTCTTCTGGTAAGAGTGTGTGACCGCTGTGTTTTACTGCCCCGGGATTAATGTACATGATTTTAAATCGGCTCCTCGCTTAGGAACAGAGTGTGAGTGTGAACTGTGTGTGAAATGAATAAAATAGAATCTCTGATTTGAGATGTATTTGACAGTTTGGGATGTTTCTAGCTTGATAAACATGTTTGATGGTTTAGCATTTATTTCCTTACACCAAATGAAAAGATTGATATGGTCATGCTACAAGAGTTGACGTTGTCCCTTGTTTCAGTGTGTAGCTGGGAGTTAGCCCCCCGTGCGTTACCTCTAAGCCAACCAGCGCCGCCCGCAGAGCTATAAAACTCCTGATCCCTGATTGGAATCTCATGAATCAACACTAGTTGTTGTCGCTCACGTTAAGCCACAGAGCCCATCAATATGTCATTTTCTCCATCAGAGGAATGTTTCTGTTGCTAAACTTGCAACCCTCCAGGTCCTGTGCACTTCCAATAACCTGTTTGAGTGGAATGTTGGCTGGTTCTAGTTTACTGCCAACGTCACGTGGCGCCCTGCGAAACATTGCGATAAAGTTAAGCTAAATTGCTTCCCCGTTTCCTCAGCCTGTTTGTTTTATTAGCATTAGCTCCTCCATTAGCTGCCTGTCGACATCGCCGAGAGTTAATCATGTTCGAGATTGTCAAACAGACTTGAGGATACGTCCTCTCGCTCCCCGTGAGGGTCTCCGAGGTCACAGATGCGTTTGCTCCCATTCAGCTGCATATTTATCACGTTCTGGAGTGTGTGTGTTTGAGCTGACGTGACTTGACACGCCCCCTGTGTGTATTTGCACGCGGGTCTATGTTTACCAATGAAATAACCACCTTCGCGTTGCGTCTAATGTTTTGAATGTGACTTGAAGCCAAAACATTAACGCTTTGTTTTCATAGTTTACATATTTCCATTTAAAAGACGCTTGATGTAGCTTTACTCTGAGGATAAACAGGAAAACAACACTGTAAATCAGGCTGACACAATAGGTGTGTGAGATCAGCTGCCACCGCCTCTTTCAATGACATTCCATTCCTCGCGGAGCTCTCGTCTGATTGGACGCTCTGGATCCATCATCACACCCAGATTGTGTAAACGGCAGAACAGGAAGTTGTCCAGAACGTGGGCTCCCCGAGGGACGGTAACAATAAACACTTGTGTTTGGTCAGGATCTGACGTTCTGGGGACAAATTCAGACCTCCGAAGAAGTTCGAAAGAAGCCAAAACTGGTTAATGATGAGCGGCAGAACCGCGTTAAAAGGCTTCCTTTAGAAATCGGCCATCATTACTGTTGTTGTGAGAAGATCTTCAGATACAGGGACAGAAGGGCCGGCCGATCAGCTGCCCGTCTCACCCCCGAGGCTGAGCGAGGGAAGCCTGTTTCCAGCCTTCGCCGTTGCCTCGTGTGCCCGTCACAGCCGGCTGTTTCCTGTTTGACCAGCTGGTAATTTGTTGGTCTCATTAAGCGGCTGCGGTCAGGGAGGCAAAGCTGTAATTCAAGACGTCTGTCGGACTGATTTACTGACCTGTGCCGCCGTCCTTAACTCCAGCCTCGCCGCTGACGACACTGTTAGCAATTTAATATCTGCTCTCCAGCACTGTAGTCCACCTCAGCAGCCAATAATAATAAATACCTGCGTAGACTTTGAGAGTGCCCTTCCAACAGTGCTCTATGAAAGCACCTTTGGGATAACGATACGTCGCTAATGTGGCACGCCGCTGAAGATAAAATTCAAGAAAATCCGTTAAATTGGCTACTTTTGGTGGAGGAATTTATACGACCATTAGAGAGTTCTGACACGTAAATGCTACTTCAAAAGGCGTCCACGTTGCGAAACTTTGAAGAGAACAGGAAGTCTTCCTCAATAATTTTGTTTTTTTCCTAAAGATTTGCCTCCTGCTGGCAGGTTCCAGTTTAGCACACCTTGCTTCCCGCTCTAGCCGCCAATTTTCCGAAAGATCTTTCCGGTTGAATTTGGAATGAAATAAACTTTTAGATGCTGAAAACTCAGATAGAAAATCAGAACTTGCTTGAATCTGGGGGTGATTGAATTTCGAGGGATGTCGCTGCTGTGATTATAAAGCCTTTAAAATAAGTAACCCAAGTGGTCGACTGAGAGGAATATACAGTATATTTAAATTCTCCGGAGGAACGTCTGACAGCAAAACCTTCCGGGTAGGCACACCAAAACCAATTTCCCCGCGTAGCTGAAATGTAAACAGTCGGTATTCCAAGATGTCCTTTTGATGCAGAAGTGACATTTTGAATCTTCTCTTCCCTCCCACACTGTCATCCTGCAGAAGAACTCCCACATCACGTCAGATTACATTGTCTTGCTGATGGAACAATTTGCAAGTCGGTTTTGTCAGCATCGCTCTGGCAAAAACTCCCCAGAGCACAATGTCTGCGGGCCATCTAGCGCCATTTATTTCACCCCTGATGCCCTTTAACTTTATCGCCATGACGACAGATACGCACGCTCTGTCTGGCTTTATGACGGTGGATATTTCTTTGCTGAACGAGGAGTGGGGGGGCCCATTCGGAAGGGTCTTCTCTGCTAATTCAGGGTCCCGTCAGTCAGAATGTTGGAGGCGTCGCCTTCTGTCTTTATGGAACTAATAAAACAGCCGCCGGTGCCTGCGAAAGAATCGAAAGCATGAAAAGGTGGGCAGAGACAAAAAAAAAGGGGTGGTGGAGGAGAGAGACGTCGCTCGGCTGTCTAATGATTCTCTTCTAAATTCTCTCTTTCTATTTAATTTCATACAAAGCCTTTAATTACTCGCTGTCGAGGTCTTTGTGTGAACACGACTGAAGGGACTGAAGGTTCATTATATAGAGACGGGGGTACTCGAGTGTTCCTCACACTGAGCTGCAGCGCTGGGGTTCTTTTCACGAGGTGGAGAACAAGTCGATGATCTTCAGGGACTTGGCCAGTTTCAAATGTTAGAGCTACAACTTCAAATCCTCTTGGACACATGACTTCTGCATCGATGAAATCAGTAAAAAAGGAGATTTTTTTAGCTCTTGGCTCCTGAGTGTGAGCCCGGACTTCCACCTTGTGGTTCGTCTCGCTGTCTGTCCTCCTGTTTTGGGGATTTTCTGTCTGTTTTTAAAAGCCAAAGGCCACCTGAAGGTATTTTAATTGGAGACTGATGGGGTATGAGGTTAGAAAGGGTGTTCCAGTTCTCTGTGAGGACCCCTTGATCCAAGGAGTAGAGACCACTGATGTGATGGTGGAGCGTAGACACAAAGGACATAAATGGAATCAAGCGGAATTATTGGTTTTCACAGTAGCAGCACTCATATTTTTTTTATAACATATTAAATCTTATAATAACAATGAGATAATGCATCTGCAGCTATTATTAGCTACACCAATGGCAAATCCACTGCCGATATCACCAGAACCGTGGCAGCTCTCGCTACTGACGCCCACATGTTGACTGTCTGGGTAAGGACAATGGTGGTGTCCCGCTTCCCAGGAAAAGGGGAAAAGGTATTCCGCCTTAACTACCTGAAGTCAAAACAGGAAGTGCCTGCTGCTGCGATTTGCTCTGATGTTCCCAACATGCCATTTGGTTCCAGTAGCTGTGGACCAGCATTGCTGAGGCCTCTCCTCGAAATTTGACAGGTTAAAATAGTGTCATACAACCAAAAATGGCCGTTTGATTTTGTCTTTGTCCTGTTTTGGTCCCTGTTATTGAAATGGATGGAGGCCAAGTACCTGTAATGCAGCACCCAGCTGCTGCTAAGCAAGAAAGTTGTTTCCTATCGTGTTTGCTAACCTTCTCACAGTCTTAAGTTCTACTTTGGTTCTTTAAAACTGTATAAATCCAGCGTTCTGGCGCCTGTCAGGGCTCTGTCGCAATCCAGCACCTGATGAAAAATGAGGTCGGCTGCCGTTGATGATGATGATGATGATATTGCATCACTGCGCCGCGGCCGACGGAGGCTTGAATAAAAGCAGAGGCAGCTCATTCATCACCGGCTGGGGGACATGTTTGTACCTGCAGGATGGTTTAAATGCAGTTAAAACCTAATAATAAGACGTGGTTTCATTTCAAGTCAGGTTTTCATAAGCAGCTATAATTAGAGCTATTTTTCAAGCAAGGTTTGAAGATTAGCGCCTCTCTCTTTTTAATCTTTCTAAATTGAAAGCAGTTGGATTTTTGGGTTGTTATTGCAACAAAAGTGTTGCATTCGGGTGTCTTATTGGGGGGAGTTTTAAAATTGGATTTTTATTTTGAAAGTCTGAATAGTTGGTGATAAATTAAACCGTTTCAAAGGGTTTTGTTTTTGTGGAACAGAGAAATGAGGAAAAATGCTTATATTTGAAATAAAAATAAAGGCTAAATCATCAAATTTGGCCGTGGGACTTTCCACTGTCGCTGATTCCATCCACGCCGCCGACAACGTTGTAGCTCGGACAGAAACGTTCCTCTGTGCTGAAACGTGGTCTTGACTCAGAGGTCAAGACTCTGTCAGGTTTCACACACCGCTCAGTTGTGGGTGTGTGCTGTAATTAAAACACTGTCGTCTACGGGAAACGGCTTTCACTCCCACAGCGGCCGCCATGCCGACAGTTTGTCAGGAACTGTAAGGACTTGATGGTCCTGCTAGCCTAACCTGGCTAAATTACAACTAATTAGTTCAAGTTTCCTTCTGTTTGGGGCAGGTAAATATAGACAACGCCTATCAAGTTAAAAGTGCACAAAAACCACACGCACGGCTATAAATACTTAATAACTGAGATGGTGTCACCTATAGTGCACATATTAGCTTAGGTCATTTTCACTAGCTTAGCATCCTGTCAGCTCTTTAATGTTGCTGCTTCTTCACAGGTTAACGGCTGCCAGTGACATTAATGATGTTATTGTTATGCTAATTTCTGTGTTTTGTGAACTGCCCCACCAAAGTCAGGTGCACTCTTTCCGCTGAGTTTAAACAATAAATTAAAACGAGGTCGTAATTGCAGATGCAAATTCCAGAAATGTAAAGCGCTTAGTTAGCTTAACAAATGCTGCGTCGCTGCCTTTGCATTGGTGTCATGTTGCTTCTTGTGGTGTTTTGCTGCAGCTCCGAGCGTCTGGCCGCCTCTCGCCGAACGTTCCCGCTTGAGTTGATATCGCCGCCATTAGGGGACCGAACGATCACGAGGTAGATCAGGGTCGAGGTGGAATCACCGTTCCACCGCCGAAGGTCTCGCTAATGTTTGTCAAGTGCTTTTTATTCAGCTGCAGGAGGCGAGCAACACACACTCCCACACACAGAGAAACTCACACACACACTCACGCACTCACACACTCACTCTCACACTCTAATCAGTGGGAGCCAGCACTTTCCACTGGATGTGGCACATTTTTACCCATGAATAAACCAGTTTAACAGACTTGCTGCTGCTGTTGACACACTACCGCAAGGTGTGTGTGTGTGGGATGGGGGGGCTAACACCATTAACCTGCTGGGTTAGCATCTGTTCGGCTGTGTGCGAGTGGTTTTCTCCTCCCTGCGTCCCTGCTACTTCCTTTGTTCTTTGCTCTAAAACCTTGATGATGTCATTTTCACCCTCAAAGCTCTTTTTCTTCAGTTGGGGGTCCAGCTTAAGTGGCTACCACCTGAAACAGTCAGCTAGATTAGTGCTGAGTGCACAGAAAGGGCATGTATTTGAGGCGTGACACAGCCCTGCATCACCGGCCTCACTGCTGACGTTCCTATAGTGGTTCCATCAGTATGAGAACATTTGTAGGTGGTCTTATTTTAATGTTGTTGTTTCTCACGATGTTCCGTGACCCCAGAGGACCTCTGATGTCAGACTTGGGACGCCGTCACGGAACAGGGAGGAGAAACGAGGGCGGTTTTCCTGTCTTAAATGAGCTTCTGTTTGTTAGGGCCAGTCTGACCACAGACCAGGATCTGCACCGGACCTCTAGTCAACACAGAGGCCTCCAGCAGGTCTAGATGGATGTATTTCCTCCTGCAGACGAGTCCGAGTTCCTCAGAGGAGCGTCGGAGCAGATGCAGCACTGGGCCTGTTGGAGGTTCTCATTAGAAAGTTGTTCTTTGACCCCACACACAGATTAGTGGCAGCAAACTGGAGTCACATGAGCACCAGCTCCCTCCCTCTCTCTCTCCCTCTGTCTCTGTCTGTCTGTCTCCCTCCCTCTCTTTCTCTCTCCCTCTCTCTCTCCCTCCCTCTCTCTCTCTCTCTGCCTCTGTCTCTCTCTGCCTCCCTCTCTCTGCCTCTGTCAGTCTGTCTCTCTCTCTCTCTGCCTCAGTCTCTCTCTCTGTCTCTCCCTCCCTCCCTCTCTCTCTCTCTCTCTCTCCCTCCCTCTCTGCCTCTGTCTCTCTCTCCCTCCCTCCCTCTCTCTCTCTCTGTCCCTCCCTCCCTCTCTCCCTCCCTCCCTCTCTCCCTCTCTGCCTCTGTCTCCCTACCCTACTTCCTGTTTGGGGGTCTCCTACCTGTTGGACTCTTCATGCTTTGGCCTCCTCTTTCTTCTGTTCTTTCTCTCACTTCAGCCTTTAACTGAGAATCACGTGAGGGTTTTCACTTGGCTCAAATACAATTTAAACACATTTTCTTTTTGATTTGATGGGAAATCCGTGTTTATCCTGGATTTCTACATACACTTACTGGATCGTTTTCATTTAAAGGGGAGTAGAAAATCACTACCAACTAGCATATGATAAATAAATGTAGATGAATTATGATATTTATTTGAGCACATATGAGCTCGTAAAATCCTCCACTCAGGACCCAGAACCAGAAGTTCTGCTGTCCCGTTAGTCTTTTTCTTGTCATGCAAAGCAGACAAGTCAACAACGTTACACACACGCCCACCCTGAGCTCTGTTATTAGTCGCATAGAATCATTGGCTTGGTTTTACCATTTTTAAACAGTCTTTTTTCCACTGGGCAAACATCAGCCGCACATCTGGGTTCAGTCAAACAGCAGCAACCTGAAAAGCTTCAGATGGAGCTTCACGTGCGGGACACCGCCGAAAGTCTCTTGAGAGGACACATTCTTGGAACGTGCACAGCAAAGGTGCATGGATGGCCAGCAGGTCAGCTAGTGCTCACGCTGTTGATATTTCTGGTGTTTTATTCCTGGTTTGTTTATCTGGAGATGATGTTGTTTCCTGCTGTGATTCCTCTGATAAGTGAGCATTTCCTGGAGTCCTCCGTCTCCTCCTCCTCCTCTTCTCCCTCGCTCTTTTCTGCCGTGTCATATTTAATTTTGTGTGTTTGATGCTCCAGTTATCTGCTGATTGTTCATGGTATCACTTTTGTCATCCATAAAAACATCTCCTCCCATTTTTACCTCATTAAAATCCTCCTTTTGTTTTTGTTCAGTTGATTCCTCTCATCTCTCTCCGCTTTTTGTCTTTACTGCATTCCTTTCGTTGCTCTAATCTGGCAGCCTTCTGATTGTTTTTTTAAGGGTCTGTGAACTTTCCCCCTTTGTCCTCGCCATCATGCCATCCCCCCCCCCTCCCTCCCAGTCGGAGGTAGAGCTTTTCCCAACTCTTCACATTGAGCTTTACAGTTCTGAAGCACTGGTTGGTGCGTTGTTTCACCTCCTCTCATGACCTCGCCTGTCCGGTCGGGGCGTGACATTTCGCCGTTTAGCAGAGGGAGAACGAGCCCGTGTTTACATATGGAGGCTGCACGTGGAGGTCACGTCAGCGTTGGCCAACAGGGATCAGAGGTCGCTCAGTAGAATTCGGGTCCACGGGTCTGTTGAACTCTGAGGAAACTGTGAAAGGTTCCACCTAATCATTAAACCGGTTATATTTTCAGACGTTCCCCACTAAAGATTACGGAATTTAGTCCAGCAGTAAAGCGCCTTCACTCCAGCGTGGGCCAGTTTGTGTCAGCGTCGCTGCGTTTAGCGTCGTTTGAAGCTAACGGCCGCGACGATGATCAGAGGAACGCGTTTGTGGCGGCGGGGTCGTGTAAACGGTGCCGGGTTCAAGGTCCCGTGAATGTTAGGGCCTTTGAAATGCTAATGCAGGCGAGTGATCAACGACGCCGGACGGCTGTAGATGAGGACCCAGCATGTGCGACACCACAGGAAGCAGACGAGGCTGCATCTCATTAACGCGTGTGTGTGTGTGGAGGAGAGCGCTGCCAAACAGGAGGACATCAATGCCGACAACAAAGACACACACTCCCGCTTCAGGGTTATTTGTGAAGGACGCAGACGCACGTGTGCGCACACACACGCCGCAGCTCGCCGTCTGTGGGTGAATCTGTCTCCTGTCAGCGTGACGTCCAACAGACCTTCAGCGTGTCACAGAAAAACTGTTTTCCTGCCTTCAACACGCAGAAATCTCTGAGGAGCACCTCAGAGGTTAAACTCTGGCTCCTTAGACTTTAGTTGAACTCTATTTCGGATGCAGTTATGCAGCACAGGTGCATGATGGGTATTTAAGTTTATCTACAGATAGATTTTTACTGATATCTTCAGCTTAAACCTGAACTCTCTCTCTTAGCTTAGCATCAACACTTCCATAAGCTGCTAAGAGCTCCTAAATTGTGCTTTTCCCCCCATTTTCCATTTCCTTGTTAAGAGGTTTTTTGCTAGGTTAGCTCAACGTGACCTCAGGTTCACGTTGAACATTTGGAGCTTAATGTTGCACAGCAACTATGATAAATATCTTTTTCTGTCGAGCTCAAATATTGACAGTCTGCAGCTTTGTCACATGAAGAAAATTCCCACGTCGTTCCAGTTCCGGTTTGGATTATCTCCGCAGACACCGGCTGTGATAGATGTCCAAACGCCTCCCGCTTTTTCAATCTGATATTTGATGCGCACCCGGCTGCCTTTAATGCCAACATTTGAAGCAAACAGATCAGAGCCGTCATGGAGGGAAATGTCGCGGAGAGAAAAGGGAGATTTGAGGGCAAATGGAAGGCGTGACCAAAGCAAAGAGAGCAGATAAGAGGAGAAGCAGACGGGGTCAGAGAGGAGTTAGGAAAATGTTTGATAAGAAGACTGGACGCCTGATACCGAGGTGTTTTTTGTTCAGATGGAATTACTATTAAAAAATATCACTTTCATGCTCACGGAAATGAAGTGTTAGCTGTTATTCATGATGACTTTATTGGGTGGATCTGAGATCAGAATTTTATTCGAACCAGATGAAGCTTGAACAGTTTTGACAATTGAACCAGAGGCCAGTTTGGGTTCTGCTCTCAAAAAGTAAATAAGAGCCAGAGGTGGAAGCTGAAGCAGGCTAGCAACAGAGTTGTTCAGGACACGAATCCATTTACTTGTCCCGTCTTCTCGGGTCTGAAGATGAAAATGAGATGGCGCAAAGACAAAAAAATAAGTTCATTTATTAAAACGGTGTGCGTGTTTGGCGATTTAGCCGTGCGAAGGTGTCTTTCTCGAGCCGTCCCCATTTCAGTCCTACCTGCACCTCATCTATCACTGGGTTGCTGATGCCGAGGTTCTGGCTGGGCCAGGATATAGAACCCTCCATAGTGTACTTATTGAACCTGAAACTTAGTTAACACACACACACACACACACGCGTGCGCACAAAAGCACACTGTGGCTAGTTCCAACTCGAGTGTTATCTGCAGACCCACAATCAGTGGTTATCTCTCTCTCTCTCTCTCTGTCTCTGTCTCTCTCTCTCTGTCTCTCTCTCTCTGTCTCTCTCTCTCTACCTCTCTCTCTCCCTCTCCCTCCTTGGTTATTTTGTCTGTGAGTCTCTCGCCTGTGGGTGCCGCTGACAGATGAGGCATTGATAAAACGATTAGAAGATGTGTTGCCTGTCAGCCACACAGGGACAATTGATAGAGGATTAACACAACCAGAAAAGCTGAAATGTCATTTGAGGAATCACCAGAATGCAATCATTCAAAGTCCTTGGTTGCACGTTGAAAGGGTAGAGGCAATGGGAAACATCTGGTTACTGCAGTAATTATCATGCGCGATCATTTAATGAGATTCATGATGGTACTTTAGTGGAGTATGGCTATGGTTTTTCAGCAACATTAGCTTTTAGCTGCTGTAGCTGTTGCAGATGCTAGCTTATTCCGAGGGACACGGATGAACACTGTATGTGTTGCTGAAGATAACAAGTACTTTGTCAGTCATGTCATTTTTTTTTTTTGTCAGAAAATTTGAGGGAGATTAAGAATGTTGGAAAGTTGTTAGCTAGCGAGTTGTGGGTAATATTAGGTTACGGTAGAGTGAAGTAGCTGGCAGACATTGGCCAGTTTTCCCGCACATTAGCCAGCTGTCAACATTTCTAATCCAATGTTGTTGATCTGGAAACGTTTCGAGGAGACATCCAGCCCGGTTATGTGACGTAGTCGTCAAGAGAACGTGATGGATGTGACCGATCATCGTCGGCAGTTGTTTCTGTTCCCGTTTTAGTTGCAACCGTCAGCCCACAGATCTTCACACCATGAAAGTAAAAGTTTCCCACTGCTGCCGTATTATTGTGATTTGTCACAAACTTCCTGCTGAGGTGAGAACGCGACAAACACCTCTAAATTCATTTTTAGCTGTTTTTAAAACGGCTCTCTGCTGCAGACAAATATTGAAGTCAGTGTAAATCACACTTTCTATGGTGGATTTTCAGTCTCAGAAAGCAGCTGCTGTCCTGAATGAAAGCATTCCCTTAATCTATCAGCCACTAAGTGTGTTATTGCCTCTTTTGTTATTGGGATTAATCCATTTATCTTTAAATGTCTTCACTGCGCAGACAAAATAAGGCCCAAAGCTGCCAACGACGGGCGGAAATATCAAAGGAAATTTGTTTTCTCAGACTGAAAGAGGAGAAAAAGCTGATGTTAATTTTTGTCTTTAAATTATTAAAACCTTTCAAGAGCTGATTCCTCACTCATCCCCTCTGGCGAACAGCAAGACTTGAGCTGGAGATGTGGATTTCCCGTCTCCACGCTGAACATTCCCGCATGGATCTGCAGGTGGGAAAGACATTTCTATATATGGTCTCCAACGTTCTGACCTGCTGAGGAAACAGATGTTATATAACATCTAAAGGAGGAAAAATCCCAAAAGGAATCCCGCCTGAGCTGGATTCTGCATTCCTGAAACCTCAGATCCGGTTTGAACTGTGGTGGCGTTTAAGATCTCAGCTGACGGCTCTCACCTCTCGGCGTGCGAGTACGATTCCCGGCGGCGTCCCTGCTCCTCGCTGTAGCGGCGCACGTTTCCGTCTGTCAGGGTGACGCTCCGAGCGACGAGACGCCCTCCTCGGGTGGTCGACGTGCCGGGGAAGTGAGTTCTGACGCCTTGTTTTGAGTTTTGATGGCTTAAACTGGGACCAGGAGGAAGCGTTTGGCACAGATTAGCGTGTCAGCTGTCAGATACGCTTCTGTCTCCATGTTTTTCTGCTTCCCTCTTTTGTGAAACCTTTTTTTTTTTTTTTCCAAATTCAGATGAGGAACAAACCATTTTTAAAAAGAACGAAAAAGAACTCCCCGTTTCGGCTCATCAGTCATTTTCAGGAAGAAACGCTGGTTGTTTTTATTGCTTCTGCACTTAAAGTGATCTTAAACTTCCCTCTTCAGGTGTTATTAATAAACGCTGTGGTTCAGCGCAACCACATCTGTAGTTTCCTCCACAGCAAACATCCGATTAATCCTGGCAGCTCTTTCTGATGCTCTGAACTGGAATCCCCATTAACCTTGATGCTGAGTCGCCAAATTCCCATTAACCTCCGGAAGGAATTGTTTGGAGAATTCCCATTAACCTCCAGCGTTTGTCGTTTATCAACAAAGAGGCCTTAGACGTGCTTTCTGCTTTATTTAGAATATTTCTATTCCTCTTATTACTGCAGAATTGATCAAATTGGGGTTTTCCGGACTAAGCAGCCATAACAGGAACCACAGTTGTCCGTATTTACCGTATTTTCTGGACTATATGTCGCTCCGGAGTTTAAGTCGCACTAGCCAAAAAATGCATAATAAAGAAGAAAAATAGATATATAAGTCGCACTGGACTATAAGTTGCATTTTGGGGGAAAATTTATTTGATAAAATCCGAGACCAAGAACATACATTTCATCTTGAAAGGCAATTAGCATGGATTAGCAATAGCGTTACAGTATGCTAACGTATCAAATTCAGCTACATGACCCACAATAAACTGAGTACGTGTCTGCTTTGTTAACGTAACATATTAACAGTTATTCACTGTAGCATAAAGAACATCCGCGGAAGTTTACCAAACAATCAAGTCCAACTCCATAGACGAAGCACCGCTTCTTCTTCTGCGTCGCTAAAGGAACTCGTTCCTCAGGTACACGCGCCTAGAGCGCCCTCTGGTGGTTGTCAGTGTGAAAATAACGTACATGTGAAATTCTGTAATTATGTATTTATTTAACATATAATTCGCTCCGGAGTACAAGTTGCACCCCCTGACAAACTATGAAAAAAGTGCGACTTATAGTCCGGAAAATACGGCACTCAGATTTTATGTGGCTTTAAAAACCACCCTGAGATCAGTTGTGCGAGTTTTGAAGGTTAGTTTATAGGTTACATGATTCCAATCTTTGAATTGCTTTTCTTGTGATTTGATTGAGCTGCTTCCGACCGCGAGCTAACATCACTGTCGCCAACATTTCAGCTAGCGCCGTGTGTGTTTTAGCATGTTTGGCTGGAAGCAGGTTTGCTGGCATGGAGACACCACCCAGTGTTTCTGCATGAGACGCTTTCAGAAGTGGCTTGGAATGAACGCCGTCGTCTCGTGTCTTCGCGGTAGCATCCAGGCGGCGAATCGTGCGTGAGCTTCTGTGAAAGCGGTGTCAGGAACAGATGTGAGCGATTCAAGCTCCGCTGGCATCTTGCAGCACATCTGCTGTGGCCCGTCGTCTGCTCCAAGCTCTCCGAAGCTCTGCAGTCCTGCATCCTGCCCTGAAACCTCAGATCTGATCCATCCGGCTCCTCTGAGGCCAAATTTATGACCTCAGCAGTTTCTCTGAAGTCCAGTGTGGTTTTGTTCCAACGACTTGAAATTGAGAGCGTTAAACTCTCAAGAATGTGATCTCACACGGACCGAGTAATGGTCCCGTCGCAGCTATTGATCAGCGCAGCAGATATATTGTGGTCATTTTTCTGCCATGAGGGCCAGTGGAGCTAAAACCTCTTATATTTAATGTGTCTTTCTGTCTCTCTGTCCTCCATCCTGAAGACACAGCCAAAAGGTCAAGTCAAGCACTGAAACTCCTTAAAGGAAATTTTCCTTTCAAGAAAATGTAGAGCCTTTCTTTTTGTTTTAAACTCTAAACTTTAGAGTAAAGTTTTAGCGAGCTAGCGCGCTGCGACCGCTGGTCCGGTTTGTCTGTTACCGCGGTGCAAATGGGTGTGCAAGTGACGCGCATTAAATCAAGGTTATTAACATTAATTCTGCTTTTCCCTCATCGGTGCATTATGCCATCATTAGCACTTCTTTGGCGACAAAAGAAAAAGTCAGCCCAGCATCGGAATTTGGGTTCACATAAAAAAGAAATCCCCCCGCGCAGGTAGCAGGTTGGCAACTCCAGAGATGGATTTAAAAAAATCGCGATAGCTGTGACTCTCGCAGCAGCCTAATGAGCGTCTGAAGTGCTGGAGGAAAGACGAGGTCGTTGAGTCGGAGAGGATTTAATAAAGGCGCCAGCAGACGAGCTGGGAGAGATGAAGAGCGGGCAGGTAGAACTTTGTTTCACCTCCTGAACCTCATTATGGAAATGCGCATTTCTGATTGCTGTGCTGCATTTATATTTGTCCCTGCTCACAGGTGGGTGTGTGTGTGTGCGTGTGTGTGTGTGTGTGTGTGTGCACAGAACTGCAGTTTCCTGCCTCTGATGTAAACTTGATGTCAGAATGTTGGAGATTGTTGAGAATAAATGAGTTCTACAGACGCAGGAAACCTTTTCACGTCCAATGATCCCCGTTTGGCTTCTTCCTGCACATAAATACAGTTCATATGCTAATTTAGCCAACTTATTTAGCACTAAATAAAGGTTTTTACTTTCTTACGCTATGGCTAAAGCTAGAACCAACGTGCTGACTTCTTTTATCACAACCCACTGACTATTTTGGGGTGTCAACACATAGTGTTATGGAGTCAAAAACACTCTTATTGACATCTTGAAAAGAAACCAATGCCTTTCTTTCTCTCCTTCGGACCGTCTCCCTCAGCTAACCCCCCCCCCCCCCATCCCCCACCACCACCACCTTTTTAGTAGTCAGGCAGGTCATTGTCAGGCATCAGGTTCGTGACCTCTGATAAGCTATCGGTGGCGGGTCCAACGCGCGTCTTTGTAAACATCAGCTCCTGAGCGGCGTCAACAGGTCAAAGGTCAGAACTGCTGACAGACCTTCGATTTTTCCGCACTGGACAGAACGCTGATTAACGCCTTAGAGGTCGATTTTGAGGTTTGAGTGAGGATTTATCTGGCGGTCAGGTTTCGTTCTCTGCTATTCTTTTACATTTATTATTAAGTTTCAAAGCTTCTTTTTTTTTTTTTTTTTCTTCTGCACTCACGTGCACGTCAACTATTGAAGTGAGGTTTTTTTCTCCCATTTCTTTATATCTGTGACACAACAAGGGTCAAAAATGAGCTTTGGTCTGTTTTTTTCCCCCCTTTGTAGAATGCAGAGTGGTTGATTTAAAGGCATCACTCTTTTTCTTTCTTTTTTACATCCTTTGTTTGCCTTGCTTTCATTTTTTCTTCCTTTCTTTCCTGGACTGTTGTTTCTGGATGGGAGCCGCCGCCCTCGCACTGTCCTGCAGTACAGAACATGGGAAAAGGGAAAGACCCTGTGGTCCCCGAGGAATACAGCACGGCTCTGGAATGACGAGGAACGTCTTAATTAAGAACAGACTGAAACGCTGCAAAAGAAAAATGTACTGTGTGTTCTTCCCCTTTATCCCTTTGCCTTTGCATATCACACAGCTGCTTTTCATTCCGGTTTAAAGGTCCTGGCCGTAGGATGATGTAGCCCATCCTCAAAATGAACAGATTAGCCTCTCGTTTCTTCTGTGGGTGGGACAACTCAACAGAGGGAATGAGTCCAAGACTGGAGCTGTAGGTCAGTGCTAACGTTAGCGAGCCGTGCTCTCCAATCGAGACCCTACAGATGTTCCTGTTGTGTTTCTATTGTCAGGATTGATGCTGTAGCTCCTAACCTGGTCTGCTTGATTCCAGCCTTTTGTTTATTGTTTTCTGTCCAAGGATTATGGGATTTGCTCTCGTCTCCCCAGACCTGCTGATGGCTGAAGCAGAGTCAGAAGCCGTGAATTCTGCACATGATGAAACGCGTTGCTGCGTTTGATGACAATTCTCATTCATGCGTCTCGTATATGAAAGAGATTGTCTCTGGTAGAGCTCCGAGCATCTCGTGGGGCATGACTCGGGCAGCCTTTGCTTTTTGGTCTCGCATTAAGACAGAAAGTCTGCGCTTGCAAATTGGCACGCGGCCGTTAGCCCGTGGCTAACGCGGAGGAGCCTCCTCAGCGGCATGTTGATCCGCTTTCTTTTTCATCGGGGAGTTCTTGCGCCAGTTTCTCATTGATCTGAAGTGATCTGCTCAGTGGAAGCTAATCACACCGGGCCCCTTATTGATTTTCAGCTCTCGAGTCTGTTTCATAAGAGTTCAGCAAGACTTTTGAAGAACTTCTCCATTGATCCATCTGTCGCCAGTAGATCCCAGAGCACGCCGCTAACAGGCATAGACGCAGTAATGTTTGCTAATAGTTTGATTTCTCTGTTTACACGGGGGAGCGGGGTTTAGCTGCAGCGCAGAGCTAAAATAAACATCCAGAAGATATGAATCGGCTCCCACTCGCGGACTTCCCACAGAGTCGGCTGGTTTGTTTGTCCTGATGTCAAGCTGGAAGACGAATCAACATAACTTTAAAAAATTAATGTAGCCTGATTAGGCACACTGTTTTGTTTGCCAGGGCCCTTGAGAATGGTAACTGCAGAACACACATGATAAAAAAGGAATACTTGGCACCAGCATGCTGCCAAATGCTAGCATGTTAGCTTTTGTAGTCACAAACAGTTTTGTGTGGGTCGAATAAATCAAAAGCAAGAGTTATAATTAGACTGGGGTTTAGTATCTCCTTCAGGAATGTTGTGGCTTCTGCACTTCCTCCATGTTTGGAGTGAAATCCAGCCTAAGTGGCTCAGCTTGTCTGTTTTAATGGTTTCAGCTGACTTTTCTCCGCTAATCTAAAGTTCACTGTTGGGTGAACTGAGGGCTGATTTACTCCTCCTGATCTCGTAGGACACTTTACTCAGAGGTTTTTAAAGTGGTCTACACGGGGCCGTGTCTGCCAGACACGGAGGTTCCTTTCATAAAGAGGGTTGGGCTTTCTTTTCTGGGTTTTCTCTCCAGTTCTATTGTGAGGAGAAAAGCTGAAAATGATCACTGCTGTAAAATCAAAAATCATCTGGACTATTTTGGTCATTTAAAGTAGAACAAACATTGTGTGTGCAGCTCTAGTACCTTCAGAGGAAATATTCTGATGTGAAGTCTGGTGGGGAGGGGGGGTAGTGGTGGCCCCTGGTTCTGTACGTCCATGCGGTGATTACATCCTGGACCCTGATACAATCTTGTGTCTGCTCTTCTCCCGTGGTTTCTGCTCTCCAGCTGTTGTTGAAACCCTAAAAAAACCCCACCAGCCACAGTGAACATAAACCTCAGCAGCATATTTCAGGGCGTGCTGAGTTTACAGGATGTAAAGGGACACTTTACCACAAAATCAACGTCTGGCTTCGTATAGTTTATGCTTCTATTGTTCCGTCGCAAAATGTGTTTATTTGTCTGTCAACGAGATTACACAAAAGCTGCGAACTGGACTATAATTTCACAGACTCGCTGCCGAACCTTTTCATCCCAAACTCTTTAAAGTCTGTTTCCACTCATCTTCTTATCCAGGCAGCGGGGGGGGGGGGGGGGGGGGGAGCAGAGTCAGTTGGGAAGCCCCGACCTTCTGCCCTTCAACTTCCTTCCGTCTTCTGGGAGGCACAAGGGACGTTGTCCAGAGTCTCTATTGCAGCCCAGGACATCAGGGAGCCTGACCGGTACTCGGCATTAACCCCAGATTGGTTGATTCCCACTTGTGTCCATGACTGGATCTGAAGTTGCAATTTGTTAGCTTTAGTGTTAACATGCAAAGCTAGCACTGCTAAGTGTTGCTCTGTGAAACAAATATCATGTCAACAGCTGGCATGAGCTGAGCAACCCTGAAAAACACACGCATTGTGTGTGTGTGTGTGTGTGTGTGTGTGTGTGTGTGTGTGTGTGTGTGTGTGTGTGTGTGTGTGTGTGTGTGTGTGTGTGTGTGTGTGTGTGTGTGTGTGTGTGTGTGTGTGTGTGGGAGAGGGTGAGAGAGAACCGGGTTGAGCTTCAAAGACTCATCATAAAACGCTGGATCTTAATCGGATGCTGCTCAGACTCCACTCTGTAATTACGTCCCAACCGATTGCCGTCTACCTCCTCTTGTAAGAGAAGCGCGAGCGTGCACATGCACATATGCACGCTCGCATGGTGGGCGGAGGGTGGTGGTCTTTTGTGTGCAGCCATCTCTTCGGGGAGGTTTAAGCTGCATGTAAGATCACATTAACATTATGTTGAGGATATCTGTGTGTGTGTGTGTGTGTGTGTGCGCGCGCACGATGCTGGTTTGATATGTACGCCACATGTTTGTTTGTTTGTCTGTGTGTGTGTGTGTGTCTTTGCAGCTTATCTTCTTCACGCTTTTCTCACCAACTTTCTTTGGTCTCAATTGGATGTGAAAGGAAATCCCGTGTCTGCAGGGCTTCACTGCAGGCAAAGACCTGTGTGTGTGTGTGTGTGTGTGTGTGTGTGTGTGTGTGTGTGTGTGTGTGTGTGTGTGTGTGTGTGTGTGTGTGTGTGTGTGTGTGTGTGTGTGTGTGTGTGTGTGTGTGTGTGTGTGTGTGTGTGTGTGTGTGTGTGTGTGCGCGTGTCACAGTGGATTAACCACACAGTTAGAGCAGTAACACTGAGTCTGAGAGTCCAACAGCATGAACCTCAAGGAGGAGTGGTGGAAAATAAACTTTGTAAACCCCAATTAATCCTCAAACTTATGAGCGCCTCTCCTGTCATATTTGTCCTTAATGTGCTGAGGATTGTTGATTCCTTAGAAAATGTGAGGAACCTAAAAAAATGAAGGCTTTTGTGCTCAGTAAAGCAGATTATTGTTTTTGCGTTTCAGCTTTATCTCTGTCAGAAGCTGATGTTCTGCAACAGGAAGACAATAAACGTGACACGTCTGTGGAGCCGTGTAGTATTAAGACTCCAGCACAGACAGCGTGTTCCAGTCTGGAGAAGAGACGAGAAAATGAGCAGTTTAGGGTGAAGGTTTTGTGGATCGATGCTGGGATGCAGCGGCGTTATTGCTTGGTGAGCTGATGTCCTCATGGTGGATTCAAATGATTCACAGTTGGGAGCATATTGGAAACATTGGACCTATTTTGGGTGCCATGACGACAGAATCAGTCATCTTTGTGGTGATTAACGCTTGACCAGACCTGAGGAATCACTGATAGATTAGACTTCCTGTCTGCTCTTCACCTCCTCCCTGCTCTTCACCTCCTCTCTGCTCTTCACCTCCTCTCTGCTCTTCACCTCCTCTGCTCTTCACCTCCTCTGCTCTTCTCCTCCTCCCTGCTCTTCACCTCCTCCCTGCTCTTCACCTCCTCCCTGCTCTTCACCTCCTCTCTGCTCTTCACCTCCTCTGCTCTTCTCCTCCTCCCTGCTCTTCACCTCCTCCCTGCTCTTCACCTCCTCCCTGCTCTTCACCTCCTCTCTGCTCTTCACCTCCTCTGCTCTTCACCTCCTCTGCTCTTTACCTCCTCTGCTCTTCACCTCCTCCCTGCTCTTCACCTCCTCCCTGCTCTTCACCTCCTCCCTGCTCTTCACCTCCTCTCTGCTCTTCACCTCCTCTCTGCTCTTCACCTCCTCTGCTCTTTACCTCCTCTGCTCTTCTCCTCCTCCCTGCTCTTCACCTCCTCCCTGCTCTTCACCTCCTCCCTGCTCTTCACCTCCTCTCTGCTCTTCACCTCCTCCCTGCTCTTCACCTCCTCCCTGCTCTTCACCTCCTCTCTGCTCTTCTCCTCCTCTCTGCTCTCTGGCATTTGTTAGATAAGAAGCAGCAAGCTAGTGATTTAAAGCCCTCTCCTGTGTGTGTGTTGGGTGTGTGTGTGTGGGTGTGTGTTGGGTGTGTGTGTGTTGGGTGTGTGCTGGATGTGTGTGTGTTGGGTGTGTGCTGGATGTTTGTGTGTTGGGTGTGTGCTGGATGTGTGTGTGTTGGGTGTGTGCTGGATGTGTGTGTGTTGGGTGTGTGCTGGATGTTTGTGTGTTGGGTGTGTGCTGGATGTGTGTGTGTGTGTGTGTGTGTGTGAGTGCTGGATGTGTGTGTGTGTGTGTGTGTGTGTGTGCTGGATGTGTGTGTGTGTGCTGGATGTGTGTGTGAGTGCTGGATGTGTGTGTGTGTGTGTGTGTGTGTTGGGTGTGTGCTGGATGTGTGTGTGTTGGGTGTGTGCTGGATGTGTGTGTGTGTGTGTGTGTGTGTGTGTGCTGGATGTGTGCGTGAGTGCTGGATGTGTGTGTGTGTGAGTGCTGGATGTGCTGTATACCATCATGAAATACCCTCCCAGCCTAATCAGAACATTCACCACTGGTGATCCAGCTGTGGTGGGCTCCGTGCTTGTGGATGCGTCTGTGTGGGTGTGTGTGTGTTTACACTATATTCTCGTGTCATATCACACAGGTTCGGAGAAGGCAACACCCCTTGCGCTTCTCTTCTGTGTGTGTGTATAATGTTTCTTGGATGGCCGTTTCCACCTCTTTCTCTCTTTAGTTGTCACTCTCTCGTTCCCTTGGTGACGAGTCATCATATACGCCCATCGATTATTGACAGTAGGGGAATTCCAAGAACTTCTAATCTCAACATTAATAACTCACTCAGAATAATTCAACAGACAAAGCTGTCCATGCGCTGACCTTTGACCTTTGCGTGCTGTGACGTCACGGTGCACAGCCAGGGTACGCCTGTGCATCAGAAACAAACAACAGCAGGGAAGATGCAGCAGAGTGTGGGAAACGTTCAGACCATTTCAACATAAAGTCATGTATGCTAACGCTAGCGTAGAGAACAATAGAATACAGTTGAATGTTGCTTAACAGAAGCCAAAATCGGACCGGAAATCCACTTGTGTGGCTCCTGGGCCCGAGTGGAAGTCTGGAGGGAGTTCCCAAAGTCAGAAGAACGCTCACGGACGCAGCAGTGATTGGCAGACGGTTGGACGGATGCATATTATCCAGTTAATTACAGAGCGAACGTGTTCGTTGCTCCGACTGTTGCTCCACCAAAAATGCCCGCCGCTCCGAACGGAGAAGGAATAAATCCGGCTTCCTGTTGTCCTTTGCTGCTCTGAACAGTCATCAGTGTTTTGCCAACAGTTGCTTAGATTTTTGGGAGTAAAAGATTAGCCAAGAATCCAACCAACAGCCCAGAGATGATTAATATGAAAACAGTGATTTTCTTTTTAATAAAATGGCACTGCACCTCCTAACAGCTGAGTTCTAAATAAAACCCCGCAGTGTTTTGTTTACCTGAACTCGGTTCATCGTGCGATGGAGACGCTATTAAGGTGGCGTTCGCGTGAAATTGATGATCCGCCCGCGGAGTTTAGCGGTCCAGCTCTCAGATGATTGCTGCTGTAGGTACTTGATAATTTGTTCCAGATTAAATGAGCCACATACGTCTGAGTCACGGATGAATTTGGCGGCACTGCCTCGCCTCCATTGTGGTTAATTATCATCTGCGTGAGTTCATCCTGATGTCTTCAGCAGACTGATGACGTGCGGGCGCCTCCGTCCTGATTTACGCGTTGCATTTTGTCAGCTAAATGAAATTAAAAGCAACTCTTCTGCCTTTTTTTGTAGGAGTGAAGATTGAGGACATTGAGAAGGACGGAGCGGAGTGAGTATTTTTTGCTTTTGATCCAAATTTCAACTCTGGACTTGGGTAAAAATGAAACACTAATTATTCATAAATCATCAACATCAAATGAAGCTCAATCTTTATTTATACAGCGTCTGTTACAATCCAAATAGTTTCTGGGCGCTTTACAGAATCCCAGGGCCTGACCCCCAACAAATATGCTGACATTGAAACCTAAAATATCCTCTCTTATTGGGATATGACTCTTATCGCGCATCTGTGTATTTTTGAGCCAAACACACCGTTATGTAACTCTTATCCATCTTTTTTTGATGAATGGATTCTTTCTGTTCTGAGGCCTGGGCGGTCTGGGTCTTGGAGGGGTTCTTTGGATTGTGGCATCACGCTGAGCCTGAACTTTGGGTTTCTCTTTAATCTGACTGGCAGTAAAGCTCTTAGAACCTACAGCTTTTCCACATGTGCCCAGTTAGCGCCAGCTTGGGTTTAACCATTACAGGTTAGCTCTCAGGGAACCACTCTGCTAACGATAAGCTGCTTTGTTTATGGTTGGTTCATTCGGAGCCTCATCACATGCACACTCATGAAATCCGTACAGTTGGAATGTGAAGGAGTCTGTCGGGCTGATAAACAGGAAGGCATGCCCGATAATACCGCGGCCACAGGAAGTAGTTCAGCTGCGATAATAAAGCTTTTATAGAACAGTGTTGACGTTTAACGTGCGCTATTTTTGGTTTGTTGGTCTGCTGGTGGAGCACGCGCACTGCACCGAGGGTGCCGCAAAGTGAGGTGCTAAGGAAGTTCTGAATGTTCTCAGCGTTTAGCTCCGCTAGACCCACGCTAGCTTAACATAGAGCACAGAAGCAACAGGCAAATTCCTCTCCCGGATTGACGTTTCTCACATCTCGCCGCCACCTAGCTAGCTATGAACCTATAACATCTGTCTGCTCCCACCAGGAAGAAACTCCCACCAACCTCCAGATGAAATCTCCGGTTTGTCTTGTTGGGAATAAGTGCGGGTGTTTAGTTTTGTGTGCGTGAGGTCTCCCGGCATCATTTACTGCAGTTTCTCTTCCTGCTTCATCTCAGCTCTTCATTTAGGATCTAAAGAGCATTGAGTGTCAGGTAATAACGCCGTAAAGCTGCGGCTCCATGACGGCAGTCAAATAAAGTCCCAGTTTTAAAATATTTAATCTCCCGAGGGTCTCATCATGGCTGTTTTATCTCAGGAATGTGACAGTCCTGATTTCAGCCTCCTCCTCATCAGACCTTAAAATATGCCGGCTATCATCTGAATATTCTATCATCTTGGTGAATTTTGTATGAAACGTCTGTATTTGAATTCAGAGGCGCAATCCAGGAGGTGTCAGCTGGAAAAGAGGCGCCCAGCGGGGATGGAAACATCAGGAATGGGACAGATGTTGGAGGTAAAGAGCTTGTGGTGGGGTTTCCACAGATCTGCTGTTGTGCTCCTCTCATTCCACCTCCTTTATTGTGTCCCGGCTCACAGACGGGGAGAATCAGATTGTATTGACCACGCTTGAATGCAGTTCTGATGAAAGCTCGCGCTGATAATAGCATTTCATTATGTTCTTAGCCCGCTTTGACATTTGGCTTTTTGTTGCTGAGAGACGGAAAAGTTCCGATTTTCAGAGGTTCTTTGGCTCAGTTCAGACTCTTTTTTTTCTAACATTTTTGCTCGACTGAGCCTTGTTTTAAAAGCAAAGGTTGGACGGCTTTAATGTAACCCTAAAAATAGACCCCGAGAAGGACTTTTAGCCTCCTCTTACTGATTTTTACCATTGGTGATAAATAGTTTCTGTGAAATTATCTCATTTGCAGCTTTGGTCAGTTAAACATTTGAAGTTTATTCAGGTTTTTAGGGGCCTTGTGAGGACTGGATTGTAATTTTGTTTGTTTTTCTGATATTACCAGGGCGACTGCAGAGAAATGAAGTTTTGCCACCTATTTTATTACATATAAAATAGTAACTGTTGTCAGCTGCTCTAATTCCTCCAAAATTGTCTCTTTACGTCACGTAGCAACAGATTTCTGCTGCTCACAAACAGCAGTTTGACACCTCAGAGATGGAACAACTCTTTGGCTGGAAGTTGATTAAAAATGAATGGATTTTAGAATATAAATCCTATATCAATAGTTTATTCCAGAAAGGAGCCCTTACTTTGATCTATAACGTACCTTTAAGATAGCTGGTATGTTTTGTTTGAATAGTTTCTGTTTAAAAAGCCACATATTTGAGGGGGAACATGAGGTTTACATTTTGGAATCTGTCAGTCCTTAAATGGAAGGTAAAATTCCAGTTTCCACACTTTGTTGGAAAAGCTAATATTACATCTGAAACCAGTGAGTGGAAATGGGCTGGTATTTATTCCAGTCTGGGTCTAAACGGAGACAGTTGTTGTGCTTAAGCGAGCGTGCGGCAGGTGGGTGTTCAGCCCAGACGTGAGGGAACAGACACTTGTTATTGAATAAATCAGAAATGGGTTTTCACAGATAGAACGTAGAGAGGTAAAGAAGTGGAACGTGGATGCATGAGATCAGATGGATCGTGTTTGCTCTTTAATTCATGCTCCGCTTGGGTTTAGGTTGGACCCTCCGCGCTCTGCTTCTTCCTCTTTTCCTCCTCTGCAGTGTTCTACAAACAAATCTCAGCAAATGACGGATTCCTTTCAGCCAACATGGATCCATTTAGTGTCACTTTGTTTCGGCGCCGGTCCGCCTGATCAGAGCACGCTGATTAGAGCCAGATTCAACATTTGCTTTCATTATTCCTCTTTTCTGTTCTCTCAGCTGTGGATTCAACCTCTGAAGCGTAATTTAAAAGTTGGTCGTTTCTGGTTGTCATGGTGCAACAATTCTAACTTTATGTCTGAAAGGTTTCTATGGAGAGAAAATGATACTGATTATAATTATTCCTCTGGAGAAATGGTGAAGTTATGGACCAAGTTGTTCTTCTTCTGAACCTCAATGAGAACTTGGAACTCCTCCTGGACTTGAAGCTGATAAACACTGTGATGTTCTGTTCAGTCAAATTTAAATAAGTTAGCCAGAGACAAAATATGAATGACCGTACCTGTAAAGAGAGAGAGGAGGAAAAAGAGAGAGAGGGAGGAGAGAGAGGGAAAGAGAGGAGGAGAGAGAGAGCGCGAGGGAGGAGAGAGAGAGAGAGATAGAGAGGGAGGAGAGAGAAAGAGAGGAGGAAAAAGAGCGAGGGAGGAGAGAGAGAGAGAGGGAGGAGAGAGAAAGAGAGGAGGAAAAAGAGAGCGAGCGAGGGAGGAGAGAGAGAGAGAGGGAGGAGAGAGAAAGAGAGGAGGAAAAAGAGAGCGAGGGAGGAGAGACTCGGGTGACACAAGACAGAAGTCTGGTGTGTTTTTCTTGCAGCAGATGATGAGGGAGGGATGAAGAAGTGAACAGAGAGGTGGTGTGTTGTGTTTGGGAAGTGGGTCAAGAGGAAGTGGAGCACGTGTGTGTATTTGTGTGTGTGTGTGTGTATTTGTGTGTGTGTGATGTTTTACAGCTGAGACCATGTTGTTAGCTAGTGTGGGAATTCATACTGTGTGTGTGGTGTGTGTGTGTGTGTGTGGGGGGGGGGGGGATTCCAGGGGGAAGTCAGAGCAGCAGCTCCTGTCCTAATTGCTTACAGCCTCCATCACACCAACATTTACATTTAAACACTCATTATTGTCTCTAACACAATAACGTATTGGACACTTTCATATCCGTCATCTCTGACAAGTTTTAACTTAAAATGTTACAGTTTGTTACAAATTTATTTCAAATATATAGAATGTTGGAAATGTTTGATTTACCCAGGCTGCATAGAAACACAGTCTAAGCAGGAACGGTCAAAAAAGTCTTCACCGTAACTTATTTCTGCTTATTTTTGTTTGGATAAAGCGTCAGCCTGATAGCCGCAGACAGCTGCTAGCTAACGTTAGCTGGAAGGGTTGAACCATCTAAATCCACGGACTGCGGTGGATCCAGAGCTCAGAATACGCTAAAAGAATTGTCAGGAAATAAACGGCGCCCACGCGTCAAGCTGCAGCGTCTTTATTCAGTGGGATGCTCTCAGATGAGGAGGCTAAATCCACCAAGAGATGCTTGGAGTTTGTGCGCTGCAGCTGTCGCGGCTAACAGTCAAACTTTTTAACATGCGTTTAAAGAGTTCAGCATCGTCTGACTGACTCTTCAGCCAAGTCTCATTATTGTGGTAATTTTCAGCCTCCATAATGAGCTTTATTGAGAACAATCCGACACTAATAAACTCAAAATATGCAGGCATCTTGGGTCACGGATTTCAGGTACTTGTTATTCCATATGCGCTGCCTGGCCGTAAAAACACTACCCTAATATTTTGCTGGAGCAATTTTAGCTTTGATTTGCTGTGACATCATTTCACGCATCGCTTCTGGGGTGTCACAAGATTTATTTTTCTCCCAGCGTTCCGTCATTTTGCACCAATATCTGTATTGATGACAGGAGACTGGGACCACTGCCCCTCCATCGCATCCCAAAGATTCTCAGAGCTGCACAGTCGGCACTAGGCAACACTAGGGTCTGCCTCTCTTCTTACCCCGATGCCACATCACTCGAGAAAAGGGTAAATCTGGACTCAGATTCAGGAATCAGACCACACGACCTTCTACCTTTGCTCCACAGTCAAATCTTCATGCTCCCTTGCAAATTGAAGCCCTTTTTTTTCCTCGATTAGTCTCACTGATGAGTGGGTTTCTTGAGGCTACCCAGCTGTTCGGTCCCAAACGCAACCATGAGTTCTCCTCTTGTTTTTGTACGATTTGATTTCACCAAGCGTTTAAAGGATCACCGATCAAAATCATTCAGGATTTCTTTCCGACCACATTTCTTCCTCGAGGATGATGGTTCCCACCTATCCTTCCAGTTTTTATAACACGCCCAACAGCCCTTAACCCAGTTTTAGTAGTTTCTGCCGTCTCCTAAGATGTTGTGATGACCTTCTCAAACAGACAAACATGATCTCCACAACCACAGGATGTGTCTTTTGATGTGCTTGTTTAATGAGAAGCTACTTGCTGCATCAGCTGGGGTTACTGTTCGGACCTTTGAGTCTTGGCCCTCCAAAAAGGCCCACAGGAAGCACATGGAAGTAATAACTCATGGTTATTTATGATGTTCTTTTATTTTTAATCACTGTGACCACAGGTCATAAACCTGAAATTAATCCAAAATGAAAAGTTGTATAAAATTGTCACTAAGCAGTAATCAATTAGCTGCACATACTGTATAGTCTAAATGAATTATACTGAATCAAAATCACAAAATTATACAACACAAAACCAGTATTTACCAGTAAAAACTTAACATTTTACATGCACAAGAAAGCTGGCTTAAGGTGGCCTGAGATGCTAACTAAGTTAGCTTATCAGGCTAGCGCGAATTAGCGTAAATGCCAATTAGCGATTAGCTTCTAGCAGTAATAACATGCTTACTAGAACAAACATTCTGTAAATATCACAGCAAACAGTTGTTATCATCTTTTACATGTACAAATTATACTATTAACTCGCTTAACATTAGCTTACCAATGGGCAGTGTGCTCCTGTATAGCTCCAAAGCAAATTTAACGGCTTGAGATGAACCGTTAACCCGGAAGTCACCAGGCCCCTTTCACACCAAAATGCTCAACTTCAAAACAAATGAAAGAAGACTAAATCTTTAAATAGCTGATGTTTCTAAATCAGAAATGGAAGGACACCGTACATATTTCTATTCTGTTCTTTTAATGTTTTAAAGGTTAGGGGAAGGTGCCAGAACACCTTTAGAGCACTGCCAAAGTACCCTTGAGCAAGCTACTAACCCACTAATGCTCACATAGGGCCCTGCGATGAACTGACCCACCCCTGGGTGGACCTGCCTTCACCCATTGCGTACCCTCCCTGTGATGCTTGTTTTTGCTTTAAACAAAAGGCAAAATTTGACACGCTTCATTGGTTGAAATCTACATTTTACATCTTTGTGGCATTTAGTTCTGTCAAAAAATGACGGACGGTGAAGTTGTTTTTAAACTGGAATCATTGGCTAGCAAGTTTGGAACAAATATTTCGGTGCAGGAAAACCTGGAAATGAGCATTATCACCATGAGTGTGGGAATAATGATATTTAAAATTAGAAAGGTAATACTAACCGTGAGGAATTTCACCACAGTTTATCATTGTACCGGTAATCGTTACATCCCCGAAGCTACGTTTCTCTGCTTTCACTGCAGAATTTGTGGTGTTTTCTTTCACTGCCTCAAGGTTCCATTTAAAGTAAAGCGACGCTCAAATGCAGTAAAATCATAAATTTTCCTGTTCTTTGTTCTGCTGCCTGCAGTCTTTTCTGAAACAGGCGACCACACCAGTGCCCACATACTGTACCTCCACCATGTGGATCATTAAAGTTCAGCTACCTTTAGCATAAAGCTGTAGGCGCGGTCACACGTCTGTAGCTACAGTGTGAAATGTGTCAGATGGAGTGTGTGTGTGTGTGTGTGTGTGAGGATGGTTCCGTTTTAATCTGGGCAAATGGATCCTGTGTGGAGGAAAGGCCGAAACTGTTTGAAAGTGTAATTTCATGCTTTGAAGAAAATTTCTAACATCGCTTTTAGCTTCACCTCCGCAGCGTCTTAGAGTACCGAGTGCACTTTGGCATCCAGGCAAAGTATTTATGGGATGATGTGATCTGAATGTTGATGAAAGAGAAGGAAAATTGTAGCTAAAATAGCCCAATGGAAAACTGTAAAGTCTATGTTAGCAGACAACTAAATAGATTTGACTTACTTTTTAACCTCTCCGCATCTTATTTTCCTGAAGGTAATTCAGCTTTTTGTTGTCAATCCATCAAAAATAGAACAAGGCCATGGTCTTATTTTGACATTGGAATACTGCCTTAATAACCTCGACGAGCTGGCAGAGTTGTGAGTTCAAAAGGTTGAGGGCAAGATTTAAAGTTCTGCTGGTTTATAAATCCTCATTTTTCTGGCTGTTTCTGCAGAACATTGCATTAAAACTAGGACAGACAGAGGCGGGACACGCACAGCAGGTCCAGATTGATGGCAGGAATTTTGTCCGCTCCCCATATGACCTCTGTGCCAATATAATAAACAACACACACACACAGAGTCAGGAGACTGCAGAGCAGCAAGAGCCAAACCCTTAGTCAAAAAACCCAAACACATTTCAGATAAAACTAAAACAGCCTGAGATTGAAACCAGATCGGTCTGTGGTCTGTCGTTTCCTGGCGACTTGCAGTTAAAGGCAAAGTTCACCCCCAAATCAAACCAATCAAAATATTTCTCTATGGCCACCAGATACTTTTGGTTTCAGCTGCCTGGATTTAGAGATCTGAACTTAAGGAAGTTGTCGTCTACTTGGGGACTGACTCTGGTGAGGAAGGGGGGGGGGGGGGGGGGGGTTAGAGTTAGAGTTAGACTTTTTTCTGACCCTTTCTGACCCCAGCTAAGTCCAATAACGGTTTACAATCCCACCCACATCGAGAAGATAAACCAGTCAGAATATGGGCGGAGAGAAATAATGTTCACAGTATAATAAGTATCATAATAGCTCAGCCTTGAAGTATGTTGCCCAGTTATGTGGTTAGCGGACAATGACGTGTCTGCAAAGTGGAAGCTATGTGACGGAACATTAATGGTTAATGCACAAAATGCAACCATCAAGGATTGGAATTCCTGAAGTAATAAAAGCCTTCCATGCGGGTCTGAATTTCAAATGTATGTATGTAAATTTAATCTGAATGCTTCCACAGCTATGGGAAGACTTTATCACACTTCAGGTGGAGCGATAAAGGAAAAATCTCATCTTCTTTTTTCAGCGAAATGTCACTTCCTTCGCTCATTCTCTCCGTGTCATCTAATTGGGATTTCAGATTTTGATTTCCTCACTATCACAGTGAAATTCCGTTGTAAATGTGGAGCCGGCGCCTTCCTCTTGGTTCCCCGGAGCCCAGACGATGAATATTTATCCTCTTTTCCAGTTTTCAAGCTACTTCCTGGTGACAGCAGGAAACATTGTGTGGACTGATGCTCCGCCATCTGGATGTTTAGATGTTGGATGTTGCAGTGGCATATGGACCGACACTCTCCAACAACAAATGTGCACACACTCCCACTCCCACACACACACACACGCACGCACGCACGCACGCACGCACGCACGAGACAGGAGTGGGCTCTTTCTTCACAAACATATGGTTCTTTGAGATAGAGTGGAAACAGCCTGGGCCATTCTGCATGACACCAAGGGCCCCAACTTTGTCAGAAGTGCTGCCAAACAAACTTGCTGCACGTGCACGCGCGCACACACACACACACTCACACACTTTTTTGCCTCACTGTTTTTTGTTTCAGTGCCATTGAAAGGTGGTGTGTGTGAAATGAAAATACCTGTGAACTTATTCAGCAGCACTTTCTGCAGCATCTGTAGCTCGTTGTTCACTGTGGTTGTCTCATTATGAAGATTACTCTTCAAATTGTTTTTTTTTTTCTTCATTTTCTTCATCTTCAGAGTAAAAGAGTCTTTGTTTTAGAGTTTGGTGCCTCTGAGCACTAATGTTATCAGTGTACCAGAAAACGGAGGCTCCATTCTCATATCACAAATTAAAACACCTTTACTTTGATTTGTTCCCTGAAGAAGAGCGTCATTTAAACTCCCGACAGGGACCTATCTTTTTGTTCTCGGTGATGCTGTTTTCCCTCAAATAATGACGTCTTTGCCTGTAATTTAGAATGAATCACCTTTAATAAACTCCACCTTTGCTTTGGTCTGCCGGCATTTCTCGTCGCGGCTTTAATTTACTTCAGAAAGGGATTATCCGCGTATTCAGAACCATTAGACGCACTCAAGGGACCATCATCGGGAGCCTTTGAAGGACCTTTCGCACCAGAAGACCTGCTCCACATTTCTTAGAACCATTTATCCAGTGAGCGAGGTCGGTAGGGTTCTGCTGGGGGCGGTGCTAAACCATTCTGACTTATAGAGAGGCAGAAATAATGACCATGAGATTCAAACCAGGGTTAAAGTCCAAATTTAAGGGCTTGAGACGCAAACGATGCTGGAGGCTGATGTGTCATCATCAGAACTGCTGGTGTGAACCAACATCTGTCTGCCGCGCTTTAGCGTCAACATCTGGCGTAATTCCAGAGCGATTAGCACGGCAGACGGACTAAAATGCTCCAGTTGTGCTGTTTATGGCAGTTGTTTAAGACACCCGCTGCTGACCTGTAATCTGAGCCCGACACTCAGGCGGCTGATCTTCAGATATCAGATTACATCAGTTTGACGTCTGTTTTTCCTCCAGGAGGACGTGGTTGATGTCACCAGAGATCGTCAGGCTTGAGCACTGACCAGGTAAGAACATCCCATCCTTCACCCGTTCTCCCGGTGTTCTGCCCTCCACCCTCACTATGTGCTCTAACGAGCGCCGTCGGTGGGAGGGTTAAAGGGTTAATTGGAGGCTTTAGGTTGAGTTCTTGGTGAGGCTCTGCTGACCCTCTTTCTTCTCTTATATCAGCCCATTACTGACACCTGACACACACCTCTGCGTCATCTCAGCTGGTTCTCCAGGCAACAACCAAACTCTTTTTTTTGTTTGTTTGTTCAGAAGAGGTTTAAATTTCAGACCGTGCTGATGTTCCGTAGTTCCGTCACGAGCTGCAGTTATCAAGATGACCTGCAGGAGGAGGAATTTGTTCTTGTTCAGGATGTTTTTTTTGGTTCGACTCCAGACATTCTTTGGAAACTTCGGGAGCGCCTCTGGAATTTAAAACAAAGCTCTGTGATGCTCATTTTCTTACCTTTTTTATCCTTCATGAGTGATTATGAGCTCAGGAAATATCAACTCTACACCTCACGATCCTTCACTAAACCTTCCCTTAAACGCAAAGAAAAGAGAATAAGGCCTCATTTATGCTCCTTTATGACACTTTTACCCATATTTTACGTGGCTGACGTTGAACTGAGACTCTGGTTCCAGAGTGTCATTCCCAGATAGATAGAGCAAATCGTTCTAGTTTTCATCAGACTTTTTCACATTTAAATCCTCGTATCTGTATTTTTAGATGCAGAAAAGTTGTGATTTCTGCAGCCAGCATGTCAGATTTGATGCCCCGCTTCTTTATTATTTTCTATTTGCGACCCTAATAATCTGCACTGCTGAGTGACGTGTCCTCTCCTTTAGTTTTGCAGCATTGAAGGCTGTCAAACATGGCTGCAGGCTTCTCTTTGACCATTAGAGACGCAGCTTATTGTTCCCTCCCCCCTGCACAGATTCTGACCATTTCCAACATATTTAATAATTTATCAACACCCTCTATCCAAACTTATGTTCCCGTATCCAGACTGGAGAAAATTAAACCCCTCCAGTGTGACCAGTTGATTTAAATGGCTGTTTGAGCTGAATGACTGGGTTCTATGATCTGTTTCTGTCCACTTGCAGTCCGCCAGCTTGTATTAAAGCTTGCCGTTACACAGCGTTCCCACATCCATCACTGTTGTCCCGTCTTTGGCTGCATGTTTCTTAAAAACTCATTCCCATCTGGGTTGTTCTTTTAAATAGTAGCCGTCTCCATTTTCTCTGCCCTTCATGAGAGCTTGTAGCTTGTCACAAGCGCCAATCTTATCAAAGCAAACACACCACAGTTTCTCTGGGTCAGATCCATTCATCTGACTTTTATAATTGAGGTGCAGCGTCCATGACTGAGATGTTTCACTTTATCCACCCTGGTTTTTATTTTCAGCCCATTTTGGACAAATCTAACCACATTTATTAAAGTAAAACACACAATTAATGAAATGCGGAGGATTTATTCATGTTTTACTGTGATTTATTAATAGTACCAGATTGGTTTTGACTTTAAAATCAGATATTTGTGGAGAAACTACAGAGATTAACTGTGTTGTAATATAATACATTTAATATTAAATCAACATATGTGCTGCAGGAGGTACACATCAAATTTCATTCAGTGATACAATTCATGGATAGAATCCAAACACACACGCGCGCAAATGGGAAATTTCCCAGGCCTTCTATAAACCCAGCATGTGTCCATCTTTATCATTGTACCATTAATCTGCTCGTTAATCTGTAACCTTAATGGAAGTAAAGGAGGGATGAAAGGACTCAAACGGGGAGGACGGATGGGGAGTCATTAGCTCCTTTCACACGTCATAATCCTGACTTTATCTGCACTTTGTCTGGAGGTGCCCTTTATTAGCCCGTAAGGAAGAAACCTAAAATCTCATTGGACATCTCGACCGGGGCCCCTGTGAGGCTGCATCCTGTTGGCTCCGCACGCAGCGCTCGCTTAAACCAGCGAACCCGTCTCCAACATCACGTCTGATGCGGCGATTCTGTCTCTCCTGCACGTGCGGAAGTGACTTTGGCACCAAAGTGCTGCTCAAAGCTGGAGGAAAAGGCTGAGAAAAGGAGAACTTTAACATTAGTGAAAGGATGCCAAGAAGAAAGAAGGGAGCAAACCGTTTGGGAGGGGGGGAGAAAGCGAGAAGTTGATGACTTGGATCAGACTTTTATCAGCTGCCAAGTGGTTCTGTGGTGTTTGAGTGGAGCGGTTGAATAGTATCGGTGTGTGTGTATGTGTGTGATATTCTCTTTTCTGTGTTTGCCAGGAGACTGTAGAGTGTGCCTCTTCTTTAAGTGGGAAAAGCTCTCTGTTCTCTCTCTGCCTCTCTGTGTTTAACTGGGATTTAAGCACCACAGAAGAAGAAAAGCGTGACTCTCGCAGATGCTCGTTGTTTCTTCAACCGGCTTTTCTCGGCAGTTTGTCCTCTCTGCTGCTCCCCGTGCTCGGTGGAACATCTGGTTCCAGTTTGGGTGTGTTTGGGAGCAGAAATAAAATCCTCACTGTTCATATTCGGGGTTTTATCAAAAACTGGGAGCACTGGGAGGAGGAGGAGCTACGTTTCAGCAGTTAAGTGTAAAACCAGTATATGAACAAACATATGGGTATTAGTATTAAAATATCTATAGAAAATCGTCCGACTGAGATGTTTGTATCTGTGGTTTCGGGAGTTAAATCATGTGTTATTTATTTATTCCTGATTTTAAAGCAGCAGTTTTCTGCTGTTGGTGTCTTCCTCCTACAAGTTTCATTAAGTGTTGGATGTGGGTTTCCTGAGGCGCCAAGTCGCTGCCGTCACTGTTTCAGGCCACGGCGCCGCTTTGTTCTTGCTCGGCAAGACTTGGCAGTTTCAGTCCTTTGATTTCTTTTTTTATCCAGATCAAAGAAGTTGCTGAATCAGGAATACCTGCAGCTCATTTTTATAATACATGAACACTGAGATGTCGACACAGAAGGAAGGAGGAGAAGCAATTCCTGCTACATTTAGCCTTCATGGACAAGCACTAAATGGCTCTCTGTGGATTATAACTTTTGACAAAGCATCCACATTTAATGTAAATTTCCACCATTTTAAAGGTTTATATCTTGGTTTAGGAGTCCTTTCATCACAATGGTGAAGTAGAACTTTATTTCTATCATAAAGTGGACTAGTATGCTAACCAACTAGTGGTTGCTGTTGTTTTGATTTTGTAGCACACATTAAGACCAGAAAGTGAAACACTTTGGCTTTATTTTTTTTATTTTATTTTTTGGATAAATGACAGGAACTGGTACTAAATGACCTTCAACACCATCCCAGACATTTGCTTCAGGACAGAGACCACTTTACTGAGCAAACCTTGGAAAAAAAAGTTGCCCATAATTCTCATTTTTAAAAATGAAAAGATGACAACTATACTTTTCTGTCGAAATGATTAAATATAGGGTAATGTAGCCAAGCCGTAACAGGTCATAAGAGTAATGCCAGCTTGAATCAGGCTCTTTTAAGGCTTCTGAGGTGGATATTGAGCTTGTCAATTTCAACACACCATCAAAGCTGTGAACCCAGTTTAAATTCACCGAATTAATAGTAAATGATGAAGACTCATTCTCATAACAGAGAACCTTTTTAACACTTTGAATAAAAATTCTGTCCTTGTCCATTAACGTTGAAACCCTAGTGCCCTGTTGCTTTGAATACAGCCTTCATAGCTGTAGAAAAACACTCAGATACAGACAGTTGCTCAGTTAAAACCAAATCCCAAAAGGATGAGTCGGCAGTTCTTTGTGTAAAGAAAGGACTTCATTTCACTCATCTTCCTCTCGAACTGTATTCACCATCTTGGGCTACGTGCGTGGACGTTTCCACCTGTCATGTTTGATTGACAGGTCATTAATCAGTCGCTGAGCAGCTGATCTTTAGCATGTCATCAGGAATTTATTGTGTCTGCTTCTCAAAACCAATTAGATGTCGTTTCGCACTTCATTTTAATATTTAAACCTGTCTTTTTTGCCCCAGATTGTTATAAAAGATTCTGTGTTTGCCAACTAAATAACAATCACAGCAATGCTGGATGAATCTTCTGTGGACACTTTCTGGCTGTGTCAGAAACAGTTTAATTGACGTTCCTGAGGTGATGAGCTTTCAGGGATCCCAAACCAGAGGATGGATGTCAAGTCAAAATGA
Source organism: Takifugu rubripes (assembly GCF_901000725.2). Classification (NCBI taxonomy): domain Eukaryota; kingdom Metazoa; phylum Chordata; class Actinopteri; order Tetraodontiformes; family Tetraodontidae; genus Takifugu; species Takifugu rubripes. Next base: position 2,532,261 of record NC_042302.1, on the reverse strand, counting down.
TTTCATTCTTTAGAAAAGTCCTCTAGGGACACTTGCTGATCGAGTCTAAAATAATTGATATACACGTAGGAATTTAATTCTTAACAGAACGGTCGACGCCATCCTGTCCACAAACATTTGCATTTCAGTTAAAATTCACATAAAATCGGTGGTTTGCAGGGTCGTCCTCTTTACCTAGACCGTTGTGTCAGGCTTTTAAACTTGTTTGTTTTATAGTTCCTCTCAGTTTCAGGAGACTTTAATCTTTAACCAGGATCAAAACCTTCTGTGACACCAGATCTGTCAACTCCAGGTGGGCAGATTTTAGTTTTACTGCTGACCATTTCTGGAAAAATTTCAGTATGATTAGAATAATAAATAGAGATGATCCTTTTTACTGCATTCCTGACACACACACACACACACACACACACACACATGCGCGCACATGAACGCACACAGATAAGCATTTGGTTTAATCTGTATAGAGCTTTGAGCCACACGGGTTGTGCAGAGAGTTTAAACTCTATACAACGCCATCAAAGTTAATTAATTGGCAGAGTAGACACACAAACACACACACACACACACACACACACACACACACACACAGCCCCATAATAAGAGTTCTGACAAATCAAGTGGAGTCACATGAAAAGCTGGGGGATAATTAGGAACACAAGTCTGTCAGCGCTGCTTTACAGACAACTTCCCAATTCCTTGTGTGTGTGTGTGTGTGTGTGTGTGTGTGTGTGTGTGTGTGTGTGTGTGTGTGTGTGTGTGTGTGTGTGTGTGTGTGAGAGAGATGGAGAGATTAGACTATGGCCCATGATAAATAAGTGTCTCCATGCATGCATTGTTTTTTTTAATTTCTTATTCAGATTTTCTTAAGAAGCATCTGGGTGGATTTAATAGAAGAATGAAATTATTCTGAAAAGATTATCTTTCCTTACAGCTGTGTGTGTGTGTGTGTGTGTGTGCTTTTGTTTGAACACGAGTGAACTAACTCTTTTCAACTGCTCACACAGTTTCCAGAAGCTTCAGTAAGATAATGAAAGTATTTTCTAAAGGTTTTTCTCGCCCCGGCTCTGCTCGCTCTCCTCCACGCCCCCGTTTTAACCGCGGGCTGGATTTTTAATCTGCTGGATCATTTTGATCTCCTGAATCATTCACTGTCATCATTTTACTCCTCTGGTGTCACCATGGTCTCATCAGTGTTTGAGGTTTGTCTCCCTGCATTTATCTCTTCCTATTGATCAACTGGAAAAGATCTTTTCCATTTTCCCCTCATTTTTCTTTTCATGCAGACTTTTTTTTAAAGCTCTCGATCGCTTGGTTGTTAAGTGTCATCTTAAAAATGAAATTATTGGCAGCTGAAGTGGAAAAAGTTCAATATTTACACCAAATTAAATCAGCTCTGGATTTGGCCTTTACAGGGACAATGAATGTCTTTTTGTGACACAGTTAAAGGATCTGTGAGCAAGGTCGCGACATAAAATTCCAATTTTTGGGGGTCATTTTGTGTGTGCGTGTTCTGAAGCCCACTGATTGCTCTCTTCAGGTGGATTTTTGTCCGCTTCCTTTCATCCACTTTAACCCTGAGATCAATTGAGGAGAAAAGTAGGTGGACTGTCTTCGTCTGGCGTCTCCGCTGTAAACAGAACCTCATGCAGAACTTTGAACCTCCGCTCTCCTCAGGCTGAATCAGCTCCTCTTCAGGACTCCATTGAGCCTACTTTCACTTGGAAACTTTGTTGAAGTTTCTTCTTCAGGTGGTCCAGATGCTGAAACCATATTATGATGCCCCCATGGTTTTCCCCTGACATTTCTGTAAAATTCCCATCCACACAAATTCTAAATCCCCTCATAGAAGGTTTAAGCATCAAGTATAACGTAAATAAAACAAGTACCGGTACTCTTAGTGATGCGTTAGCTGGTCTTCTGACAGCTACCAAGACTGTTTGCTATATTGCAGGAGTTTTTGCAACATTGTACGAAAATCAGTTGAATCTAAAGTTATATTTTCTTGTGAGTTCATCAGATTTCCTGTTTCACATGGCATGACCATCTTGCGGTCATTGCTTTACAAGAAAGCTAAAAGTAGGGATATATAGATGTACATTTTTTCACTTCCGATCCTATCCCATCGCCTGAATTTGGATATCTGCCGATACATTAATTTACCGATATAAGAGCCCTTCTTGCTTTAATATTAATACTCTAATTACGTATTGTCGATTATGAGTCTGTAAAACACGCCTCTCAGAAAGCAAGTAGACGTGCGTATGTATATATTTCTGTTCCATAACACAACATGACGTATGTATGAAGTCAGAAAAGGAAGTCAGAAAAACAGGAAATCCTGTTCACATGTAAAATCCCATCCGGAAAACAAATGAACAAGTGATTCCTTGATTGATTGATTTTTTTTTATTTTTTTTTTGCCTTTCTACCAAATGGCTAAATATTCCTCGCACTTATTAACTAACCCTATGTTAGTGGTATTGTTAGTGGTATTGTAAGTCGCAACGGAGATTCCACCTTTCGGAATAACGGCTCTGCAAACATTGTACCTTGCTGTCTGCTTTCGAGCGGACATGTTGTGTGGAAAGTGAGCTAGCCCCAGTGCATGCTAGCTGCCTGGCTGCAAACTGGGGAGAGGTGTCTAGCTAGCAGACTAGGTGGCAACAATCGCTTGTAGAGTCATTTCAGCAGATGAGATTAAAGCACAGACATGATTCGGGATTGGAAATTTCTCATCTGTGAATAGTAACTAATACCAGTACTGAATCAGATCGGCCCCATCCCTATCCAAGAGCTGTACCTGGTTCTACTGGACCAACCACTTGGCGTGACTGGTCGAAGATCTGACCTGTACAAAGATGTGAAGACAGACATGAAGAGAGTCTAGCTGTCGCTCGGAGCTGCTTTCATATTTAGCTGAAATACATAAAGAATGCGATGTTTCTTCCCCTCCTCATTTACTTTCCCGGCATCCTCTCTCCCTCCATGTCTCATCCCCTCTGGACAGGCCCGGTTCAGGAGGATTACAAGGGTTTTGTGTTTCAATGGCGAGAAAGATGAGGAGGAAGAAGAGCGATAAAGCAGGGGGATGAAGAGTGGGCGGGGAGAGGAGGGCAGGATAGGAGAGGAGGAATAAAAGGGAGACGGGGGAGGAAGGGGAAGGAACTCCAGGGATTCTTGTTCGTCCTACAGCTCTCTGGGCGGATACTTTCATCCCATTTCTCTTGTTTTTTTTCACCCTTCCCGCTTCTCTCTGCACTAATAATGCTCTGGCTCCACTGTGTACACACACGTGCACGCGCGCACACACAAAGTACAGAAAATACCTCATTACAACAGTCGAGGGTGTACTCTGACCGTCTTTTCAGAGCAGAGATTAGAAATACAACACCAGGCGCACCCTTTGCTGTGAGTCATGAACAACACATGCGCACTTGCTCTCACATTCCCTCTCACATTTAATTGTATTTGCATTGGCGAATCCTCGCTCTCCCATCTTTATGAACTGTTCGTTTGAGGAAGTGATGAAGATCTGAATTCGCTGATTATTCCAAATCGCTTTTCCATTTAGTAGCACCGGTCCCCGCAGTCAAACAATGTTTGGTTTGGAATGGTAGCCCAGTCAGCAGGCCAGAGAACACACTCGGGACAGATCACCACTCCATCACTGGACACACAACCACACACTCCCAGCAGAGATGTTCATGTTGCTGGACTGGAACAGACCGGTTCAGACAGGGAGAACATGCAAACTTCATAGCAAGCTGGAATCAAACCATCTTAGTGCATTTCATAAATGAAGATGATTATAAGAAAATTTGCACCACAGACCTGACATGACAAATATTTTATAAGTAATATTTATAAATATTAGAATAATACGCTCGTTTAATCTAAATTTGTATGTGGAACAATTTCCAAACCTAATTATAATTCCAGAGTGCACGCATGGAAACTGAAGTCGGGATGTGATATTTATTCTGCTCCTCTTTTAGATTGGACTGATTAGTTTGGGTAAATATCATTCTAATAACTAATCCTGGTGATGGATTCAGCATTTTCTCCATCTGTGCTGGATTAATGAATTCTGTCCATCTACGGCTGTTTGATTTGTTCTGTCATTGAAATATACGTGTGTGTGTGTGCTTCTCTGATTCTTTTTACGCTGACAATTTTAGGAACTGTGAATTTTCCCAAAAGTTCTCACTTTCTGCTCTCATGAAAAGTTCCACGAAGACGTTAGTTGCCATATGAAGTTGTCAGTTCAACCTTGAGTTGCTTAGTTGATGAAGATCTCAGCGTTTCCACACACTTTGCTCACTTGTGCAATCTGTGAAAACAGGAGCACAAAGTGTGTTCAAGTCGCTGATGGTGTCTCATACGTGTGAGGGCTTCCTGTTGACCAATCAGTAAACCGCAGGGTGTCTATACATCCATGCTGGTTAATGATGGGGTTGATAACGCTAACAATGACAATAAGCCAATCAGTCAAATCAATAACTTCAGTGGTGAAGGCCAACAAGAACCCTGCTGGGAAAACATCTAACGTCCCTGTCAGACCTCTGCAGGAGCATCTGGAACGTCTCCAGAAAGTCTGCTTCAGTATTTTAGAAACAATTCAGTGTCTGGTCAGACAGTGTCTGGATGAGAACAAAGTTGCAAACAAAGTGCAAACAATGAAAACTGAATGATTTCAGACAACAAAAGAAAGGAGGAGGCAGCCAGCTGGGAGGCACTACCTTAAACTCCGTGTGTCTGTGTCTGTGTGTGTGTGTGTGTGTGTGTGTGTGTGTGTGTGTGTGTGTGTGTGTGTGTGTGTGTGTGTGTGTGTGTGTGTGTGTGTGTGTGTTGCAGGCATTTTGCCACGTCTCAGCTTGTTAATTATGCAAATTGGTCATTAGGAACCTGTTTTGGGGCCAGGATGAAATACTGCCTGCATACACTTTCACATGACTGGCTACACATGTTAGGTGAAAACACTCAGAAAATTAGGCCAGTGGAAGGAAAAATGTCTGAGCAAAGCACTTCATCAAGAAGAAAAGCCGAAGTTCTCCTGCGCGCGACAGAAACGTTGGCAGCCGAAGCAGAAAGTCACCATATGGAGCCATTTCACATGAATCAACACGGTTGGAAACGACGCTGGAGTGGAAGAAGTTGGCGTAGCTGCTCCAGACAGCATCAGCGTTGTCTCTGCATTCATTTGGATGCTTCAGCAAAGCCAATGTTCGTCTGTTGAGACACATTTGGGATGGTGAACAAAGACGGCTTATGTGGAAGATGTCTAGCTTTGGTCTGAGGCATTAATACAAAGAAGAAATAATGTATCTGCTGACACAGAGACACAGACACTGTTTGTCTTTGTGTCAGCAAATCCCTGATATCGCAGCTGCCATCTTGTTTTGATGACATCCGCCGAAGCCAGACACTACAAACTTGTGATTGGAGTTAAACTACCAGGTGTAAACTACCATCAGATTTAAGGTTCGTCGTTAACCTGACGTCCCTGTGAAAACTAATTAAAGGGGAGATTCTGGATTCAGCCACTAGGGCGATCTCTGCTAACGCATGTTCGTGTTTATTAGTAATATTCAGCTAAACAAGTTCAACCTTGATGTAAGGAAGTCACATTAATTGATTAGATTAATTTATTTAACTCTGTCCTTTTAAGCCGGTGTAAGGTTTCCATCCTAAATATTTCAGTTGGTGCTTTTCAGACTGAAACTTTTCACTTCAGCTGAAGAGAAACTTACCAAAGCTTTTTTTTAGACACATTAGCTCAGAGAGGACTGAATTAGGAAGCTGTAATTAGCCCCCTGCTGATTCTAGCTCCAATGCTGGTTCCTGATGAACGGAGCTCTTATTGATTAGCACTGATTACAGCTCCTGTTCAGTCCACTCTCCTCACACCTTTGCTGGTTCAGTTTATTGCGTCTCTTTTCTTCTACTAAGTGGCTAAAAACTGTAATAATACTCTGGTAGTGAGATCTGAAACAGACCAGACTGACATAAATATTAATGTGTGTAAATGTCTTGATTAATTCTATAACCTCAGCTGGCGACGTTGAATTACACAGATTAGTAAAAAAAATAAGTGGCACAAATTACTGACAGTAGAATAATCATTATCAAATTCTTTTCTTTACTGACACTGGTGCTTATTTGTGCCTTTGAGAGGTCGCTCTTCCATTTTGCCACCCCAAAAAGCTCTGGTCAGTTTGCCATCCTCTCTGATGCTCCATAGTAAATAGATATTTCTCTGGCTTAACATCAGTTTGTAGCTCCAATGATGAAGTGAAACTATTGATTTTTACATTTGTGATATTTTATATTTATATGTACATTTGGTGACTTGATGTAGTAGCTCTTGAATGGCTGCTGTACTGTCAGCCTGCCACTAGAGGGCGCTGTTAACGACAGCGGTTTATTGCTAGCTTTAAAGGGGCCAGTTATGACAATGACAAGGTTTATGTGCAATCTTTTTATTTCCAGAAATAGTACATCAAGTCATCTTGTGAATTCATGGTTTCAGATTTTTAATGTTTTATGTATTTTTTTGGAACTGAAATTACTATGGGAAAAAAATCTCTGGTTAAACAATAATCATCAGTCTTTTGTCTCAGATCTGTCTTCCTCTTCAGAGTGAACTCATAAGCGATGACATTTGCCACTAGAGACGTGTGAGCCTGTTAACTGATCGTGATATTTCGCATCTTTCGTCAGAGCGTTGACAGACAGGAGGCAGAAACGTAGGGGGAACGCTCACAGTAGAGACTTTCTTCATATCAGCGAGTAATTTACGTAAAACTAAAAGAGCCGTACAGCACAGCCGCCAGCTTCTGTGCAGAAGACCTTAACCTTGCTCACATCGTAAGAAACGCCTCTTAACAAAATTAAGCGGAGCACAATTTCTATCCTCCAGAGTTCGTAACCTCAATCTCTCTTCACTTCCACAGGAACATTAACGCCGGCTTCTGTTTGCAACTTATTTTGCAGCTCAGCAGTGCAGAGATGCAACTGGAATGTTTAGATGATTGAAAGTCGAGGGGGGGGGGGATTCAGGGAAACGATCTGATCTGAACAACAGCAGTCAGACTCTCCATCACTGTTTCTGTTGTTGAAGAGAGAAAAAGGAGGGTTTTCCATCATCTCTCTACGCGTTGACATTAATTGAAGTAGAACATCTTTAGTTTGTACTTCATCATATTGCCGTTGATTCTGTGTTTTTCCCAACACGTCTCTTTCCAAACACTTTGTTGCTCATAGATGGTTATTTTGGGGTGTCCCATCAGATCGCAGTTCAGCCCTGTTCTCTTTCCAACTTCTGAAGATGTAAATTCCAGACAAATCTGTAGTTTCCACACTTGGGAACATTCCGGTCAGTCACAACACGCCATAATGTCCTTTGTGAAATTAGTAAGTTCTGAAAAAAGATAATGAATCACCTATTATACGCATTTATTCCCCCTCAATGTATATCCTTTCAGTAGGGGCTATCTCTTCTCCGATCATTAATCTTGTGTCCTTATCCTTCATTCTAGTCTTTGGACCTCTCCTCTCTCCTACAATGGTAACCTGAGAAAGAGGGGAGGTGGAGGCAGGATGGGAGCGAGGAAGGAAAAAGATGGAGAGAGATAGCGAAAAGGGCAAGGACGGGCGAGCTGAAATTAAAGCCTGGAATGAGCTGAACTTCGAAAGGGTGAAGAGGATATGAGGGGGGAGGGTAAGTAGAGGGTGGGGATGAGAGGGGTGATGGAAAGTAAATTAAATCAGAACACCTCTGGGAGTTGAAACTGATATAAGCAGCCAGTGTTGTACTTTTATTAAAAATCCCATTTGGACTGTCGGTTGATAGACGTTCCAGTTGGATTTATTGGGAATGTATTGTAGCGTTCTTCCGTCTGTCATCCTTCAGAGTCGACTCTTTCACTGGTTTGGCAACCGCATCCGTCATGTTTGAGAGCGTCTGTCAAGTAAATGAGAAATGAAAGGGGTCATGTGATCGGCACCGCGGCGATCACATGACTTCTAAACATGTGAAGGCACGTTTCCAAACCCCATGCAGGAAATGACCACAGGCACACATCGGATTTCCGTTGTTGACGCATCACACGTGGATCAAATGCTTTAAATAATTCTGGGAAATTCTGGAGTTTGCAGCTAAGAGAGGAGAAGCTTTTTGTCCTGCAGCTGCTCCAATAATTGGATTTTGACTTTGGTCTGCGTGTTTTTAAGCTCCAGTTCCACCTCGGGACTATAGATCAGATAGAGAAAATGACCAATTCGTCACTCTCGCCAATAGGTTAGCAACACACACATTCCTGCACGCGCGCGGGCACCCAAACACATGCGCGTGGGGGCACAGTTGAAAAGTTCAGAACACACAGAGTCGATACCTGCTCCGTTATTTATCGCCCTCTGGCTCTTATAATTACAAAAGCTACATGAAATAGATTACATAAATTTACAACGCGAGCGACTTGGAATGTGGGGAGGAAGGTTGTGGATCAAACTCCGGAGTGCGGACTCTATTGTGCTGCTCACGCCGGTTAAACAGTCCAGGTCAGTCACTGAAAGATCACCAGTGTTGCAGGTCACAAGAGGCAAAATATTAGGATCAGTGCTGGTTGCTGACAGAGCCGCAGGGAGCAGTGAATTAGTTTGCATGAAGATGACGATGTAGTTATTTTTGGTCCATAAAGGTCGTTAGTTTATCTGAAATGAGCGTTGCGATGATTAAAGCAACACACCTTTGAAAATATTCAGTTTTGCAGTCAAAAAAAAACCACGAAGGCGTCCTCGGAGGACTGAAACGTAGCTGGATCTTCGGACCAGACCGACGAGGGCGCGGATGACGCAGACGAGAACCGTCTGTGCAGGAGGACTTGGTGGCACCGGATCACTTTCCAGCCCTCCGCTTATTGTTTGTTAACTCGCAAAACCTGGACGCCTTTCAATGAGATGTGGTGGAGAGATTGGAGGCTGCGAGCCAAGAAACGGTGATTAATTTCTGGGACAGATCCAGGATTGTTTGAATTGTTTCTAATCTATCAGCCAAAATAAAAGTGTTCCATCAGAGGAGACGCTTTGGCACTAACATCAGCTTATAGGAGCTTTTCATTGTTACTGGGAAAGTTCTTACTTTCATGTATTAATAATAATTGCAATGTTACTTGGCGCGTTTTGTCGCTGTCGTCTGTGTGGGGTGGGGGGGGGGCTATGGACATATGTTCATATGAGCTGCTAGAACCCATTCGTGTTGGGACTAAAACTCTAAACAACGACCTCCAGCTCTGACGGAGTGCAAAGTTCACGCTTCGGCAAAGATGTCTCTGACATCGGTGATGAGAAAGCGTCTCACTCTGGAGTTGGTTCCTCTCTGAGACCTGGTGTAATAGTCCGTACTGGTGATAATGGCTGGATAACAAAGTGCAGTAATGATATGATGTATGAAACCCTCAGCAGTAGAGAAATATCCAGCTGTTATCTCCTGCTGGAGCTGTAGAGGAGCAATGAAGGAGAAACGTTATATTAAAAGACCCCGTGGCGCTCTGCGTCTATCTCCCTTCATATTCATGGGAATCTTCTCAATTATTCAACTTTGACTCCTGATTATTAAAGAGATGCTTCCTTTTTTCAGTCTCCATGGAAACGGGATATCTCTAAACCAGTTGAATTATCGCTATTGTTTTTAAAGTGGATTATTACGTCTATTATTACAATCTTTTGTCTAAAGTTTATAATTCCTATTCTCCCACTCTCCTTGACTTTATTTATGAGCTTGCTTGATTGGGATTTAATTGTCTAAATTGTTGCCCAATAGGTTTTGATTAAAGCTAGTATTTAACTGATTTCCACTAGCCTCCGTTAGCACCTCAGTAGCATTAGCCTCAGTTAACACCTGCTCAGGAGGCATGTTTAGCACCTAAAGAGTTAGCATGTGTGGCTTTTCTGGAGCTAAATTCACACTGATTTCTTCCCACAGTCCAAACATGTGCTTAAGCTTCAATGGAGACTCTCGACCACAGTGCGGTTGCAACAAAAAGCTAAAAAAAGAGGAATATTGTATTTAAATTCTTCCAGTGACTCACATTTGACTCTACCGTTAGTCAAAAGTTAATGTTTAGACTTAACTGCAACAGCCGGATTTATGTTCAGGTCAGCTATTGGTCAGGTCACACCCATCTAGAAGTCAGTTTGTTCAAGTAGAGGAATAACTAGGATTTTATTATATGGAAACTGGAACAACCTGAAGGTGTTCTCCCAAGATGTCTGCTAAAACTATGCTAAAGGAGTCCTACTGGTAAACTAGTGTGCTGATGAGGTCAAAGCTAATTGGTGGTGTCATCATGTGCAAATATGACCAATTTTAAAATGGAGAGAAAGGAACAAAATCATGGAGCTGTTTCTGTGACTGAGATGTGTGCCTGAGTCAAACCTCCACATGTGGTCTTGCGTGTTTTACACACGACATGCTGGCTCTTCTGACACATCGCACTAAAAACATATCTGAATGATGGCTAAGGTTATTTTATTAATGGAGCTCAGGCTCTGTTTAAACTGTCACAGTTCCTCTCTCCTGCTGTGCCACAAATGAACAGGATTTGTGTGTTCAAGTAATATTAAACTGCAGCTGTTTTGTTTCTGTTCACCGAAATGTATGCGTGTGTGTGTGTGTTAATTTTGAGATAATATTGAAATTGAAATTTGGAGGAAGCAGTGAGGCCTTGCCAAGAACATTAAGAATGAAAACATCTCTCGCTCTCTCTCCCACACACACACACACACACACACACACACACGGTGGTATTATGGCCGGGGCCAACCATAACAGGACAGTACCGTTGTGTGTTGCAGTCATAACATCCCTACTGTACAAACTGTGCTTTTAGTAGAGTGTGTTTGAGACCATGGATCACTGATTCTGTGAGGACATTAATCACCTTATTGTCCATTATGGGGACTGTCTGTCCTTGTGGAGACCACAGTCCCGGAAAGGAATAGCAGCTCTTTGGAAGCTCTTTGGGCATAAAATTACCTGGAGACCTTTAGTGACCTCTAACCCTAATTAGACAGTTGTGAAGTAAAAGTAAATCTGCATTACAGTTGGTTGGAATCTCAGTTTTCTGTTTTAACAAGTCCATGAATGTGAAAAGAGACGTAAACCTTAACATAATCATCTGCTACTAAAAATAGTCGGTAACCTGCAGTGAATATGCTGCATAAATCAGGCTTTGCTAATCCAGAGTGATAGAGAGGTTGTTTCTGTGTCACACAGGTTCCAAGTAGCAGTTCTGTTACAGGAGGGCTCAAGTGTGGGTGTTTGTGTGTGTGTGTGTCTGTGTCTGTGTGTGTGTGAGGGGGGGGCGTGAGCAAGTGAGTGACACAACCTTAATAACCTCTGAAACACAAACACACTCTCCACCGTTTTTCTATACATCTAAATTCTATTCTATGACCTCACCTTGCTGCACTATCTGCCCTTCATCTCTCTCTCTCTCTCTCACACACACACACACACAAATGCACACACACTCATGGATGGTCTTTCTCTTTTTCCCACAGTGAGCTCCAGTGTAATCAGAAGCACATATTGTAACAAGAGATTAGCGCTGCTCAGCTAAAAATCACAATCTGTCCAGTCTGATAGCTTAGCCAGCACAGCCGAGGAGACACACACACACACACACACAGGGACTGTAATATAGAAAAACCTACCGTGTCTGGGTGGAAGCTCTCCATAATTGGTGTCTCCTCTCATATCATCATAGTTGACAGCAGCTCTTGTAAAATTATCTGGACATTCTAATGACTGCAGAGCTTCACTCAGAGGAGGTGTAAGAGCTCCAGATTTGCTGCGGCACCTAAACTCCACGGTCTTCTGACTTGTCGTGTGTCGGAAAAAAACCCTCGTTGGACTCTCGGAATGTGTCTTCTGCATGAAGTTGGACAACTCAAGACATTTGAGTTGTCCTCTTAACTTACAGCTGAAATGAGCTCACGAGCTAGCTTTCTGGAGAATAAAGCTAAGCAAGGCAGCATTAGCTCTAGGAAGTGTATGTTAACATAATGCTCAGCCTGGTTAGCACCCCCAGTATCCAGACTGTACAGTTCATGTGAAAGTATATTGCATGGAAGACAAGTTTTAAAACCAGTAATTTATGTTTCTTTGGAATCACAAGCCTGTGATTTAGCAACAGCCTGCAGTGACTGGTTTCATGAGCGTGCCCGTGTGTATTTGCTTCGTTTGCATATGTATAACTGCTCTTCCTCCCACTCTGCTGAAGGTGTTCAACATTTTCATGGAGTGGGGGGGGGGGGGGGGGGGGGTTCATGGTGCATTTTGGAAGGTAGAATTATTTTCACAGATAAAGAGAGACGTTTAGCGGGTAATAACCTTTAAATTCACACTGAATATTAATAACATGGATTTCCCTGCTAACACCCTCGTGTGTGTGTGTGTGTGTGTGTGTGTGTGTGTGTGTGTGTGTGTGTGTGTGTGAACTTGTTTGTTTGGGCATGCTGAAACTGTCTGTACAGGTGTGTGTATGTGTGTGAAGGGAGAGCGTAACGGTTAATACCTGGTAATCCTCTCAATTTCCCATTTCCAGCTGTAAACTGAACTCCCTCCTCTCCCCTCCCCCTCTCTCTTTCTGTTTCTCTTTTTCTCCCTTTTTCTTTCTACGTTTCAACAAACTACACATTGAGGTCAATAATTTCATCACAAAATGCACATTTATCCTGTTGTGTTGCTATCATTGCGTTGCTGGTTTCCTTCAGTACAGTGGCGTGTGTGGGTGTGTGTGTGTGTCTGCCTGTCTGTGTGTGAACATACCTTGTTCTTGGTTTGAACTGAGGAAGTTTGGAAAGGTTTTTGTGGCACACGATTCAGTTGGAAGTTTCTCCTAGCTACTAGCTAACGCTCTCATCCTCATCACGTCTTTGCAAACTGCGCTAAAGTCTCAAAGTGTCGGTTGTTTAATTGTTTCAGCAGTCTCGAGCTTCTAATCTCTGCAAAAAACACGCAGCCATTAAATTGTCTGAAGTTTACACCGTCATACAGTCGACGTTGGAGTAAATGAAGACTAATCACTGAAAGAAAATTAGCCTCCCAAATTAGACCTGTTGTGTAAAGGTAATGAGGACACAACAAAGGTGAAAGTGTGTATTTTGCGTAATCACTTTGCAGATGACAACCTGTAGATTTGTGTTGCCGTTTATCCTCGAGGGTAATGTTATCTTAGATATCATCAAGAGAGAAGTCCAGCTCTTCTTTTGTTTTACAACTGTTGGCGTCCATCACTCTACGCCGATGATGTCAATATATTCCGTTAAATCTTAGATTTCAGTACAGTTTTATCTTCACTGTCACACGTCTCTGGACAGGATATCATATTGGACACGTGTGATGTCACTTCACATATATAATAATAATAAAAGTAGCTGTTTAAAATGATGTTATCAGTGGATGCTAGCGCACTCCTGAGGTCAGGCTTTGTTCTGGTTTTGTGTAACGGTGCTCAGGATGGTCATGCTGTGTTTTAGAAATCCCCAAGGGGAGTCAAACAGCCGATCTTCCCTCAGTGTATCAAGGCTGTGCTGCCAGGGCAGTAGTGATTAGGACTTTTCCCAGAATGCACTGCTCTGTGCTTTGATACACCTGTTCTGTTTTCTCACTCCTTATTTCTCCCCCTTTTATCTTTCCTAACCACACATCTGTATGCACACAGTTCTCCACTTCCTGTCATTTCCTCTTCGCTCTCTTTGCAAATATAGAGGCTGCTCACACACACTTTGTAAAGGTGTGTTAGCCTGAAGGTTGATGCTGCAGTTTATTATGTCTTGTTAGAGAGATGAAACACTGAGGTGTCAGGAGGAGGAGGAGCTGCTCTTCATCTCAGGTGGAGTTCAGCAGCAATGAATCTAAACTCTCTGCACTTGAATTAATCATTTGTTGACTCCTCTCTCACACACCCACCCACACACACACACACACAAGCTTGTGTTGTTACCCCTGTGAAAGGTTTTTACCCCTCTGTCCTCACAGAACCTTCTTCATGGCGAATGTGACTGCAGGTTTCAGCACCTCTGTGCCTGCGAGCTGCTTGTTAAACCTCTTGTAATGTCGGGCAGAACCCAGAGTTTTGTTCAGTGTGTGTGTGTGTGTGTGTGTGTTGATGGGGCTGCGTGCATTATCGCAGTAGGACGGGACGTTCAGGTGAAAAGCAGGGTTGTCTTCACCGTAATCTGCTGGGACACCTCCGCCAAAGATCACACATGCGACGTTATCTCTGCTGGTTTTTGTAGCTGGTGAAAGTGGATTCCAGCCCAAAATAGGCAGGAACAGTCACCCCGAAAAGAAAAAAAAAAAGAGATCTGATCAGCTGTTTGGCAGGGAGCACAAAGGCTGTAGTGTTTTGGGGAAAGCTGCTTTGAAGGGCTCACAGTTTTACAATTTGGAAGAAAGTGAACCACAGCAAAGCATCCCTGCAGGGCAGTTCAGCTTTTAATCTTACTGGGGAAAAAGAGCCGCACACGACAACAATGCTGTAAAGCCAGTCCTGTCAGAGCAGCTGTGATGCTGCTCTCCTGCATTACACACCTCAGCTGATGAACACAAGCTACTTCCTGCTGCACCGAATCCCCATTACAGCTGTAAAGGTGGATTAATATTCTCCTAAAAATAGTCCCCAACAATGCATTAACCTCCCTCCTGTTTGTGTTTTAAAAACCAGAGTTCCTTCAGAATAATCCTCTTTTGCACTACTGCCATAAATACTTTATGGCAGCTTTAATGCTCGGTTGTTTCAGCTCACCATGGAGACTGCAGTTTACAGTCTGATGCATTGTTTTTACACCTGTAATCTGCGGTGGATTTTTCTCCTCCTGTTTCATTTTTAAAGCCAGCTTTACTGTCATTTAATAGCTTGAACTAGCCAAACCGCATGGATCAGCTGAAGACGTACTGCATATACTTTACATATCTTTGTAAGTTAGGACAGAATACTCATACTCATTATACACACTGGTTGTGTGGGGTTTTTTTTCCTGTAAATCCTTGAGCAGGCGTGTTGATCCTTCATCTGGTTGTGGAAGGAACTATCCTGTCGGCATCTGAGACAGACCCAGCCTTGTTAACTGAGCGACCTTTGACCCTGCCACTGCTTTGTCTCTGTATGTGTGCAGAGGCTAGCATAAGAATACTGCCGCAGGGTCCAGATAAAAAGCCATTATGATGGAAAAGTGACACCAAACATTTGAATTCTGTCTGGAGTTTCAGCAGAAGCTCATTATTTTTAAGTGAGTTTGCATTCAGCGGGTCTGGAATCCTCAATATTTAAATTTGTAGCAGGCGTGCGTGCTGTCAATGGCTGGAGCATTACCAACCCAAGGATGCATGTGGCCCAAGAGACTGTCTCACCTGTATATTTTTAGTTTCTCCTCATATAAACTGAGCCATTGCATCTGATTAATCTGATTAAAGGCTGTTTAATAATCCAGTTCTTCACACACCTCTTTGTATATAATTTAAAAAAAATCTATTGTGGATGTAGGGCTATTAGTGAGATGGCTTGATCACACCGGAATGATCATGAATAATCTCATTATGCAGCAACTTTGGCTGACAAGATCAGTGCCGGCTGACGTAAAGACATAAGGCTAATAGCTCTGTGTGTCTGGCTGCGTTGCTATGGTGATCAGAACATGTAACAATCTGACACAGAAACTAATTATTGCCTCAATCCGAATGTAACAGGACAACTGAAGTGCTTGTTACTTGTTACTGCGACTCAAATCAGTGCTCTCTGTGTCTGACTGAGACACGCGGATCCAAAAAACCTCCAGGAAAGCCGGTCGCAGAAGAGGAGACAGACATCTGCGCAATAAGTAAAGCTTACGCTGAGTATGGGATGAAAAAAGCTGTATGATTAGCCATCTTCCTGCTGTTTCAAATGCCATTCTGCCACCTGACTCCAGTTGATTCTGGTTAACCAGAAAAGTATTAACCTGCGGAAGACATATCGCCACCTAGTGTTGCGGAGGAGAACACGTCTCCATCGGTTATTCGACTTTCTCCGTGGCTTGTAAATTGGGGAAAGGGGCCAAATTTTAGACAAGACGCCACAGTCAAATTCAGAGCATAGCTCGTTTCAGCTGTGCGTGTAAACGCACCGACTGTTTTATAATTCATACATGAGGCTTGAATTGCAACGGCTGAATGCGGCGGGTTCTTTTTAAGTTGACGCGAGATCATTAAAGTGTGCTGCTCCGCACACATCAGAACGCCATTTTGGGGTCAGCCGGATGTGGGCCGGGTTGCTAATCGCTCTCTTCAACACGAAGGACGGCAACACCAAAATTACATTTGCATAGCGCAGAATTAATCTGAAAGCGGGCTCACGCTCGCCTTTGTCCCTCCTCCCGCGCTTTACCTCCATCTTTACCTCAGCAGAAAAGTTTCTGTGCGTTGATGTGGCGTCATATTTATTTAAGGAGATTGATTTTCCTCCCCGCCACACAGTGGGAGGATTTCACTTCTTTTCAGTGCGCTGTGAAAATAAATTAGCGCCGACTTTAGATGTAAGATTGGTAATCCATCACAGCCAACATTCGCGCGCATTTATTCCATTTCTTTGTCAAATTGATGCCGTTATGGTTTATCAAACGGACCGTTTTCAGAAGCTTTCTTTTTTCTTTTTTCTTTTTTCTTTTTTGCCGCGGTTGTTCATTCCAGGACGCAATTTCCATTCAGTCTCCAAAAGCAGAATCAAACAGATGCCCAGAAGGATAAATAAGTATTCTTCCATCATAAATGCTTGTGTTAATGAGCAGCTTAGTTGCTAAAATTAGCCTTTAGCCAAGATATAAACTCCTCATTGACATGGACTTCGATGCAGTAGCACCTTTTTTTGGTTTCCTGCAAAGGTGAACCAACGCATGAAAAACTCAATCAGATAATTCTGCTAATCTGATCATTCACTTCAGGCTTCAAAAAAAGACAAAAGTTGAGGTTCAGATGGACTTAATTAAAAAGCAGGACCTCAGATTAGTTAGAAAAAGATCAGATGTGTTCAGAGGACACGGGGAAGTCATTTGTTCAGCAGTGAGAAGGTTATTACTCCGCTGTTAGCATTAATGTCAAAGTAGACGTCATTACACAAGAGCCGCTAATAACACGACCTTTGAGAGGAGGATTAGTTTTATGATAGAAGGTCTGAGGGCTTGGCCATTATTTAACACACGCACACACACGCATGAGTACCACTCGGTACTGTCTGTGCAGAGCAGCGACACAGTGAGCAGCAACAAAGACGGACTGTCAGAGGACTGAAAGAGCGACTGTGAGGCTGTAACAGTGAAGTTATGAGCCGTAAATCCAGGAAGCAACCACCATTTAAACGCAATTTTCAAGTTTTTGTGTCATCATCACCAAGTTAATGGAAAATAAACAGAACCTTTCAGACAACAGCTGTCAATAATGAGGGTTCAGCCTCTTATTCAACGTTTATGGCGTCTATAAATCCACTTTTCTGCTCCACGCAGTCGTGGTGCGCGCGGTTTGCATTTGTGCGTCAGGTGTGTGACCAACTGTTCGCATTCACCAGGTCAACCGGGTGGATTTCTTTAAGTGAACTTCAGGTAATCAATTTTGATGGGAATGAGGAATATTGTTGGCGCAGCCAGAACGAGCCGACAAAAAGTTCGGTTTCCCTTCGTTAGCCTCGCTGTTAGACAGTGGAATTCCTCTGAGGATGCAGGGACAGATGAGTGTGTGGCTGATAGATGAGCTGCAGCTGTGTGTGTGCGTGTGTGTGTGTGTGTGTGTGTGTGTGTGTGTGTGCACTTTCATGCTTACATTGTCTCGACCACGCTCTCCTCCAGGCTTCTTCATTACCACCAGTAAGAACTCAATTTCCCCGGGGCTCCACCAATCATAACACTCGTATCCCCTCCAGGCTCAGCCAATCAGCTTCAGTGTTCCTCAGGCCCGATGTCATGAATGGCTAATGATGCCTGGTGGTAGCCCTGAATGCAGATGAGGTCACGAGAGGCCTTTTTTCTAACTGGGAGGAAAATTTAACCATAAACAGGAAACCTGAATCCAGTGAAGCGAGGGAAGCGCCGCCATCTTTAAACTGCTGCTGCTTCACCTGGACTACATCATGTAGCTTTATCCTCACCTTCAACCTCACGTCTCTGCTGGCTGGTTGGGGTCACGAGGCTCCGCCCAGATCAAGTCAAAGGTCACCAAAGATCCAGAACATCCGTTTAAACAAGACCTGTAGTGGAATTTGAACTCTTGAGAAGCCTTTAAGGAGAAACTTGAACAGCCAGGTTTTGTTTGGACTTTAGAGACAGAAAATTAAATGTTTCATATATTTGCCTTTTGAGGATCAGTTTGAATATGTCAGTCATTTAAACATTATGCTGAGTGTCCCACATCTGGACAGGCAGACGGACGGAGCCGCAGATGTACTTTTAGACTTTAGCAAACCAGTTTTGTCTGAACTGGTTCTGGTGGGTGAGGAAGTGAGGAGAGAGAGAAAAGGGGATAATATAAATTACAAAGAGGTTGTAAAGAGAAAAGCTTAAAGGGAGGAGGAAAAAATGGGCTTTTTTTTCTTGGCTGCAGTTCCAGCAGACATTCCTGGATTTTGATTTCACTCCAGAGTTCTGCGCTCAAACCGGCCGGCAACAATCCGACTCTAGCTTCCATTGGAAACTCTTGAGATTCCAAGGTTAGTTAAAGAACACAGGTGCTTTTGAAAAGCAGACAGGAGTGATGCTAGCGAGGTGTAGATGAGTCCAGCAGGGGGGTGAAACGGATGGAGAAGATAGACCAAGAGGAGGATTCTCCTTTGACAAGGCTGAACCCAGTTAACCTGTCGCCACATCACTGCAACAACACATTTTCATATTATTTTAATTAAGTAATAAATTAACTTTGTCTTTGTAAACTCCACTTTTTATCTTCTCCGCCACAGTAGCTAAGTTTTCTGCCGATGCTGCACCATGACATGAATAATAACTTCCTGACCTTGTGATTATCTGATTTACTGTCACAAAATATGTCAAAATCTCCTGTAGCTCCACAAAAATCCACTTTGGAGGGTCTAAATCTGCTCCGTGTGACAGTGCTGGGATACTTTTAATCAGAGACAGTTATTCTGTTCCTGCTAACACTTTTAGCTTGAGTCTCAAGAACAACTGAACGTTCTTCACTTTTATTGTGATGGTTCTGTTTTATATTTTGTATAAAAATCTAAAAGCATCTTTTGGGCGTGCAGCTGGTGTGTTGTTATGTTCCCTCACTAATAAACGTCTTTGTGTTGTGTGCTGCCACGCTCGCGGTATCAGGCTGAGACTGCCGGATTAGCCAGGGAAATGCTCCATCACGCAAAAGAAAATGACATGAGGTGGCTGTAATTTACCGGACAGAAGGCAGAGACGCCGCCGCCATAATGAAAAATGTAGGTGCGTCAGGCTGGATCTCACTTTCAGGGAGGAATACCGCCTCGGAGCGTTTGCGTGCGTTTTTCACCGTGAGCAGGATTTTGCCGCTCTCTGGAGGCCTGTTTCAGAGCCGCAGGAGGCAGCCGCTGTAATTAAACACGCCCGTCCAGACTAACGAAAGGAGGAACTCAGCATGTCACGACACTAATTGCTGCACTCTGTCTGTCCTCACACACACCACACACACACCGTTGTCCTATCTTTGTGAGGACATTCATAGGCATAATGCCTCACCCTGACCCTAAACATCTGAGCCCAACATAAACCCAATTCTAACTCCAACCAAAAATGACCTCACTTTGCTAGTTGAATGTGGATTTTGATACTCAATGCAGCAAGTATGCATGCGTGCGCACGCATTGTTTTTGCTTATTTCACCAGAAACCAACCCTTTGAATGTCACCTCTGTTGTATTTGCTTCAGAAAGAAACATTTTCCACCATATTTTCTTCTTTTTTTTAATTTACTTTTCTTCTCTTGTCTCTGTTTTTCATCCAGACATGATGAAGTGGTGGTGGTGGGGGACATGGCAGTTGGTCGCCCTGACGACCACATGCCTCGGCTCGACTGAGGGCAAAACCTCAGAGTTCCTCTCCGACACCCTGATCAACAACGTGGTGGCTGACCCGCGTACCGGCTTTCTGTATGTCGGTGCCGTCAACTCACTTTACCAGCTGAGTCCTGACCTGGAGGTCCAGTCCCGTGATGAGACGGGCCCCAAACGGGACAGCCGTCTGTGCACGCCACCCATCACCGAAGCCTGCGAAGAGGCCGTGGACACTGACAACCACAACAAGCTGCTTCTGGTCCACCCGGCCGAGAACACTCTGGTGGTCTGCGGCAGCATCTTCAGAGGCATCTGCTCGCTGAGAAACCTAAGCAGCGTGGAAGACCTGCTGTACTACAGCGACACCAAAGGAGAAAAATCCTATGTGGCGAGCACCGAGGAGAGCGTCTCTGTGGTGGGAGTGATGTCGCAATACGGCAAGGTTGGAGACAGCTTACCGGTGTTCTTGGTGAGGACATATGGGACTTTCTTTCCTTGTCCAGGTCACTTTTGAGTCTGGTGTAGCTGTACTAGCCTGCTAACAACTGTGGGCATCCTCATCCCAACATAGAGCAGCGTTTTAAGCTAACAGCAAATTCTATTCAGTTATACAAGCTAACATTAGCTTCAGTAGAGTTCTTGAATTCAGCTCTTTAAGTTCTGATTTTTGTCACCTCTTCTGTTACAGGTCGGAAAAGGTTACGGCAGCTACGACAGCGCTAAGCTAATTTCCACCCGCATCCTCGAGGACTACGGCGACTGGGTGGTTTTCGACAGCATCATCGAGGCTGCGGGGGTCCAGTCCAACCCATTCGTCCTCCGGTACCTTCATGACTTCCGCTTTGCTTTTAAAGATGGGCATCACGTGTACTTCCTGTTCTCACGGACGCTGGGGATTCAGGACACCAAGAACTACACCTTCATCTCCAGGATGTGCGAGAACGACCTGGGTTATTTCTCCTATACGGAGCTGCAGCTCAACTGTAGCACCACCAACAAGTACAACAAAGCTCAGGTAGAGTTTATCTGTTCAATCCTCACTGTTCTACATCATCTGCACCAGTTCCTAACATCACCTCTGTTTCCTAGGCTGCCTTCGTTGCAACTCCGGGTGTGCTTTTAGCTCAGAATCTGACCAGCACTGGTCAATACGAACAGGTTTCACCCTCGGACAAGGTGTTGTTTGTCACCTTCACCTCTGATGAAGACCCATCTTCATCAGCCATGTGTAAGTGATTGATCTGCCTTTTTTAGCAGCCTCTTAATGACTTCAGGGTTCTGTTAAGGTGAATTCTGCAGCTTATGAGACTTCAGTTTACCTCAGGCTAACGGTTACCCCTGTGACATTCAACAGCGACATTTTGCGGGTTGTTTTTTTTGTTTGCGTGTGAGGCAAAAGTTGGAAAAGGTTAGAGGAATTTCAGAATATCGGTCAGTACCGGGCTGTCGGGAATGCGTTCTGTCTGCCGGATGGCGGAACCATCACGTTCTGCTTTTTCCCCCTCATCTGTTTCCATCTTTGCAATCACAGTCAAATTTTCCAACTCTTTGAATTACTGTCACAGGCACACGGATTTCAACCAGCGTCCACAAAGCTTTTAACAGCCCGATATAATTTAGCAGAAATATGCTGTTGAAATATGTTGACACATCTTTAAATGAAAAAAATTAAAATGTTAATGAGTATCTGTGACACTTGTGCACATTCTTTATAGGTATGTACCCCCTGCGCTTCATTAATGAAAAACTGGTAAAAATAATAGAAGCCTGCTACAGTGGCAAAGGTGTCATTGATGGGAAACCCTCCGTCTACTTGCCTTATTTATCCAATCCTGACGAGTGCCGTAGCAGCAACAAGGTGAGGAACGCCCGCCTGCGTGTCACTGATAAAAAGAAGCTGAGAAAGAGAGAGAAATACTGGCCAGTAATTCCACCTTAAATGTGAAGTTTTTATGACTGGTTTTATTTCCCTGCTCGGGTAGAAAAACATGGCGGTCAATTACAGTTGTGGAGCCGAGTTCCTGCCGTCCCCGTTGGCCAGTAAGGCCGGGTTTGCCTTAAAAGCGGAACCGCTGTTGGAGCGAAAGGGACAATTGACCGCCGTCGCAGTTGCTGTGGAAATGGAGCACACCGTGGCGTTCGTGGGCAGCGCCACCGGAGAGGTAATGCTAATAAGTTTGCACCTTAGCTTTGTAGCTCAATTGCAAACTGATTTCTCAATCCTATTTTGTTACCTGCAACACAAAGATCAGGTACTGCAGGATGACGCTTGAATTGAAATGTCCGTGCAGGTGCTGAAGGTCCATTTGTCAGCCCACCCTGAGGTCTACGGCCGGGCGTCGGCCGAGGTCACCGGAGACAAGGTCAACAAGAACCTGCTGTTCGATTCCAGCCTCCAACATCTGTACATCACCAGGGAGAAAAGGGTCAGACTGACGAACCCCTCCATCAGCCCATCACACACCCGAGTGTCGCAGCACAGAGCATTTCCAATCTTTCATTTCATCACTTGTTCTTCTCTTATTTGATCAATTATTTCGTTTGACCCGCTGCAGAACATCTGTCTCCATTACCTCCTCACCAGCCACCCATTGATTTATTCACCCTCCCCGTTTTAATCTGCTCTGTCTTTTCATTCGTCTTCCTCTTCTCTGTCCTTTCATCTTCCAGTCTCCATCCTTCTCTGCCTCCACACAAGTGCCAAGTGAACGTTATTGATTGAGAAATGAATTAATTAAACGCAGTTCAAGAGGGTCGCTCACTTTGATCAAGGCTAGGGACGATGCGCGTCCCGCTTGAATTTATTAGATCTCTGACGTTGTGGCGGGAAAATTATTCCATCGGATCCGTGATAAAATATCAGGAATGTTTCTCAGTGTGTGACTTTAAATTGGAAAGACTTTGTTTCTTTGAGTTGTTATTATTTGTAAACCTGATTGGTAGAAAAGAACCCCTCGTATGTCTGCAGATCACAAAGGTTCCGGTCCAGACCTGCCACCTGAAGACCGACTGTCAGTCCTGCATGTCCCTGAAGGATCCGTACTGCGGCTGGTGTGTCCTGGAGGGAAAGTGAGTTGGAGCTGGAAACCTTCCTCTATATTATGGTGCTTTGACGTGTTGTTGGATCGTCCTCTGCGTTCTTAACTCTCAGGTGTACCAGGAAGCAGGAGTGCAGCCGGTCATCAGGGAGTAACGCCTGGTTGTGGTCGCCCGATCAGAAATGTGTCGAAATCCAGTCCTTCAATCCGCCAAACCTTAGCTGCAAGAAGAAAGATCAGGTAGGAGGACCAGGGCGTGAAACAGGTTGCCTGTGTGGTGAAACTGTCCCGGGAGCTTGTTTCACCTCTCTGATGCATGCCCTTCCTTCTAAACCAGTCAGAACACTGGCGGCATCTCTGACTGTTGACAGTATGGAACTTTTGGGTCTAAAACCGTCAGTAACTCCTCAGCTCTGAGATCAACACGTCGGCTTTTGTCATGAAGCTGTATCGTAGCCTCTAATTTTAATTGTGACCTGCAGATTAAACTTGTGTTTTGTTCCAAATAGCTGCTCATTGACCTTAAACTGCTTGCTTAACAAGCTATCTTACATTTAATTTTTTCCCACTATGTGTTTGTAATCCAAGTGTAAAACTGAAGGTTGTTGGCTCATATACCGTAGTCGCAATGTCCGCGCGCCCCCTAGTGGATGCTGTGTTGAACATGAACATAAAGAACACGTGGAAGTCAGTCCAGATTGTTAAAAACATTCATACCTGGTTCTGTTCAGAGAAAGTTCTGAGCATTAACCTCTCCAGACTGAAGGTCACTCCAATGAAATATAAATAGCAGTTAGCTATTAGTTAGCTAGGACAGAACAAGGAAATGTCTCTGATTTACATTGTTAATTACTGCTATTAATTAGGAAACAACACTGGCAGACTTGAACAAAGAGGAAGCCTAATTTCTGATGAAAGTGTCTAATCTGACTCTCGGTTGCACCACAATCATCTCTTTTATTTTATAGCCGTGTGATCACTGAAGCAGCCTGAAAGTTGAGCAAACTCATTTCCTGTCAAACCGCTGCAGCAGCCATTTTAAATACCAGCCGAGGTTTCTGTGGCGCGGCGCTCTAATCTGATTCTGACGGCTGGACTTTGTGAATTAATCAGAAATTGATCAAAGAGGCGAAGAAGCCTTGTCCTTCATCATCAGACCGTCGGCTAACCTCCCCACACAGGGTTTGGGGGCTTAGCTCTCAGATGTTTAGAAAAAAAGAGACTCTTTCGCTTGTTTTTAGATTATTTATCGTTACGTTAGCTTCAGAGATCTGGCTAAAAATGTGACTCAAAGTTTCACATTTTTTTGTCATTTATCTTTGTCTTATTGGCTGGACGGTCACATGGTCTCCGGATTAAACCATCAAAGTCTAATCTGCTCCTGTAAACTGATGACAGGATCTCGTCAGATTCTGCTGCAGCGGATCAAAGTTTGAGCCCAGAAAACTCTTTTGGGTTCTGACTCATTATTCCGCTGCATTTTAATTAGAGATTTGGAGACTGTGTTTGTGATTTTAATCCGGGAACATTCTGGAATTTTAAAACTACAGCTTTACATTCTGAAAGAAGGGGATGAATTCATTTAGGGGCTCCTCCCTGAACTTAGCACTGAAATTAGAACAGAAGCTTTACTAGTTTACTTAGTTAAAAAAATATAAAGTTGATCAATTATGTTCAATCAAATGTTTAAGTCACTGGTTTATTTTATGATTAAAGAAGATATTAAAATATCTTTTTCGTTCTGTTAAATATTGTGAAAATATTAACAAAATTTCCTGTATTGTTGCAATTCTTAAAAACTCCCAAACCCAGTTTCAAAGCTTTATTTCAGTATATTTACATGCAAGCCGAGTTGGAATTTGATCCTTGTCCCAGTTCACATGCAAGGGAGAAAATTGATTAACTGACGGGAATTGTGTGGTCCTCCTCAACACTAGGTGGCGCCACCTAGTATTGAGGAGGAGCGTCATAATAACCAACTGGAGTCAGGCAACAGTTCAGCAGTTGGAACAACAGAAAGCTGGATAATCCTACAGATCTGTTCATCTTGTTGTTTAGATAGGATGCATCGCACGGGGTTGTTGAGCCTGCAAACATTCCTTCGCTAGTTTAGTTCTGATTAAGGTGAATAGGTCGAAGCAAATTGACTTCCAATCGCATTATCTGTGTGCCTCAGATATAGAGAGCATCGATATTAGGCTGACTAAGGTGCACTTTAGTTGTCCGGTTACAGTGGGATTGAGACATGTGGCATGTAAACATAGCGACTAAGATCAAGCTTTGGACAACCCTGACCTGGATGAATGAGAACCTCCATAGATGTCCCAAAACTCTGAGAGCAGAGTTTCCCGTGTCGGCTCTCTCCTCCTCCTGCTGCTCCTCCAATGATCCCACCTCCTCTCCTTCTACCCTCCTTCAGGTGGACATCATCATCCCCAAACATCCCGAACTGGGGAGTTCCGATAAGCTATACTGTGTGTTTGAAAACTTGACTACTGAAGCTTTGTTTGATGGCAAAACCCTGGTGACCTGTTCACTGCCCGACCCTGTGGAAATCCCACCCACTCCAGACCAGCAGGGTAACTGTACACACCCACTTAGACATACGTACATGTGGATCAATGTGGATTCCAGTATTTTCATGTACACCCTGAGTTGAATCATGTAGGCTAGGCAGTGTGTTAATGCTAAACTAAACTAACCATAGGTTAAATTGTGTGCGTTTTTGTGTGTGCGTGCGTGTGTGTGTGTGGTTTCAGACTACGTATCTGTCCCAGTCAAGATTTTGGTAAATAAAAACATCGAGGTGACGTCTGGAGAATACCACTTCTACAACTGTGCTGCTACAGTCAGGAAGAACCAAAATGCACCGTAAGATTCACACACACGCGTTTGCACACACACACACACACACACACACACACAGTGAGTCATCAATCCATGTTTGTGTGTGTTTTCAGGTGTATCTCCTGTGTGACCAGTAAATGGGGCTGTCAGTGGAACGCTAAAGATCACAGCTGCAGTGACAGAGAAGATGCTGTGGATGGAGAGCACATAGTTCAATCACAACAGGTGTGTGTGTGTGTGTGTGTGTGTGTGTGTGTGTGTGTGTGCGTGTGTGTGTGTGCGTATGCGTGTGCGCGTGTGTGTGTGTGTGTGTGTGTGTGTGTGTGTGTGTGTGTGTGTGTGTGTGTGTGTGTGTGTGTCCACCCATGTGCCATCTATACCTAAAGCTGACGTGTGTGTTTTCACGTTAAAGTCCAACAGATGTCCTCAGTTTGAGTCTCCGGAGCCGCTCTTAATCCCTGTGGGCTTTGAAATTCCCATCAGCTTCCAGGGCAGGAACCTGGACATCTACAAGGTGAGACGAGTCAAAGCCAATCGCTTTCATCATCATCATCATCATTCATTCACCGTCTGTGGTTGATCCATCGGAATATCGTCCCTCTCCAGGGCCGCAAGTTCACTATCGGGACGGAGCTGATGAAGAACATAGAGAGGGAGGTCACGCAGGAGCAGGGGTCAAAGTTCACATTTTCAGGATATAAGGTGAGCATTGGACATCACATAATAAACAGTTTTCCTTGTTTTGGTGGTAAACAGTCGTTAGTGCTGAGCAGGAAAGTGTTGTTGAGCTGTTGTATGGCGCCCCCTAACGGCCGACAGAGCAACAGCTTGACTAAAATGAAATTACTCAAACTTTTTGAACAAATTGGATGTTTACTGTACGTGTGTGTGTGTGTGTGTGTGTGTGTGTGTGTAGTTTGCCTATGATAAACAACAGGAGGTGAATATATCGTTCCATATCAAAGAGAAAGACACTGACAGAAAGATTGATAGCACATTGAGAGGTTGGTGTAACACAAATACACACACACATACACACAGAATGCAGTAAATAAAGTGTATTTCTGCCTCCCTTCTCCTCTTCCTCCTCCTCCAGTTGGGTTGTATAACTGCTCAGTGGGAAGAGAAGACTGCAGTCTGTGTCGTCATGCCGATGCCACCTACCAGTGTGTGTGGTGCACAGCCACGCACATGTGTGTGTATCAAGAGCTCTGCCGGTTGTCGGCGCCGGCGCAGTGCCCCAAACCGGAGATCACAGATGTGAGTCAACAATGGGCCACACCCACTTTTCCTGACTGAAATTTTCACGTTGTTCCTTGAAATCAACGTGTGTTTTATTTCTTTTCTCCTGCAGATCATCCCTCGCTTCGGTCCTCTCAACGGTCGAATTTCGGTGACCATCAAAGGGTCCAACATGGGAATAAAGAAGGAAGACATCAAGAAGATCACAGTGGCAGGAGTGGACTGTGCCCACCAGGAGGACAGATACTCCGTCTCCACCAGGTAATCTGGTCTACGTGTTAGAGATGTGGATCGATGAAGGTCTGGAGGTTGACAATCGCTCCTCTACAGCGTGGTGTGTGAGATTGGCCCGGCCAAACGAGTACCGCCCTCAGATTTGCCGTTTGAACCGACCCACGCTGGAGTTGTGGAGGTGGAAGTGGAAGGAGGCAGACACGGGAGGTCCCAGGTCATCTTCACTTATCGGGTGGGTTCACAGTAACGATTTTACACTCATTCAAATCATGCTAACCTTAAAGTTAACAGCTCCTGGATGCAGCTAGCCAGTTGGTTGACCAATTGGTTGGTTCATGACTGCAAGCTAATCTTTTTAGCGAAAGTAATCAAATCGACTTTAAAGAATCACAATTTGCTCTTTTTTGAAGCTTTTATTCCTCTGTTACTCTTCATCATGGCGAAAGCTACCTAGCTAAAGAGTGCTAAGTTAGACAAGAAGTAAATGTGTTTTTTTCACGTGCGAAGAAGACAGTTGTATTTGGTTCTGAGTGCACCTGTGCAACAAATTAACTTCAAATTCCAGACAGATTTGTATGTTTATAAGGGAAAGCATGCTGTCGTCTCCATGTGTGGTGTGAGGGTGATGTTTGGTCACCCGCGCTGTTCGTTCACCAGACTCAGATCAACCACACAAACAACAGGAGGCCTTGCAAGGGAGAGCTGACGAGCAGTTCAAGCTTCCTCTCTCAACTCCGTCCGTCTGCTGCTCGCTCTCCTCTTTTATTTGGTGCACACAAGATTTGTATCAATCTGACCTCATGATTCCTTCTCCTCCTATCTCTACGACTTCCCGGTGTCCTTGAACATGGTACCTCCCAGTGCTGGGTACATAACAGCTTCAATACTTGGTTCAAACACTCATACATTCCTTTTGATTAAACATTCTAAATCTACTTACTATACTTATTATAGCATTGAAACGATAATAGTAATAACAACAATAATTCTTCTCACATTTCCCTCCTGTTTATCGTTAAATGCGTCTAGATTCTCATTGTCAGTATGACATCATTTCATTTCATGAAATTTAAATGCATTACGTCATTTTCCTAGAAACACATTTCTTACACTCAGAGTTCAACATGGGTACAGCTTAAGACATCTCAAACATTTCATTTACATCTTGCATCACATTTGTCCATTCTTCTTCTGATTCCTCTTCATCGTTGTCCAGTAGAGATCGTTCTTCCACCTGCAGCAAAGTACTAGTAACAGCTGATCCCACGAGCCGGCCAATGCAACCCCGAACAAGAGGTACTACACAGCAAGCTAGTATGGCTAATACTAGCAGCACTATCCCTATCATCATTCCTATCTTGAACAACAGTTCCCTCCACCTTGACAACATCCCTGTAAGCCAATCTGGTGGAGGACTACCATCATCAATCATAGCTCTCTGTAGTTTAGTTAAATTTCTTAATGCGCTATCTATCAGGTGACCGTCCGCATCATTCTCTGGGATGAACGTACAACAGTAATCTCCTACCATTGCACACACTCCTCCCTGGGGGGCCGTTATGAGATCTAAGGCCATCCTATTCTGCATGGTCATCAGTCTTAGCGCTGTCATTTCTTCCTTGACTCCTGTGAGCTCAACTTTTGTCAAATTAGTAAATACTTTCAACCTATAATCAACTGTTTCCAATCTCAATATGTTCTTTCCTACTCCTATCCACGGAAAGAGAGTCAAGGTCACTTTATCTCCGGTTGACCAATGCTTAAACTCTTGTGGTACATCTGTGCCCCACACTGACTCGTGTGGTTTGCATAACAGTATGTGTGATTTATCGCACCTAGCACAGGGAATCTGAATCTATTGGCTTTCCCTGCCATTGTCCGTAGTGGCTCTTGGGTGCAGTTGCTGCGAGCGAACCACGTTCCATCCAACAACTTGAGTGTGAAGTTCGTGTCACGGCTTAGCCCAATATGGACAAAGCACTGTCCTTCACTCCCTGTCATTGGTTCAGCAGTTACTCGCGGTGTATGCACAGAAACTGGTAGCATAGAACAAACATAACAACGAGAATGATTCTGCGTCCGAGCTGTGAAATTAGCATAGCACCACCATGTATTCAAACTGTAAGTGTGTGAGGACTCTGGATTTTGTTCTAACCATGAATGTTCTAAGTGGCTAACTACGGTGCGTTTAGCGCGCGCGTAGCTCTCATCCTGTCTCAGAGCATCTTTCTGTCCCTGATTACCTCCCTCCTGTCGGAAATTCCAAAGACCAAAACTCACGAGTCCTGCCGTCACAGCACTCACCACAATTAGGAAGAACAACTTCATTTCCTTTTAGATCCTCTTCACAGGTTCCGACGGGGTTCAGCCGTTGCTGGACCTATACAGGCCGTCAGCCGTTTACGGAGAGTCCGCCACTGCTCCCTCGCCTTCACCTGGAAGAATTTCCTGTTTCTTACAATGGGAAAGGTGTATCCACGACAGTTTCCCGTCCACTCGAACTGCAGTCTTTGTGGTCAGCTGTAGTTGATAAGGACCTTCCCATCTAGGCGTGTTCCACCTCTTCCGCACAAACTTCTTCACCCACACGTAGTCGCCCGGTTGAATGGGTTCCTGGGGGGTGGAATCTGTGGAAGACACAGGACTAGGCAGAACATTTACAGCATTCACACATCGGTTAAGTAACACTTTTTTCAGATAATCTGCTATTGTTTCCTCAACATGTTTTAGCTCATTTGTTGTTGCAAAGTATGGTAGGCAATAAGGCCGCCCATATAATGCTTCAAAAGGTGTGATGCCTGTTTTCTTGTGTGCATCCATAATTTCACCAGGTCGAGACAAAACATCCAGTTCTTTCCTGTCTCGTCCATACATTTCTTCAGTCTGTTCTTAATAGTACCGTTGACTCTTTCAACCAACCCTGCACTCTGAGGGTGGTATGCGCAGTGATTCTTCAAATCAATGTCCAAAGTTACTCCTACAGTTTTCACTATCTCATTTACAAAATGGCTTCCATTGTCGCTCTAGATGACCTTCGGAATGCCAAACCTGGGAATGATCTCTCTACATAGGACTTTTGCCACTGTCAGTGCATCTGCTTTTGCTGTGGGGAAAATTTCCACCCACCTAGTAAATCCATCTAACACTACTAGACAACATTGTTTACCTTCACATGGTGTTAGCTGAATAAAATCTAGAAAAACTGTGTGAAATGGATGATTTGGTAATGGTGTAGTGCCTGCAGGGGCCTTAAGGGCTCCCTGTGGGCTGTGTTTTACACAAATAGCACATTGTGAACAAAAATTAGTAGGTATGAAATCCTATAGTGTAATAATGTTCATTAACCATCTGTACCATCCCTCCTGTTGAGACATGGCATGGCCCATGGCTCACTAATGCTGCCCATTTATGCATATTCCGGGGAAGGATTGGCTTGTTTCCTATGGTTAACAGTCCTTTATCATCCAGTTTGGCTCCTCGCTTCTTCCACATGGCCTTTTCTTTTCCTGGAGCACTTTGTTGCATTTCTTTCAGAATATCATTATCTGCAGGTTCTAAGTTAAATGATTCTTCCTCACCATTATCAAGAAGTGTGTTGTTATTTGCTGCAGCCTTTGCGGCTCTGTCAGCAAAGGCATTGCCTTGTGAGACTGCGTCTGTGTTGTTAGTGTGTGCAGTGCATTTACATACAGCTATTTTACGTGGCTGCTGTACTGCTGCCAATCACTTTTTTAACAGTTCTGCATGCATGACCGGTTTGCCGGTCGACGTTTTCATCCTTCTTAAATTCCATTGTTGAGCAAACACAAACAGCGTGGAAAAAGCATATTGACTATCTGTATAAATGGTAACATGCTTAGTTCACAGGCACGTGTGAGTGCGACAAGTTCTGCAGCTTGAGCAGAATAGGAGGAGGGAAGTGATTTCGCCTCCACCACCTCAGTTGCTGTAACTACTGCATAGGCAGTTCTAGTGCGTCCAGTCATCCTTTCTCGATGATCCATCCACAAAGAGTGTCTGTCCTGTAGTCAACGCGACATCACTGAGATCTGGTCGCGGCAGGACCTTGGTGGAGACCTCATCCAGGCAGTTGTGCTGGTGTCCCTCTTCTGCGGTGGGTAGCAGCGTTGCTGGGTTTAAGGTCGTGCAGCGACGAATCGTCAGATTCGGCTGAGACAGCAACACTGCCATGCAGGAAAGATGACGTGCGGGCGACAGGAACGCTATCTTACTTTGTAGCAGCAGTATTGACACTGCATGTGGAACTAGCAAAGTTAGCTCATGATATAGCACCACTCCTGCGGAGGCTTTTACTGCCTCAGATGCTGCCACCACTGCTTTAACGCATGGTGGGAGTGCACAAACTACGGAATCTAGCTTGTGGGAGTAGTAGGCCACTGGCTGCCTCTTATCTCCGTGCTTCTGCAATAGAACTGAAGTCATAAAATTACCTTTGCAATCCACGACCTGCTCAAAAGGCTTCTGATAGTCTGGCAGCTTTAACACTCCAGCACCTACAAGGGCCTGCTTTGTGTGTGTAAATGCTTCTTCAGCTTCAGGGGTCCATGTTAACACATCAGTCATTGCTAAGGGATTATCATACATCAATGCTTGTAAAGGGGCAGTTATTTTCGCATAATCTAAGATCCATGATCTGCAAAAATTCACAAGTCCTAAGATTG
This sequence comes from Takifugu rubripes, assembly GCF_901000725.2. Taxonomy (NCBI): domain Eukaryota; kingdom Metazoa; phylum Chordata; class Actinopteri; order Tetraodontiformes; family Tetraodontidae; genus Takifugu; species Takifugu rubripes. The sequence goes on along the minus strand of NC_042302.1, from coordinate 2,500,156 downwards.
ACATCATCTGCTTCTTTGTTTTTGGTTTCGGAGCATCAAGTACTGCTGTTTTCCTCGACTCGAGAATAGCTTTACCATTATGTGTCAAAACATGGCCCAGATAAACCACTTCCTGCTTCACCAGTTGCAGTTTGCTTTTGCTTAATTTATGGCCTTGAGCGGCTAGCCAGTGTAGCAATGCTAGCGTGTCTGACCAACAATCTGCCTCTGTTTTTGACGCCATGAGGATGTCATCCACGTAGACGAGGATTTGACTTCCACACGGAGGTTTAAACTTAGCTAATGATGACATCATTACCTGAGAGAAGATTGTGGGACTCTCACAGTAGCCCTGAGGTAACCTTGTCCAGGTGTACCTTCGTCCTTGAAACGTAAATGCAAACCAAAACTGGCTGTCTGGATGTACTGGTACAGAGAAAAATGCATTGGATACATCGATCACCGTGTACCACTGATGTTCAGGGTTTAAGTCATTCAGCAGAGTGTATGGATCTGCGACTAAAGGAGACCTAGGGACCACTGCAGCGTTTACAGCTTGCAGGTCTTGCACCAACCGCCAGCCGGTAGATGGTGGTGACTTCCTTACTGGAAATAGGGGTGTATTTACAGGAGACTCAGGACACTCTCTGATGACTCCTGCTTTAAGCAGTGAGTTAAATATCAGAACAATACCCTCCTGTGCATCAGTCTTAAGGAGATATTGCCTCTGAAATGGTCTATAATCTGATTTAGGGATTATTTTTACAGGTTCTGATCCTTTTATAAGACCTACATCTGCAGGTCCTTCCGACCATAATTCAGGGGGAAGCTCTTTCAGCTTCTCCTCTTCCTCCTGCGTGAGGAAGATGTCTTCTTCTCATGAACTCTGGTCTGTGAGGTGCGTTGCTGGATGTGTCAGCAACCATGTTTTAAGGGGAATGCGCCACACCTGGAACTGATCATTAAAATCAACCTCACCCTTAGGCCTATAGGGCAGGCTGCTCCAGTGTTTTACGTCACATCCCAAGTCTTGCCATCTTTTCTTAAGTGGTTTAGCAATAGAAACATGTGGTACAGAACCTGACACTTTGAATAGCGCTGCTGCTTCGGCGGAAAGGCTTCCTGCCGTGCAGACAGCTGTCTGACCACACACATATAGGTGCATAAATACAATCATTTGTGGATCTTTGAGTTTAGTAAACTGCTCTGCATAGCTTGATGTGCCGTGTGAGTCTGATTTACAGAATCCACCTATGCGCTCCACGTGCATGGTTACATGCAGGTCAGTTTGATTGTGGAGCTGGGCTTCAGGCTGTAAGTATGACAGAGCTTTACCATATACCATAGTGATTGGCTCAGAGAATGGAGGGGGCTGCTTTTCAGGAATGTCAAGTGACCAAAATTTACTGCACATCTCTCCTTCTCTTACCCACAGATTAACCATTCTATCTACAGACCACATCCCTTCGGCTGTGGTACGAATCATCAACTGAAGCTGAGAGATAAGATCTCTTCCTAATAGATTTACGGGACATGTGGTGGAGATCACAAAAGGAGCTTTAAGTGTGATTCCACTCACAGGGTCACAAACATCTACAGGAACTGACATTCTTTCTTTAGTTACGAGACCATTTGCTGATCTCACAAAAATCTGTGTAGAAGTTGGCTTTAGATCTATTGGATCTCTAATTACTGATTTACCTGCACCCGTGTCTACTAAGAATGTTAAAGAATTGCCTAACACGGTCAGTTGTATTTCTGGTTTGCCTTCAGCAAACAGGAAGATGGTTTCTAAGTCTAAAACATCTTCTAGGTCATCTTTTTCAAATTGGTCAAATTTTGTGCCCTGATTTGTTTTAATTTTTGTGACATCTTTTTCCGGTTCTAGTCATTGTTGAGGTGGATTAGAACCTTGCTGCGGTCCTCTATTGTATCTCTGGTCACGTTGTTTCTTTTTACAATCACGTTCCCAGTGTCCATAATTTTTACAATAATGACACTGATCTTTTTCACGGGAATTGCCTCCTCCTCCCCTTCCGCCTCGGCCTCGCCCACGCCCTCGGCCTCGGCTTGGGAAAGGATTGGCATTGAAAAACATGCCTGTTGATTGGTTCTTACTTTTTTGGCATTGTCTTTCAGCATGCATAGCATGTTGTTCATAGCGGTTTAGGTTACAAGTTCCAAAATCAACTAATTGTCTCTCTACCCAGGTTTTTATCTCTGATTTTGATCCCCCATGTATAGCTTGCTTTAACTGCTGTTGGTAGGGACCTTCTGGTTCTTCCGCATACGGAATTCCACTATTTTTTCGGAACACATCTTTCATTCTCATGCTATAGTCTTCAAAACTTTCGTCAGTCTTTTGTCTCGTGGCCGTAATGGCGCTGTAGTCAGCTCGTCTAGTAAAAACAGTTCGCATGCGCTCATACAGTCTGTCGAGTCTGTCATTTAGTTCTTGGCTGCCAGGCTGCCATGGTTGTTGAGTGGCTGGATCCACTGGGACCCAATCTCCTCTAACAGTGCCCCATTTCTTGCCATTAACGCACATGAGGACTTGCTGTGTTTCAGTACCGTTAGTATGGTAACTTCTTTTAATTTTGTAATATTGCCTGGCCTGTCTAAGTTACCATCCCAATCGAACTTAGTCATCCACAGCTGAACATATGAGCATGAACCTGGATATTTGTCTTCCATGTGTTTACATGATGCTGGGTTTTCGAATTCAGCACCTTTTGTGGAATGTTGGTTGCCCATGTTTGCACTTTATTTATCAGTTTTTATGTATTTGGGTGGAGACGCCTGATCTCCCGACTGAACAACCCTCAATCCCTACAGGATATCTAGTTCAGTCCCTCCGCCGTGGCCTTATAACCCCTCTTTTTTAATCAGGAGAGTATACACCAAGCTTCTACCTCCGAGGAGGCGGGTGTATCTTGCCTCTGCTTCTCTCCCGATGACCAGGCAGGCAATACTGCGGTATATTCCGTGTAGCGCTTTTTGTGTCTTATACTCACTCCGTTGTCGCTATGGTTTCTCTCTGAGTTGTTTTGGTGCCTTCTTCCCGTCACTGGAGATGGTCGCCCTGGGAGGGACGAAGACCGGCCTTCCGTCAACTCGTGATGAAAGGTCTTTCACTTCGGACGTCTTTTTGACTCCGGCTGCGCAGACTTCGGCGTTCGGTCGTCCCACGGCGCTCCTCTCCAGGTCTTGGGATCCGGCTCGAAGGACCAATTTTTGTGAGGGTGATGTTTGGTCACCCGCGCTGTTCGTTTACTAGACTCAGATCAACCACACAAACAACAGGAGACCTTGCAAGGGAGAGCTGACGAGCAGTTCAAGCTTCCTCTCTCAACTCCGTCAGTCTGCTGCTCGCTCTCCTCTTTTATTTGGTGCACACAAGATTTGTATCAATCTGACCTCATGATTCCTTCTCCTCCTATCTCTACGACTTCCTCGTGTCCTTGAACATGGTACCTCCCAGTGCTGGGTACATAACAGCTTCAATACTTGGTTCAAACACTCATACATTCCTTTTGATTAAACATTCTAAATCTACTTACTATACTTATTATAGCATTGAAACGATAATAGTAATAACAACAATAATTCTTCTCACAGTGGCGCTGGAAAATCACCTCCCCGGAGAAACAGTCGAGTGTGAAGATATGACTCGCAGACAAATACGCAGCGCCACGTTCAGCTCCAGGCACTTCTCATCCAGAAGCAAATTTGATGGAAATGAGATTCAGACACTTTTTGGGGGGCTCTCAGAGGTTTAATATAACTTCCCCCAAACTGAAACAAACCAGTCAAACCAAGATGGCTGGAAGGAAGAATTTCTGACCCTTCATTGCACAGCTCCTCCCACTGACTCTGTTCATGTTTCTGATAAATCTTGTGTGTTTTCTGGTTGTGTGCACCTTCCGGAGATCTGTTGCTTCTCAAAGCAACATGAGATTGCAGGAGATGGGAGACCAAGTTGTCTTTAAAACTAGCTTTTGTCGGTCTGAATATTGATGGTGGCCTTCGTGGGTCAACTCCGCGCTGTGTTGTTGTTGCGCTGTAAATATTGTTTAATATTTAATATCCACAGTTGTGCCACAGAAGAAACAAAGACTCCTTTTTTCTTTAAAGCTGTCATTTCCTGCCTCCTCCTGATGGGGCAGTATTTTGCTCACTAATGAGATTTAAACAAGTTGAACAATCCAATTTCCTGAAAAACAATAAAAAGCATCTTCTAACATAGGAATGGCTGTTTGGGATGTGCTAATACTATAATTGTAATCATTTCCTATGTTTCGTGGAGCACCATGCTCTCCTCATCCATCCTTCAAGGTCACTAACGACTCGTTAATTATCCCTGTCAGGACCCCAAACCAGTGGCCGTCCACCCAGCAAAGGGTCCAGCAGCTGGAGGAACTGTGATCACCATCACGGGAGAAGACCTGGACACCGCAACAAAGGAGGACGTCACCGTTACTGTGGGCGGAGTTTCCTGTGAAGTGTAAGCCCCGCCCACTTCCTGTTAAACTCCTGTCTGCTGCAGCCAGATGACATACCTTCTCTCTCTCTCCTTCAGGCTGTCGTTCGGAGTTTTGATCACCTGTAAGACTGGAAAGTACCGTGGGCAGAAGTTGCCCTCTGACCTGATGACGGTGACGGTGAAATACGGTGAAAACACCACCAAAGACATCCTGTCTGCGTACCAGTACTCGGAGAACCCCAAGGTCACAGATTATAACCCCAAGGCCAGCTTCCTGTGGTGAGGATGCTTTTGATTCTGTTGGAAGTGAGCCGGAGCAAAGCACCGAAACTGTAACTGGGTTTCCTCTCCGTGTGTCTGCAGTGGCGGCCGCAAGATCGTGGTTACAGGAAACGGGTTCGACCTGATCCAGAGAGCCACCATCAAGGTGCTGCCCTCCACCGATGAGTTTTCAGACGACACCTCTCCAGACGTGGTGAGGGTTGGACCGGAGGTTTGTCGGGAGGATACCGTCACGCAGGGCTGGGAGACACAACGCTTCCTGTCCTTTATTCAACTTCTTTATTATTTCCCCTTCAGTTTGTTGAGGAGGCTAGGAGCAAGAACGACACGGTCCTGCAGTTCGACTCCCCAGCGGTGAACAGCTCCTGCAAGGCCCTGCGGACGTTTCTCCAGCTGGACAACGTGGTGGAGGAGCTGAAGAGCTTCGACTATCACCCTGACCCCTCCTTCAACGAGCTCCTGAAGAACGTCATCACGGAGACTAGCATCATCATTGTCACGGTGAGGACACGCACTCGCGCTCACAGTCCGGTGAAGCTGCTTCAGCGCCCTGACCCTCCGGTTTTGTTCAGGGTCGAGGTTTCGACAAGGCCATGACAGCCAAAGAGGCCCAGGTGTTTGTTGGAGACGCCACCTGTCACGTGAACATCCTGCAGGTGTGTTCACATTGGTCACCTCTGCTGCCGGACTGTCCCTGTCCTCCTGTCCTGAGCTGAGCGAGTCTCGTTTTTGTGTCTCTTCAGGAGGATAAGTTGATCCTGGAGGCTCCATCGCCCCAGCCCAAGTCCAGATCCAAGCGCCCGCGCCGAGACACCACCAATGAGATGCTGGAGCTTGTGGTAAAAAAAAAAACTTTGTGCCGCCATTAGCTTAGCAGCGCTGTGTGTTAGCACAAAAAGCTTTATGTTTACAGGTGCGTTTTAGCTAGTTGGAACATACAGTAAATAACACACACTTCCATCCCCCTCCAGGTGAAGTTTGGTCACGGTGAGTGGTTGGTGGGTTCGGTTTGCTACGCTAGAAAAGACGACATTCCTCTGGCCATAATCATCCCGGCGGTCATCATCCCCATGATAATCTTCATCGCCGTGTCCGTCTACTGCTACAGGTTTGAGCAGAAACTCTGAACCTGGAGCGATACATGAGCTTCCAGAGGGGTGTTTTCACATGGCCGTTTGTGCTCTGACAGGAGGAAAAGTCAGCAGGCAGAACGAGAGTACGAGAAGGTGAAGCATCAGCTGGAGAACCTGGAGGAAAGCGTTCGCGACCGCTGTAAAAAAGAGTTCACAGGTAAAAAGTGGCAACCGTGAATGGTGAAGAGGATCTACGGTCAGCTCTCATTCAGCTGTAGCCAGAAAGCTAATAATATGCTAACAAATATAAAATACTTTGATTTTGATATTAACTTAACGGCCAAAATGTTGCCATCTTCAAGTGATTGACATTTTTCAAATGATAGAAAAGTAAAGTTTTTCGTTTCTGAAGTTAACACCAAATTGACGTGTTTTGAGCGGTGACTTCATCTGCTGCGTTTGTCTCAGATCTGATGATTGAAATGGAGGACCACACCAATGATCTGAGCGAGGCTCGGATGCCTTTCCTGGACTACAAAACCTACACGGACTGCAACTTCTTCCTGCCTTCCAAAGATGGCGCAAACGATGCCATGATCACAAGAAAACTACAGATCCCAGAAGCCCGCAGGGCCATCGTGGCTCAGGCTCTCAACCAGTTCTCCAACCTGCTCAACAGTAAAACCTTCCTCATTAATGTACGTCTGGAGTTTTTTGACACTTCTTTTAAATAAATTTAATTATAAATGAGGTCTTTTAATTGAAATTGAAGGAATTCCACAGTGATCAAATCATTCTTCTTCTCTGGTTCGGTTTTGTGTTCAGTTTATTCACACCCTGGAGAGCCGTCCGGACTTCAACGCTCGAGCGCGTGGTTATTTCGCCTCCTTGCTAACGGTGGCGCTGCACGGGAAGCTGGAATATTACACAGACATCATGAGGACGCTGCTGCTGGAGCTGATGGACGAACACGTGCAGAACAAAAACCCCAAACTCATGCTGAGGAGGTGAAACTCAGGAAGACACTTGTAGGGGTCTGGTTTCCTTCTGATGTGGAAGATGTGGATCACCTCTGTCCTATGTGCAGGTCGGAGACAGTGGTGGACAGGATGCTCTATAACTGGATGTCCATCTGTCTCTATCAGTTCCTCAGGGTAAGAACATTCATTTTATTCTGTTTTTACCTGCTTTTTTCTGGGCCAGACAAACAAGAAGTGTAAGAAAAAAAGAAGAAACCCAGTCCAGTTGACAGAGAAAACTACCTTGGATAAGAAAAACAGAAAAAAGAATTAAATTAGACAAAAGCTTTTCAAAGCAGAACCCTCGTCTATGTGTTCCAGGACACAGCAGGAGAACCTTTATATAAGCTCTTCAAGGCCTTGAAGCACCAGGTGGAGAAGGGGCCAGTGGATGCCAAGATGAAGAAAGCCAAGTACACCCTGAACGACACGGGCCTGCTGGGAGACGACGTGGAGTACTCTGTCCTGGTACGTGCAGGCCCCATCCTGCCGGTCTACAGGCGTTTCACGCTGTAACTGTGTTTGTGGTGTCAGACCCTGCAGGTGTTGGTGCACGGCGAGGGGCCAGACGTGACCCCGGTGAAAGTGTTGAGCTGTGATACCATCACTCAGGTCAGCGAGTTCCCTGAATGAAGGAAAGAGCTTTGTTTTCAGTTAACCTAACGAGCCACCTGTCCTGTCCAGGTGAAAGAGAAGATCATAGATCAGGTGTACAGAAACCTGCCATACTCGCAGCGTCCGAAGGTGGAGAGCGTCGCTCTGGGTAACCTCATTTCTGCACCCAACTCGCTGCCGCCCCCGCAGGCCTGTGATGGAACTGCAGGCAGCCCGGCCTCATTCGTGATTGATGTGTAATGCCGTCTCTGTCCACAGAGTGGCGCCCTGGCTCCACAGGTCAGATTCTGTCTGACCTGGACCTGACAGCCCAGAAGGAAGGACGCTGGAAGAAACTCAACACCCTGGCTCATTACAACGTCAGTACAGATGCTTCCCCACGAAAACCTGTTTTCATTTTACATCAAACATTAAAAATACACAAACGCTTCACAACTGAAATGAAAGCGCCACATTTTCTGTCTTGAGTCATTTTGGCTTATTTCCTTGTCTTCCAGGTTAGAGATAACGCCACACTTGTCCTGTCCAGAGTTTTACACACACAGTCCTTCTACCAACACCAGGACAGCTACGAAGAGAGTACGCAACACACACACACACTCACACACTCTTATGTATACTTCCTGGAGGGGCACTAGAACAGCCTGAGGTTCTCAGCTGTCAACCTTTCTGTTTTTTTTTTCCAATTCTCTCACACGTCCCCTCTCTCTCTCTGCGTGATGCTAACAGAGAACTCACTGCTGGAGGAGGACAACACCTTCCACCTGGTGAGGCCGGCCGACGACATCGATGAAGTGAAGTCGAAACGCGGCAGCATGAAGGACAAGGCCATGACCAAAGCTATCACGGAGATCTACCTGACTAGGCTGCTGTCCGTCAAGGTGCGTCGGTAACATCTGGAGGGCAGACGGGAGGAACCTTTGGTGTCGGGGGTCGTTGGCCCCCCCAGGAGGAGAGATGGATGAAATGAAGACGTGTCACGGTGTGAAAACCCCCCCTCTGCTCTCCTGCAGGGCACGTTGCAGCAGTTCGTAGACGATTTCTTCCGCAGCGTGTTGTGTTCCAACTCCATCGTTCCTCCGGCCGTCAAATACTTCTTTGACTTCCTGGACGAGCAGGCGCTGAAGCACGACAACGTGGACGAGGAGACGCTGCACATTTGGAAGACAAACAGGTGCTCTTGCTGTTCCTCCTTTTACCAGCAATACATGATGGGGAGACAAAAACGGGAGGAAAGGTCAGAAAGGTCGGAGGCTGACGGTTCATCACCACCCCAATTACACGCCTTGGGTAACCATAGAAACAGCCAACAGCCAAGCAGGCTGGGCAAATGGTTGGAGATGGAGAAAAAGTGACAGCAGTTTGATTCAGCGTCAAAGATGCTCCTTCCTGATTCAGTGATTACAGAACTTCTGAAGCTTTCAGCATGTTTTTAATCTCTTTTAATCTGAGAACGATGGTGTCTCCTCAGCCTGCCTCTGAGGTTCTGGGTGAACATCCTGAGGAACCCGCACTTCATCTTTGATGTGCACGTGACGGAGGTGGTGGAGGCCTCGCTCTACGTCATCTCTCAGACCTTAATGGACGCTTGCACCAAGACGGAGCACAAACTCAGTCGGGTCAGTTTCCTTCAGAAATGAAAAGCTAAAACGAGCTGATTCGTGTGACTATTTTCTCCTGACGATCACCATCCGTTCAGTTCCTGCAGCCATCATCTCATCTGCTCTTTCTGCTGTTGTCTTCTGACTGCAGGAGTCGCCTAGCAACAAGCTGCTCTATGCAAAAGAGATTTCCTCCTACAAGAAGATGGTGGACGAGTGAGTGAACGAACTGGAATTCTTCAGCTTTAAGTTCCACTTCATCTGATTTGTGTGTGTGTGTGTGTGTGTGTGTGTGTGTGTGTGTGTGTGTCTCAGTTACTGCAAAGGCATCCGGCAGATGGTTCCAGTCAGCGATCAGGACATGAACACACATCTTGCTGAGCTGTCGAGGGTAAGAAACAACACATATTTATAATCTACAGCCGACAAGATCAAGTGTCAGTCGTCAACATTAGAATCAACTTTACGGTCGAAACGTGGTTGAACGAGTTTGGATGTGCAACTTTTGCAGCAACACACAGACAAGCTGAACACTCAGGTGGCCTTACATCAGCTTTACCAGTACGCCAGCAAGTACTACGACGTGGTAAATACTTCCTGTTCCACATCAGCGTGTTTAATTAAAGGGGTATTTGCACACAGGATCAAAACTGTCACGCTGTCGTCCTCAGATCATCCAGTCTCTGGACGAGGACCCGGCCGCCCAGAACAAACAGCTGACGCTCCGCCTCCAGCAGATCGCCGCCGCTCTTGAGAACAAGGTCACCGACCTTTGACCCCTGCCCTGACACGGTGGGGCGAGGGGAGTGGCTTACATTGACTAAAACGTAATAAAAGACTTAGCAGAAGGGATTGCGGGTGGAACTTAGAGGGCGGAGCTGGTGGAGTCACAGGAAGAGAGTGACCACAGGTGGTGTGAAGTGGGTGGAGTCCTGATCCTGCAGAGGCGTTTGGATTTTTAAAAAAAACGTGCACAGAGGACGTGTTATCGTTCAGCGCTGAGGTCCGCTCCCACCTGGCTAACACAGCACGGACAAGATGGCCGCCATCGTGGGACTGCAGCAGAGAGGAGCCAGAGGGTTATTTTTTTAACCGTAGCTGTTTCCGTATTTGGCTTCTCAGCATCGCAACGTTTCGTTTTTCATTGTCGAGACTGAAGAAACAAAGTGCCACACGAGAACTGAAGGTTTACCAAATATTTTATTTTTGCATCTCGGCTGGACGTTCGGACGCTTTCTGACCACTTTTGCATCATTGAACTGCAGCGTCTCTGGATGTTTAGCGTAATGTACCACGAGACGTGGAGGTTAGAATCATGGAGCCACTATGGTACTCACTAGTGACCTGTCACAGGTTGGGGTTTGTCTGAGAGACAAAAATCAGAGCCAAATTGTTGATTCTCATCAATTGAAACGTCACGTTTCCATAACAGAAGCTGTCATCGTTTCTTCATTTTTTAAGTGTTAATGGGGGTCATATTGGACGCCTTATCCTGTGTGTGTTTATTAGTTAAGTTGCTTCGTTGCTGAAAATCGCCTTGTTTTTATTTCCTGTGAAAACCCACAAATGCCTGATCATGTGGTCAACACTTTTTATTTTTTAATCAACCAGTTTTTATAATCTGTAATTCCACGACTTCTACAATGCTTCATTTAACTGCGTTTTTCTCTATTTTTATTGATGCACATAAGAGAAAGTCTTCTGAAAAAAAGCCAGAAAATAAATCTCAGTGAAGTTGGTACGTGTTAAAATGGTTTACGTCCAGTTTTTGTTTTTAAAGGAAACATTGATTTTTAGGGTTAGGGTTATTTTTTTTGGGCTGCTGCTTCACTTGGTCCAAGCCACTTCTTCTGGTTAAATATCAAATGGAATAAATGCTGCGTTATTCATTTCAAAACATTTTAATCTAGAAAACCACCATAATTATTCACCTGTCCAACCAGGAAGAAGAAAGCGGTTCACCAACTAAACTAAATATATTTGCGTGAATCTTCCAAAACCCACAGAAACGCCACAAGTCAATTAAAGCTTTGAGTTAAGATTGACGACTGCGCATTTTTCCGACTTATTAAACTGTTGGCCTTCTAGATCTTATACGAACTAAATAAAAAGATTATTACATCGTTACGTTGGTTCTGGGATCGAAGCTGACTGTACCGGAGTTGTAAGCCCCGCCCACTTCACATTCAACGTTCTTGTGATCGATATGACGTGTCCGTTTTTTAATCTTATTTAATGCTTACTTTCAAGGAAAATTTAAGTCGACACATATTGTTCGACTATCAATTTTTCAACTTATTTAATTTGTTTATACTGGACATCTTTTAATTTAAATAGGTAAGATTGACGATTGCCTTTAATCATACTGCCGCGCTGTGGACGGGCGGTGGTACTACATCTTTAATTCTCGGCAAGTGAAATAAGACAGAAGACACCACGATAACTTAAGTTAAATTTTATTCATTCTCAAAACCTCTATGTACTGCGATTTTAGCAGTCTTAAGAATATCGCATGACAAACTGAGCAATTGACCTACGCCGCAAAAACAAACAGTCAAACTTGCCAGTTTTGCAAAGAGATGGAGCTGCGTTTTTAATGTGCATTTAAGGCTTCTACTCCTTTACCAAAGAAATCTTTGTTTCTGGTCAGCTTTCGTCTGGGAAAGCCCACTGTTTACCATCTATTAAATTAAAATATCAGAAGTTACACATATACATTTGCAGCTGAACATGGCAACCAAACATCATCCCTCTAAGGAGAATTTAACACAAAATGTTTAATAACACCTCAGATTATAAAACACTTTTCGAATTAAATAGGAACACTGAAACTTATTTGGCATCGCATTACACAAAAAGTTTAGTGCGTGATCTTTGATCTGTTTTGTGATCAAAGGTTAAATTACATTTCCAGAAAACTTTAGTGGGGGAACAAACTCATACGCTGATATTTAGGATATGTGAAAAATTAAGATAGCAAATCCAATGATTTACTATGTGATGTCTTTATAGAACTTTTAAATAAGTAGACAATTAAATCTAAAATTAATTTATAAATGTGAAGCCCATTAAATAATAATAAAATAGAGATACCAGGTGAAACAATAACACTCAAGGAAACAATTGAGGTCAGAAGATTTAAAAGATGTCAACAGTCTTCAAAATACAAACTCAGGTTGAGCTGAGGTTTATGATAGCGAGAAAATAAAGAACTCTGGTTTAAACACCTTAATAAATTGAATCTGTTATTATTAACAATCTCAAAATTAGAAAGCAACAAATATTTTCTTCACTGTCATGTGAGCTACAGACGTCTGCTGCCACCAAATGAGTTAATCCGCCACTGAAAACAGTCCCAAACTGGTGCTTCTGAATTAAACTGCCTCACTGATCCGATCGGATCGGCCGCTTTAAATATAACTGATCGTTGTTTTCAGTGACCGGACTCAAACTTTTACCATCTTCCAGAGAAAAAGTGCAGATAAATGAGAAACTGATTCTCGGGTTACCATAGCAACGATGACGCCTGTGAGGTGCGTGGCGAGAGGCCGTCGTGGACAGCCTCGGTCCGTCTCAGCTGAGGTAGGTGAGGATGACCGACTGTATCGGCATCCTGCACACCGGACACAATTTGTTCCTCTTCTTCAGCTTCCTGGCGCAGACATAGCAGGAAATGAGGTGTCCAGTTCGCCCATGGACGATGCAGCCGTTCTTCGGCCGCGACTGACAAATGAGACACGGGTCCAGGCAAGAGTCGGGCAGCCGCCACTCCGCTGACACGCTGCGCTCCAGCTCGGGGGTGGCGGAGGCTGGGTCGCCGGCGGGGGATGTCGACGCCGGTTCCTGCGAGTCGAGAGAGGAAGGGAAGAGCTGCGAGGATGAGGACGCTGGCTGTGAGGACGAGCAAAGATCCTGGGAGGAGGAGCAAAGATCCTGGGAGGAGTCAGGAACAGAGAGCGTGGAGTCTGACAGGCACTGTGAAGACGGTAGCGTTTTGGCATTTTTCCCATCTGGAAGATCCACGCCGTCGGTCTCCAAATCAGAACCTTCAAGAAACAATTATCCATGAGTCACTATTATCTTCTGTAGTTTATCACTGATGTGACACCGACGCTCGAAGGATCAACCAGAACTGGGTGCATTTCCTAATCTGGTTCAACAGGGGGCGCTCGTGTGCCACCAGCGTGACATGTATAGAGGACGCACAAAGTGGAACATTTCCAGGTCCAGATTTCATAAAATCGATATATTCTGCACTTAATGTTTAATATGGAGCAAATAAAAGTTTTAGCAAGTCTTAATGAGGTTTGAAGGAGACCTAAATTTGCCATTGATTTTGCATTTAAACGCGTATTTATGACCTACCGGGAGCTTCGTTGGCTGCTGATTGGTCGTTTGGTTTAGGGGGGAGGGCTTTGGGACTCGACGAGGCAGATTTGGAGAGCTCTTCGGGTAGCCAATCACGGCGTAGCGTCCAGCAGCGCAGGCAGTTTCTGGGGAGGGGGGGGTTCAACTCGTCGCACTTGACACATCGCCAATAATCCTGAGAGAAACACAACCATGGTTAGATCCCTGCGCGGGCCTGCGTGACACTGTGCTTGTGTCTTACAGCCTCGGTGATCTCCGTGTCTTCATCGAAGGAGTCTTCATCCTCAGCCTCGAAGATGGTGACCTCATACACCTGAAACAGATCAGTTTAAACATCAACACAATATAACGGCTTCCTGTCCATCGTTTCCACACATCAAAAAAACATTGCACTTCAGGGCAAATCATTTATTATCATTTGGTAATATTATTAGTGTTTAATTATCCAATGACTGAATTAATAAAGATCGAGGGAAAGACATGAAAATAAAACATGACGCTTCTGGAAATAAGAATTCAATGTTTGTCACCTGATCGTCTGCTGACACCGAGGCGTCGTCTTCATTGTAGTCGTCTGAGGCGATGGACTCCACCTCGAACTCGACGCTGAAGTTGTCGCTGTCCGAGTCTGGATCTGCGAGGGTGACCTCTGACCTCACAGACTGCAAACGCACACGGTTGTCATTACGGCAAAAAACAAACAACAGTGGGGGGTGATTTAGTTGGACAGAAAAGTCTGTTTCTCACCGTGCTGTGAGAGTCGGAGGATTGGCTGCTGTGTCTGTCCCGCCCACCTCCCAGTCCACCAATCACACACCAGGACAGGCTGTCGTCAAACGTCAGCGAGTAGCTGTCAGATCTCCTCCGCTTCCTGACATCTCCTTCCTCCTCGTCCTCACTCTCCTCGTTGCCTTCATTGTCAACGTTGTGGGAGGGACCTGAGGAGCGCCAGTGGGTGGGGCTTAGGCTACAGCGCCACTACGTTTGATCGCAACAAGGAGAAGAAGTTCACCTGGATCGCTGCTCCTGCAGCTCCTCCTCCTCCGGCGTCGCCGGCTCCTCCTGTCTGGTGAAGAACAGTCTGCTGCCTCCTGGAAACACAACATCCATGAAGACCAATAATGGTTGAATTTGAGCCTTCATCGTTGTGGGTTTTTTCACCTCCGACTTCTCTCTCTGGTCATCTGTATTTGAGTCGCTTTGGCTCGATGACTCTGGAAAAGGCAGAAAGAATTGTTTCTACGAGGGCAGCAGAAAAAGAAGAAAAAGCAGCCACCTTTCAGGGCGGGTTCTCCTGATGGAACAGGATTATGAATAATGGGTCTGAGATGAACTCTGGGTTTCTGAGGAACCCAAAGAGGAACACATCAGATGTTCTCACCTGGGTTCTTCACAGCCACGAGGTTCTTCATGATCATCGCAAACAAAACTCTGAAACATAAAGACAGTGCGTTGTTGAGACCTTGATGTGGGAACTTGATCGGGACGACGGATGAAACCGACGTCTCACCGTGGCTCTTTGACGGAGAAGCTGTCGACTCCCAGCACCCGGCCCAGTTCGTCGTGGGAGCAGTGGACAATGTGCTGCTGCTTCTGATCGTACAGCTGCTTCTGGATGATGTACTGGCCCAGGTAGAACATCACCTGCGGGGAGAGCGCCACAGTTGCATGATGGGAGGTGGAACGAGATGAAATGAGTGGCGGGGTCCCGTCATACCTCCTTCATGGTGAAAACGTCTTTGATGGCTCCAGCGTCTTGAAGCAAACGGTGGAACTCCACGTTGGGTCGAACCTGGAGGTCCAGACAGGAAGCAGCCCGTGAGGACACAATTATGGAGTCAGTCAGACAGGAAGCGGGCATCACTCACCAGCTTGTTGTCGTCGGAGGCGTCTGTGCTGAGCTCTCTGTCAGCTGACATGATGACTATCCTGCAGAGAGGATACAGACGTGGACACCATTGAACCTCAAACACAGCAGGACGATAATAACAATAATAATACGCTCGTACGTAAGTGTGGGCAGATGAATTCCCTTTCAGAGGAAAATCAACAGGAAGTCTCTCTGCTGCTCTGACAGTCACTGAACAGACAGCTCAGACCTGATTATAGCTAATTCATTCCAAACGGGTCCTTCAGGCGGAGGTCGACCTTCACCAGCAGCTGCTGGATCGGCCTCCACGAGCCAGAGCTGCAGCAGCTGCCTGACTGTTCCAACACAAACAAACGAGCGTCTAAAAGTCACAGTTCTGAATAAAATCTGCCCACAAACTTGGGAAGAATACACAATTCGGGAACACCAGTAGCTCAGGGAGAAGCTGAGAAAACACACTTTTGCTTTCATTAGTTCCAAACTGGAGAAAACGTTTGAGCAGAAGCTGCTGACGGTCGAGAAGTCAGATGATCGCAGGGGTGCTGTTTCACCCTGGGGGCTTGTTAGTCTTTAAATGTCATTTTGAGGAAGGTTAGCAATCCCTGTTTTAAAGAGCCAAAAGTTAAGAATAAACCTTAAACTGAACAAGTTGGCCTTTGCAGGTGTGCTGCTAAATATTGGGTGTGTGTCAGCGTGTGTGTGGAAGGTGTGTGTGAGGATGTGTTTACAAACAGGACCAGGAGGGGGACAAACAGAGCCAGAAGAGGAGAACAGGAGGGTCGTTGTAAAGGATTTGACTGGACAGCTGATATCCTCTTAAAGCCTCCATGTTACTGACCAAATGGGGTGTGTGTGTGTGTGTGTGTGTGTGTGTGTGTGTGTGTGTGTGTGTGTGTGTGTGTAGAGAGTAAAAAACTTACACCCACTGACTAATTCCATCTGTGTTTCCTTGTTAGATTAAACTTTTACCTTGTTCCGTCCTCCTACTAGTGTCATAAAATATCAAATTATCGTAAAATAGTGATACTGAAACCGATATTTGCGTTCAATATTATTTTCTATTGATTCTGCTCGCTGCGCTCTTGTTTCTCATAGGTTCACAAACACACACATGCAGCGCGCCGACCTCAAGCGTCCACCCAGCCAATTTCTTCGTAACGCTTCACTAAATTTTCGCGTGTTAATGTTAGCTCAGGATTTACGACATGGCCAGAGTATTGGAGCGTTTCGAACTCAACAGTGGAAATGGTTGACCGCACTAATGAAACAAAATAAACCAAAACAAGGAAATGTCACCATGACAAGACATAAATAGCCATTTAATTTTTAACATTTAGAGGAAGCTCAGCTTCTAACGCAGTGTCAGGAATCACCCCTGGTGACACTACCAGCTACATTAACGTAAACCGGCTTTGGTCACAACATTTTTTAGATTAAATCCTCTTTTTGTAATTTTAAAATGTAATGTTACCAGCAGGTTTAATTAAATATTCAGCTTTAGAGCAGCTGAACAAAGTCTAAACTGCATCTTCTGAAATTAATTAAAAGACAGTTTTAAATCCCAATGTTTAACGCTTTTATCAACAATACAATAACACACAAGAATATTATCTAGTAAAATGTGAAGATTGACTGTATCAATTTAGTTTTACTTTTAGATTTCAAGTGGAATCAAAATAGTAAAAAGGGAAAATAATGGTAAAGCAATGAAAGTAATGAAAATGTCTGCTTAAGGGAGCTCAATAACTGCTGAAAGGTTGTAAAATCCAATTTAATTCTGCTGAATAAATATTATAGTAGAATGGTGGTAAATGAAAACAAGATAAGTAGTATTAGTATTAACATGTTTACAGTTGCCTCAATATTGAAACTGCATCTTACAGAGTACAAAAACTGTTTAATTGCTTATTTAATTTAGCACAATGAGCTAAATATCTTTGGCAAATCACTGACAAAATAAATGTATTCGGATTCCTGACTGCCTACAATCAGATGCACAATAATAACATGGAAATAACCCAACAACCTGACATTCACAGAAGTAAGTAGTGAATTAGACTAGAATTATTGAACACCAGTGATGTTTTTGCAGTAATCTCATAAATATTCTTACCAGTATGAACAGAAAGGATGGATCAGGAGTCACTGGTGTGCAACATAGTGCAGGTAAAGTGCAGGAGTGTGCAGAGATGCAGGCTGCAGCCTCTTGTAGAGCAGCTCACACAGAGACATGTCAGGACTAGACCGGTCTGAGCACTCGGGGCTGACTCAGCACAGCCATGTTGGACGTGTCCATGTCAGGATGGACTGTACCAGATGATTTAATCACGTGGAGACATGCCGGGACTAGTCCTGCATGACTCATGTTAAAATACATAACTGATTACTAACCACCAGAACCAGTCCTGAACGGCGTCTCTGTGTTTGCCTAGTATGAATCAACCCATAGTGTAAAAACGTTGCAGTTTGAATGAATGAACAGCTGCTCTGGGGTTGGGACAGATGTTTCAACTGGGACTGAACATGTCCAACCCTCCGGAGCGGGTCTGTCTGTCTGTCTGGACAGGACAGGACAGCGTGCGTGACTCAGCTGTTGCCAATACAACCGAAACCGACGCGCAGCAAATATGTCCGGACTTGTCCCGGGTTCTGAGTGACGTCACACACGGACCCAACCACAGGAGAACATTCCCGTCAGAGTGCAAGCAAAACTAAATAATCCGATCACCCAGCAGAGGCAATTAGGAGTTTTTACACACACATATGGACAGATGAAATTATAAATTACGCAATTTCCAGTTATCGGACTGTGGTGCATAAACGTGTATCGATTATCTATTTACCACGGCGCTTCTTACTTTATTCCACAGTACTTTAATTTTTAGGGTTTTTTTGTTTCTTTTTTGCAAAGACAACGTACAACACACGCACTGGGGAGCCAACTACAACTTTGTTGTGTAGCTAAACGGTCAACATGCTAAAAACAAGCCGCTCGGCTCAACCTTAATAAACACTTTTGCCTCGATATTTCCAGGAATAGTATGGTTTATTCACCTCAGATCATCTTCTAATGCTACTTTGCCAGAAAATCTGGTCTGCGGTGTGCAACAGTTCACATTTGAAGACGCTAAATTGCATAAACGTCAGAAACTGTTAGCCGAGCTAATTCATCTTCAACAAGAACGTGGTTAAGCTTGGCGGATCGAAACAGGCAATGGTTATAATAGCTGTGATGCAAAATGCATTTTAGATTATATTTTATAGTTTAATGCGCCCTAACCTCGTGTAGAAAAGCCAGCTGGGGGAAGTTGTTGCCTCTTGGGTCAGGAAAACACGAGGTTTGTGGCCCAGTATTATTTCTTCTTCGGTTATTTTTTTTTTCTACTTTCAATTTTATGGCGGTTTTCACATAAGAAGTCGGTGCAATACCGCCACCAGGTGGTTGGAAATATAGCTCGCTTCTCTACCAAATCAATAAACCAAAAACGACTGCATTCTCTCAATCAACTTCTTTACTGAGGAAATCTACTACGGCTTTAATACTCTTATTTCCTGAATTACTTTAGACCTTATCATTGACGGTAAATTGTATTCTCTGTCTACTGAGATCCTGTATTGTTCACCTCCTTTGTAATATTTCCTACAGTGCACCAGGACATGCTCCACTGTCTATTTCTGACCACAGCAGTTACAGCCATCCATGTCTTGATAACCACCTCCTTCTTGTCTCTGCCAGTCTTTCCACTGGATTATGGAATATCCCCCCATTTCCTTTCTTCCTCCTACTGCTTTTGCCACATTTCCATTAATTTGTGTTTAATTATCTTTTTTCTCTGTACCAATATTAACATTTAGCTCCACTGTTTGTTGTCATATTTTGTAGCTCTTGGTGGTCCATTTTGTAAAGTGCCTGCTGCATTTCTAATAAAATATCCAGTCTTCTATCTGAACTACTCTTACATAAACCAAAACTTGAATTTGAGCATATAATTAGCCTCACTGGTCTTACATCTTCCACACACTGTATTGCTAACAATGGCAGCACCTTTTCTCCCTGTAAAACTGACTTTTCATAAATTCTTTTCCCTATTAACATTCAGTTAACACTTCATTGTATAAATTCCTTGATACATCTGTACATACAGTAAACAAAACTATAATAAACATCAATGTATGCTCATGCAGTTTATGAATAGAGAACAAAATTCTTCTCGTCTCGTCTCACCTTCTTAACTGCTTTATAAATTCTTATTCTTCCTAATAACTAACAATGAGAATTCTACTGTAGCATGAGGAGGTAACTAGGGTTGGTTGGCTGGGGCCCTATTGGACTGATGCGTTGTTGACACTACTCAACCACTCTCTTCCCACTAAACACCGGTACATTACCCACTTTTTTGTACTTTAATCAAACCATACCACTAAAAGCTTAAAGTCCTTAACGCTCCAATTCCTGATTATACTGTTTTAGGTTACCTTTCTCCCAACTTTCTTTCTTGTGAGATAAAATTATCTCATCGATAATAATCGATAATCGTCCCCACTTGTTTTCCTACATCTCTATTTCTAAAATAGACTCTTGCGTTTCATTTTGTACATTAAACTCCAGATTTCTGCCCTCTTCCAGGTTGCTCCATCATCCATAACCCCCCCGCCCTCCTACTATATCATTACAGAGAATAGCAACAGCCCTACAATAGTCCCCCTCCATTTTCAACAATAACACTCAGGTGTTATTATTTTCGATTGTAACTTGTAACTTGTTCTTTCACGCAGGAAGTCCTTTATCCATTTGTACATTTTACATTTTATTCCCAACTTAAGGAGTTTAATTATCAACCTTCTCTCCTTCTTTCCTAAATCCACTCTGGTGCTAATAATGTTTTCTAATAAATATGTTTACCGTACCTTTCATTTATTGTCTTCTCAATTGTTCTTTGTTAGATGTTTAAACAACACTGTAATTCCCTGCATCTGTACATTCGCTCCCAGCTTCCTTCCAAACTTTATTACACAACTCAAGTAAAATATCCATTTCAGATGTTTTATCATCTCACCTCAGGAGCTCTTGTAAACAGTATATGTAACAATTTATTTGTAGCCCTTTCACAATGCAGCAGCTCTTCATTCTCCTTTACTGCACTTTATCTTCCCCTCTTCATCGATATTCTCTGAACTATGGATTCTCATAAATAATTTACCCAATATTTCTGCTTCCTCATCATCCCTCAGTGCTGATCCTAAACCATCCTTTAAAAGTATCCATACTCCCCTTAATTCTTTTCATCATTCCCCAGACTCAAGATTTATGTCTGTACATTAAAATACAAAAGTTATTCACACAAACATGAACGCAAGGCATAATTGTGTGAGACCAACACTTTAAAAGCTTTTTTTCTTTTTAGTAATTTCTGTTAGGGCTCAAGTCAAAATACTAGTGCTAGAAATGTTCTTTAAGATACCTTTTTATGAAATATATTAATTTAGATCTATATGTACTATATAATGTGGTTTCTGTACATCCATGACCTTACCAGCCCAATAGACCGCTCCGCTCTCAGAATGCTGGTCTACTTGTGGTTCCCAGAGTTTCCAGGAGTAAAATAGGGGGCCGAGCACTTACCTACCAGGCCCCCCTGCTATGGAACCAGCTCCCTGTCTAGGTACGGGAGGCTGACTCCATCGCTACTTTTAAGATCAGACTTAAAACCTACCTCTTTGAAAAAGCTTATTGTTATTAATTCTGTAGTTCCAGTTACTATCATAGACAGACTAATCATCATATTTAGGGGGTCGTCTAATCGTTAGGTCACATCTTAGCTATGCTGCTATAGGCCAAGGCTGCCGGGGTCCAGAAACATGATCACCTGACAGGCCTCTGTCACCCCACTGGGTCATGGTTTCCTCTCCTCTCTGAGTAGATCATTGATGATGTTGTTTCTTATATAGCCCTCCCCCCCGTATCCATCAACGGGTCTAGCCGCATTTGTAGCTGTATGCTGGCCTGCCGACCTCTGACCCTGCCGACACTCTACTCTTGTACCAGCAGGTTGCATTTGTATTTACTACTATACTACTGTATTTACTTGTATTATAAATGTATTTCCCTGATCTACCTATTCTATTCTCTCCTCTCTCTCTCTACCCAGCCCCTCCATCAGCAGGAGGGTCCCTCTACATGAGCCTGGTCCTGCTCAAGGTTTCTTCCTGTTAAAGGAGAGTATTTTCCTGCCACTGTTGCTTGTTGGGGTCAGGCCCTGGGATTCTGGAAAGCACCTAGAAACAATTGATTGTAACAGATGCTATATGAATAAAGATTGATTTATTTTTTAAATGATGCAAATACTAACCCAGTTTAGAAAATGGAGGCTTTTATTTTGCAAACAAAAACAATTGGAGAAGTAAGGAAAAGTGATTTTGTGTGTGTGTGTGTTCATTCATGGCTGTAGCTCATAGCCCAGGGGATCAAGTCCTTTGTCCAACAGACAGAGTGACGATTCACGCAATTTCTGAAGAAAACGCTTAAGCTCTTCTTTTGAGAAAACCTAAGTTAGACGGAGAGAGAAGGAACAAAACAAAAGAATCAATCCACCATTTTAATGCAAAATTCCAAGAAGAACAAATGTGGTGTGGTTACCTGGTAGAGACGATGCTGGTCAGACGAGATGATGTCAGCGAGTCGGAGCGCCTCCTGGTGGCGGGAGGAGTTCTGCAGCACACTGAGCAGCAGGAAGCTGAGCCGAGGCAGACAAAGAGAGCGCAGCATCGCCATCTGGTGGCTGCGCTCAGAATCCTGCTCCGAGTCCTGGAAAGATCACCAATGAAAGACAACCATCATCTCATTCCTAATTTAAACCTGATATGGGGAAATGTAACCTGATGTCATCACTAATCGACTTACATTTTATTTTTATATTTGACTTATTAATTTTCCTCTGTTGTTAGTCTTAGGTTGATCTTTCTTTTCATTTTAATGCAAATATTGCAACATTTTCCCATTTGGGACCATCCCCAGCACCAGTTTATCATTTGTTCCCAGGTTCTGGCCGACGGCTACTGTACCTGTCTGTTGTCGACCATCCAGCCTCCATCCACAAACAGCAGCACATTGTAGATTCTCTCTTTAACATCTTCAGTGAGAACATCCAGACGGGACGACCAGGCAGCAAGCGACACCTGAAACAGGCGCGCAACTATTAATTAACATCAAAAAATATAGATACTTATTCTAATTACATTACCGCGTGTATACCTCGTACTCCTTTTCTCTCATCTCATTTGCTACTTTCTCTGTGAATTTGGCTTCTGGCACAGGTGCTGGTTTCTGGGGTGCAGAGCTGCTGTGGCTGAACCACTCAGTGAACGCCTCATGAGCTTCCTGTGGCACCAGAGACACAGATTAGATCAGCACTTTTCAGTGATAGATTAATACTTGGCAGTTCTGTGTATTTCAATGGAAATAATCAATTCACTTGTTAGCTAGGTAAATGTGCATTATTATTATTATTCAGTTGTACCAAGTAGGCCCTAATACACAGGTGCTCCCTGATGGCGTTCTCATCCTCGGCAAGTACCGTCGTCTGCCCGACCCCTGCCCACTGACAGTACACCTCCCTCATGGAATCCTCGGGGACTTTTGAGAACACCATCTTAGCTGCATCGTGTTTCTGCAGGGCTGAAGGATAAAAGTTACATTCAAGTAAGACGAGTTCGGCAGTAATTTGGTGCAAGGGGATTTAACGGACAGAAAGAAAAAAAAAAATTACCCAGAAACTTCCTCATGATGGCGTTGGATTGCTTTAAGGCCTCTGCTCGATGGGCGGGGTCAAACAACAGCCAGTCGATGATATCAATCTTCCTCCGGTCCTCCTGAGAGCACATTTAAGAGTTGGTCTTTGTGCAGTTGCTGAATTAGGATTATCTTTGTTACAGCTCATTTCTGTTTTGTATACATCAGTCTGGTTTTGAAATTTAATAAAACCTTGGTGGTTCCCGTCTCCAGCATTTGGTTGTGATGAGTGAAATCGGTTTCGTCACTCTCTCTCACAGTCTCGACCACCAGCTTGGTTATGGCAGCAACATCCAGACCTGCAGGAACAAGCATGAACATCCAGCATTCAGTCCCTTGTGATGCCGGTTTCCCTCAATAGTTCCATCAGCTCGTTACAAATCAGCCCACCAGCATCGGTGGCGAGCCGCAGGCAAATGGGACGGAGTTCTGGCTGAGTGACGGTCTCTAAGAAAGTGGCGTACTGCGAGACGGCAACATCGCTGGGCAGCTGGCTCACGTAGCTCGCCACCAGGTTGGTCTGCTGGTCTCGAATCAGTAGGGAAACATATGCTTTCAGGACATCCACGCAAACCTGGTTCTGAAAGGGATCCAGATGGGTTCAATTTGAAATGGGACTTTAACGACAGGTTTGAAGACTACATTTCCAAAAACATTGCTATCGTGTTACCTTCAGTGCTAAACCCAAAGAGCGGAAAACGAGCAGAAGATGGCACATAAAACGCAGCAGGTGAGAGGGGAGGGGCTTAGGCGCTGTCAGCCAATCGGAGAACTCCTCCAACAGACCTGGAGCAGATACGTGGTGTGAGCTGGTAATGTTTCAGAGGTAATCATCAAACGTGATCTTTCTGCGGGTGAAAGTTTTACCGTCCAGGTCTCCAAGAATGACAAACTTCTGGATGACGTGATAATGCTCTTTGGTCTCCTCCAGCACCCTCTGCACACACACACGTTAAATGGATGCCTAAATCAGATCATTTCTAAAACTAGATTAGCTTGTTTGTGTGTTTCACCTTTGACTCTGAGGCTTGAAGCTCCTCAAAAACCTTTTCCGTAGTCCAACTACAGAAAGATAATCAAGAATTCAATTACTTTATTCATTTAGATAATCAAAGGACATTTAAGAGAGGTCATACTTTGCCTCCTGGTATTCCCGAGGCAGCGTCTCCACCACTTTGTCAGCCATTCCTGATGACATCAGTTCCTTTTCCACCAGTGAGTCCACCATCACCCTGAAGTGCGCCCACACACAATCTTCCCAAGTTTCACATACCGCCAGGATCTGAAATGGACATTAAATGGATTTTCAGATCAGTGAAATGAGAAAATGACTCATCAGTTTTACACCTGTTATCAAACAAGAAGCTCATACCGGCTTGAGGTTTCCACTCAGGCTAGCGTAGATCGCTCGCTCGTAACGGTTTAGCTGCTCCTGAAACACACACAGTCCAACATTTTAACACTTTCAGTCAGCCAAATATAAAGCATCTTTTTCATCTGGATTTTACTTATTCAGGCTAGGAAATAGAGCTTTTGTAGTTTTTAAAATGTTATACCTCCTCTGCCATTCTCCAACAGCAGATCTTCCAGATAGCTCTGTGAGGGTTTCCTTCAACGGCCTGCAGCTCTAAACTGTCTGCAGACACAAGAAACCCATTATGTTATTGAAAAGGATGGTGAAGGTGCTGCAGAGTGATTCCAAAATGGCTTGAAAACACATCTCAGAGGACATCGAAACCACTAAAGTCTACCTGAAGTCAAGTTGGGATCATGGTAGAGTTTCCAGCCTTCAAGAGTAGCAGCTCTCCAGGCTTGACCACAGCGTTTACACAACCTCTGAGCCTGTACACGCACCAAAAGGGCATTATTTAGATTTTATTAATGCAGTCATATAACTGCAGAACATGTGAGCTTCCCAAAAGCAAAAAAAAAAGATACATTTCTCTCTTAGTGACCAACTGTGGTACATGTTATACATATTTTGTCAGTGGACAGTCATCACTAATTTGAGAAGACTGAAAATGAATTTTAAAAAGTTAGGTAATTACCTCATCAGTCATCCCTGCTCGGATCAAGTTGAAGAGGTTTTTCAGCAGGCGGGCATCGTCTTCTCTATCAAGATCCGCCAGAGGGCGCTGTTGCCTTATTGGAGCGTCTGGGTCCTACAAACAAAAACATTATAAATGTGTTTCCGAGGGTAAAACTGTGTCGATCCTCTGGCACTGCGATTAAAAATCCGTACCAGCTCAGTGACCAGAGGAATGCTGAAGGCAGTGCCACTCTTCCTCCTCAGCTTCAGTGCATGAAGCGTGTTCTCCCTGACAGACAGACAGGCAGACAGACAGGCAGGTTTAGCTTCTGGAGAACTGGCAGGGGTGAATTCTGAAAAACCCTACTGTAGAATATTAACTTACCAACAGACATTTTTGGCATAGTATTCTATGTTGTCAGAAAAATCTCCAATCTGATCTTTGGAGATGCTCTCCAGCCAATCAACAACCAGCTGCAAACAGCAGTCACAAAACACATGGGCGTGATATCAGAATTTAACAAACTTAAAATTCCAGATTTAGATTTCATCATCATTAAGGGTGTCACCTGGCTCTGACGTATGGTGGCATCCCGCTGGAAGAGCTGCTCCACCACGACCTTCTCACTCTCACTGGGAACCTGCAGTCATTTAACATTACCTCTATAAAAGGCAACTATAACTATTCAGAGGTTCGTATATCATTAATGTTTGATATCAACTCATCTTGTAGGAACTTATGATATCTCCTATTAATCAAACCAGAAGCCAAAGCAACAATGTCTTTGGATAATTTAGGCCAACATTTACAGTGATATTTTATTATTACACAGGTTGACAATAAACTGAATAGTTCTGGTTAATATGTGCTGCTGAAAGCAAAGTCAACCATTAACAGTGTTAGAGTGTCACTTACGACCATGTCCATCATCATATCATCTTCCATGGCAACCTGGACCCGGTCCCTATAGAGACACACAGATGATCAGTCAAAAAACACACAGACGGGCACACAGATGATCAGTCGGTTGGTCCGGCGGGCAGGTACCTGTACAGAGAGGTAATGAGTCTCCAGGTGTTGCTCTCCTGTTGGAGCAGCCAGCGGACTCCAGCAGCTTTACTGTTCTGACCTGCTCGGAGGACCACCGACTGCAGCACGTCCACCTTGAAAATGCTTATGATCAGTTAAGCTCTTGATAAACTCTTTAACAAAGAGCTTCATAGCAAGTGGAGTGGGCCACCTCTGCTTCTATTATTCATGCCAAACCAGGTTAAACATCTGAACTATCCAACAGTATTCAACAGTAATTTCCCTAATAGGAACTTAAAAGCTCATCAACATGTTCTTTTTTTTTTTTTTATCATTCATACAAAGTGTTCCTCCTACCTTATCCTGACAGAGTGTTTGATAATCCTCCAGCAGCTCAAAAATGGCAGAAGAGTTTTTGTGAAACACATCAAGGAATTCAGGGAAGAGACTTGCTGCCGCTGCAAAGAGAACAACAACGGAGTCAGTTAACAAGTCCTGTTTAACCAAAGAGGACCAAATACCATTTCAGTCGCCCACCAGCCTCGCCAGGGTCATCTTCCTTCAATAGTGCTGAGCTTAGGTTGGTGATGTCTTCTGTGAAGAAGCTGGTGTTCTCTATTGCAGAGATGGGAGACGTGTACAAGCTGTTTGTCCAGTCAGTGTCATCCAAATTCTGAAAGCACAGCAGAACTTAGTCAGTTTAGCTTTGGGAAACTCTAAGACACCACAAACATATCGGGATTATTTCTATCTCACCACAGTGCTGAGTGCATGTCTGGGGGTGTGTGTGTATCGAGGAGTTCGACTTCCTGGGACCAAAATGGCAGAAACATCTGGAACCCTGGGAGTCACTGTGGAACAGGAAGTGAAACGGAGCTTTAGTACCACACCAACATACACTGTATGCCGATGTAAAAGATCAGCGTCTCAATCAAGGTTAAGTAGTTCTTACCAGCTTGCCGATACAGTGACGCTGGTGTGTTCTTCAGTAAGGAACGCGCTGGTGTTACCATGGAAATCACGGGGCTGCCCCCACCCGGTGATGGGACTGAGGACAACACTCAGGAAAACAGTACTGACAGACCCTTTATGGGTCATTTGTTGCAGAGTACTAAACATGTCTGTCCTGTGTAGTACTTTGTGCAAAGATTTCATTCATAAATAAAGCTTTAAAGTGCAGGATACAGGCAACCTTCTTCCTCCTGCGGGCAGCAATGGTCACCTCATCATCACGGACCACTGGTGACAGCAGCTCACTCTGACCCCTAAAGCACAAAAAGATTCAAGCTCAGAAAGATAAATAACATTGATTGTGGGGGGGTTTTTTTGCACCGATGTTTCCTCTCGTCACAACACGTTTGTCTTCCATGCTGACAGGAGGAAATTATTTATATTAGTCTATTCCTACAGTCTATTAGAGCGCGACCTAAAGTCTATTAAATATAAATTTTGACGAATCGCGATTGCTTTAGGACTAAATAACTGATTGCACATACAATAATGGAAATATCCAAATCAATAAGAGAATATCAATAAGATCTTTCCACACAAAAACGCGAAATTGAAAATCAGAAAGGAGATGCAACAATTTAATATCCAAATGAAATGCAGTCAGGACAGTTGTAAATAACTATCCTTCTGGAAACAAAGACAGCTGGCAGTTACCGTAACTAAGGCTTTAGGATCTTAATTACTTTAATTTCACATTTTTTTCTATAAGAAGTGCTGCTGTTAGCTGCAGATGTACAAACAGTTAGCCGGTTAGCTTCAGCAATGGTCAACCATGTTCAGCGCTAACAGTACCGGAACGCAAACTGTCCAGAAGTAGTCAAAAGACGGCGGTTTAAAAATGGGTAAGCCGGGGTGGAATAACCACTCGTAACCAACTTAGATTAGGCTCAGAACATTAATTACCAATCCATGATGGATCGCTGTCAATTCCCGCTTCACGAGGCTTAACTGTATTCTTCTTCGTTAGTTTCCCTTCGTTTTCTTCTTCTTTTTCTTCTGCTTCTGGCTTTTCTTCTTCTTCTTTCCCGGTTCATGGAAGCTTGGAAACCAACTTTAGGCGAATTACCGCCACCAATCGGACTACAATGTGGAACAAGAGAACTAGTTAAGTTAAAGTTTTACTCATAATCAAATATAAAACGGAGTGCTTTGGCTGCACGATTGTATTTGGTTCTGTTTTTTCGTTTAGACTTATATTGAAAATATTCTCTTGTATTGAAAATATTCTCACCTAAATACTAATGTAGAATAACACCCTCTATAACATCACTCCCTAACTATAATTAGTCATTTATTTAGTTATTATAATTAGCAGTTAACTTTGGTGGGGATACCCATATTGTTGAATTTCGTTACATTCTGCCAAAGAAGAGAGAAAAAATTAAAAACCAAAAATTAAGGTCTATTGTTATTGAAACAGGTATAACAAAAATGAAGGGTGCGCTCCTACTTAACGGGATATATCTTGAATACCTCTGCACCTTATTCGTTTCTTGTTTTTAGTATTATTTTTCCTGGACATACATCTGTGAGACAACCGCCATCAGATCCACACGGTGTTCTTCCCCCGCTCCTCGTGGTGGCGCTGTTGTTCCTCACATATGTTCAACATATTAAACACAGAGGAAGCGCCGCAAACCCACAGCAGATCTTTAAACTGGGAACGGGAAAGGCTGTAGAACCCGACCAGTAAAGTTGCTGAGATTTACCACTAAAGAGGCCAGTTCTGGAGCTCCGAGTGCAGAGGAGAGTCGCACACACAGCTTCGGCAGCTGGCGTGGTTTTTATCAAGAGGGAAGCAGCAATACACGGGTGAAGAGACAAATATGGAGACCCCAGGTAAACTTTTACTACTGCGTGGCAGATTGAGACCGTTAGCTCGGGCAGTCTCGGAATAGTGTTAGTCAGAATATAATATCATTTTAACTCGTACAATTAAACAGTCAGCCGCGATTTTATTACATGTTCATACCTTTCTGCCATAAACCTGTACAAAAAATAAATGAAAATACAGATTGTCAACTCTAAATGCTCCTTGTGTTTAGTAAATTAGCACCCAGAGCAACGTTGAATTTCACATAATACACATACAGTAACGCACAACTTACTGTTGTTTTATTCTGTATATACTGCCTTCATTATTGTCTATATACTTGATTTTGGTTGTTGGCTTGTAATGTTTATGCTAATAAAATATCTATCAGAATGTCAACTTAATGATGAGTTAAACCCGCACGTTTACCATGCTTACATTTGTACGTGTTGTTAACTATTTGTGCATCTATCTGTTTTTTCCCCAGTGTGATTTGTTTAAATGAACTTCTGCTGATCTTGACTAAGGAATTTGCAGATTTTCACCACAATGCTGTTAAACGTTTCGCCCAATGGGCGCATCATCGCCTGCCTGCTGATCAACCTGCTGTCTTCCATCTGCATCGTCTTCATCAACAAATGGATCTACATGCATTATGGCTTCCCCAATATGACCCTAACCCTCATTCACTTCGTGGTTACCTGGTTAGGACTGTACATCTGTCAGAAAATGGACATTTTTTCCCCAAAGCGCCTCCCGATACGCAAGATTGTGTTGCTGGCACTGAGCTTCTGTGGGTTTGTGGCCTTCACCAACCTCTCCCTGCAGAACAACTCCATAGGAACGTACCAGTTGGCTAAAACCATGACCACACCCGTCATCATCATCATCCAGACCACCTACTACAAGAAAACATTCTCCACCAAGATTAAGCTGACACTGGTAAGAGATGTCTCCAGAGTTCTGTGATATAAAGTCAGCCTAACAAACACATTAGACTGTTAGATTTGGTAATAGAATATGGTGGGAAAAGTCAAGTATGAATGGTAGCCTTTTTTTTTCCAAATGGTTACTTAATTGTACTTAATTGTGATATAAGAGCATATGTGACATTCTAACTACACTATGAAATATTTTTTACAAATCTATATTATGAGTGTTTACAGGGTGGCTTTTTTTTTTCAGGTTCCCATAACACTAGGGGTGATACTGAACTCCTACTATGATGTGCGGTTCAACCTGCTGGGAACAGTATTTGCGACTCTGGGTGTTCTGGTGACATCACTCTACCAAGTGGTGAGAGATTAATCAGCCCGAAGAGACAACAAAGTCTGAAAGCAACATCAGTAACGTTGCTTTTTTCCTCCTAGTGGGTCGGAGCGAAACAGCATGAGCTTCAGGTGAACTCTATGCAGCTTCTGTACTATCAGGTATGAGTCAGCAACTGTAACAGCATGTGGATTGTGTTGCTGTTAATATTTCATATCTCTTGGTTGTTATCTTTTCTTTGGTTACCGCTGCTATCTGGGATGGAAATAAATTAACCTGGTTCCTCTAAGGTCTGGCTCTGGAGGTCTCTGGCTTTCAGACCTGAGTGCTGAGCTTTTTCTAGATGAGAAATTATATGACTTGTTTGGTTGTTAATTTAGACCTTAAACTGGATTTGTGTGATGAAGTCCACATGAGATTTTACTGTGTCATGTGAGTGGGTGACGTAACTGGTAGCTGTTTCCTCAGGCTCCTCTGTCATCGGCCTTCCTGCTCGCCATCATCCCTTTTTCTGAGCCTCTGAGTGGTGACGGAGGAATATTTGGACCCTGGTCTCTGGCTGCTCTGGTTAGCCTCACCACCACCCATCAAAACATTTCAATATAATAGAATCATATTTGTGGCAGTTTTACTGATTTTTGTAGATGTAAACAAATCTTAAATCATAAATCCTCAATTGCAGATTTGTGTGCAGTGAACAAAGAAGACAATTAAAATGTTCCCATTTGAGTGAATACGTGCCTGTATAACAGTTGGCTAGTAATCAGAATCCTCTCGCTCACCTACTTATCATGTTGATAGTAGGCTAATATAGCTAATATAGATACTTGTATCATGTGTTGCCTTCATTATAAGGCTTTTAATTTTTTTGCGGCTCCGGACAGATTTATTTTTTGTTTTTTTTGGTCCAATGTGGCTCTTTCAACATTTTGGGTTGCCGACCCCTGGGCTAGGCTCACTGTAAACTTTCTTTTTCCTGTTACTTAGGCAACTGTGCTGTTTTCTGGTGTGATCGCGTTCCTGGTTAACCTGTCAATCTACTGGATCATTGGAAACACCTCCCCTGTCACGTATCCTGAAATACAGTCTTTGAGGACCTGGAGAGTCTTCAGATTTATGCAAGGGTTTTCTTGATTTTTATTTTTTTAAAGGTTTTAGCTTTGGAGATGTTATGTATCTTGGTGCTTCTTATTTAAGTCCCTTCATTTATCTCAGTCATTCCTGGAATGAACCTGTGCTGCTGTTTCCTTGACTCACTATCTCACAGCTACAACATGTTTGGTCATTTTAAGTTTTGCATCACTTTGGTTGGAGGGTACCTGCTCTTCCACGACCCTCTGTCACTCAACCAGGTGAGCGCTGCTGTTCTCCTGTTTTCTGATTCCTGTCTGCAGCTGTTTGTTGCCATCATCTCTGCGTGTCTTATACTCAGGCCCTGGGGATCCTCTGCACCCTGGCTGGCATCCTGTCTTACACCCATTTTAAACTGGTGGAGCCGGAGGACGGGAAGAACCGCCTTGCTCAGAGGCCATAGGCAAATTCAGCCTTTGCTTAGCTGCACTCACATGACTGGTTAAGGAACTCTTTTTTTATGGCTGTTTTTGAGTATTTTTGAAAGAGATGAATAAATTCATGGTTCCATAGCCTGTCAGTGTAACGTCTGCTGTGGTCAAGGAAACCGATGCTCCTTCCATCTGCAGACGGACTCAACATGGCTGAAAGCAGCTTTTTCATCTGCAGCTCCCTTTTGTCCCCTTTGACCAATCAGCACACTGTGTCTCTACCTCCACCTGTATTTGCTGCATAATGGAGAGGATACAGGTTTATGTCTCACCATCCTTCCCTATGACAGTGGAAACGGGTTCACTGTACTGGTCACATAACAAACTCTGCCAGTTTTAATCTGTCTGAAGATAAAATATCTCATCTGCTCCATAGCGGTTCCCAACAATGTTTTTATATTATGTTGATTTAGTTCCTATTACACTACATTACATTATACTTCAGCTTGGTTTGCTTTTGAATTTGTGCCGTTTTTACCATTTTTGTTCTGTCAGTTCAGCTCTGCTGTAGTTCCGCTATTATGTGTGGGACCTTTTACACTCACACATCACAGTCCACTTGCAACACTTTGACCAAATTATTACACCATGTGCTGCCTCTGTATTATTCCCGGTGTAGCCCACCATTTTTTAAAGTTTACATTATATCTGGTCATAGACCTATTAAAACAGTATGGAAATAATATCTATGTGATTGGGCTAGCTTGCTAGCTCAGTTGCTATAGTACAGCTGCCTAAGAAATGGTATTTGAACATGACTTATACATTTTAGTCGACAGTTTACTTGATTTTATTATATCAAACATCTTGTTTTTGTGACTATCATTCTGTTCAGAGGTTCACTGTTCAGTTTCATGACAAGTGGTAAAGTTTCCAAGGCCTCTACATTTCATTCTATATCTGTCCTCCATTATGCTGTCAGTGACTCTCCTACAGCTTTCAGAGATTGTCCATTTCTACATAATAGTGTGTGTGTGTAAATGTCAAACATAACATTACATACAGAAAGAGCAGAACTCTGACCGCTGTAGCTGCTACAGGACTGAGTGTAACCTTTGCTCTAATGTCACCGACCCTGCAATCAGACTGCAGTCTGAGATAAATTTGAACGCTCAAAAATAATGAAAGAGAAGAAAAGAGAGGTAATATTTGCGCTTTAAGAGAACTGTGCGTTAAACTAACCTTTTAAACTCAATAAATCTGCTGGAAAAAAATCAGAGTGCAGACATGGTTTCATCTATCATCGCCACACCTAAAGCAGCTTTCTCATGAAAAGCTCTTCGGTATGTGTAACATTCTCGCTGTGTCAATAAAGCTATAGAGCAACCCTGTTCTCGCATACAGGGATTCCTTGTGCTGAGAGGAAAGTTCATCTAATGAATGCACTTAAAAGTCTGTAAAATCTCTGCCTGGAATCCAAACCTGAGAAATGGTTGCCTTCCTACTGAACATCTTTAGTTATTTTTTATTTGTAGATGCTGCTTATTTACTTTAACTGTTCAGTTAAAAAAAAAAAAAAAAAAAAAAGCAACACACCTGTCTTTATGAAATCATTCATATTTAAAAAAATATTTGGAGTCAATGGTCTAGCAAAGGAGACTGGAAAATAGATGAATTAGTGTGTGCACGCTGGTTGGAATGGGAAGAGAATGTGTCAAGGAGAGGATCAGGAATGAGACAACATGTTAGATGTCCTGGGAGTGACCAGAGAGGACAGAAATGCTTTGGACATGTCCAGAGGAGCGCCATTGAAGACGTTAGGAGACTGATACTGAGAATGGAACTGCCAGGAGAGGAAGACCTGAGACGAGATGGACAGAGTTGGAGAGGACAGGAAGTTTATTGGTGTGAGACAAGAGGAATAGAGGAGATTGAAGATGATGGTTTGCTCCGGTGAACCCTGAAGGAAAAATAAAAATGAGAATATAATCCAGTCAGAGCTATTTCTACTGCGGAGAGTACTGAAAAAGAATCAGGAGCCAAAAAAAAAGTCTAAAAGATAAGTTAAATATAGATAAGTTAAAAGAACTAACTTGAACTTTAGATTGAAGTCTTTCAATCAGATTAAAACATTAAATAATCCTACTTTAACTGCAAAAATGTTTTTAAAAGGCGTTTTTCGCCAATATATTTGTTGAGAAGCGAATTAAAATCCTTATATCGACTTGTAGTTCCCCCAGTGGACACGACGCAAATGAGTGTAGTGACCGCAGACACTGCCTGTCACTAAAGATGTGTTATAATATATTAAAACATTTACAAAATGACGGACGTGAATATTGTAGATACTAAGTCTAAGGATGATACGTCATAAATTCATTTCAATCCTGTTAAATATATATTTTTAACAAAGGCATTATTTCAGGTCATCTTACTGCGGGGTCCTTCGAAAGCTCATCCGGAAATCAGCGCTAATGTCCGATGTTTGTTTTGACACTGCTAGCAGGTAAACCGCTAATTTCGGTAAATGCAACACGAAAACAAGAACTTTTGGACGATTTTAATATGTTTTATTTTACAATAATCTTAGGGTAAAATAATAGACACCAACCACTGAGTCATTGCAAATGTAAAAACATTTGTTTACATTTCATTCAGAAAAGTGGCCTAGCTAAGCGCGTTAGCCACGCTAGCACCAGCGCCTACTTATGAACTTGGAAGTTCAATGGAAACTTTTTCCTTCTTTGGATCTTTGATGCGTCGGATCAGTTCTTCTAGAACACTTTTCGAAGTCTTCAGCCAAGCTGATTTAGAGGAAGGCCATCGCTAGCGTCGATGCTAATGAAAGCAAGGTTGGAAGCTAATGAGCGTTATACCCAACGAAGCTGAGTGGGTGTGTTGGCAAAATTTGTCGTTCCAGAGTTGTTTGGGTTAGGGTTAGGGTTAGGGTTATAAATTCTTTCAGTTTATGATTCTTGCCAGTTATTTCTAAACCGATGTGACATTTATCGTGCTAATCTAAACAATATACGTGTTGTCATCCCGATATTTTTATATTTTAGCCAGTTTAACTTTTAAACTGTCAAATGTTTTGAATTGTGGTTTATTCGCTGTTGTTCCTATTTACGTTTATATTACACATGGAATACTTAAATGTGTTTCATAAAGGAAATTTTATTAGAATTAATTAATGTTTGACCCGTTGAACCAGTAAATTGTATTTCTGCGCCTTTCAGAATTCTTTCATATCAGAGTCAACTGTTGCAAATGCGTTTGTGCTGTTCCTTCTCAGTATGCCAGCAGAACGTAAACGCTCAGTGAACATGGATGAGAAAGATGTTTGCTCTTTCACCAACAAAGACAAGGATAGAGACACTGACCGGAGACCAGCATCTGCCCGTGACCGGGCCAAAGACGAGGCCAAAATGAGTAGCAAGAAAGAGATAGGAAAGGAGGAGAAGAAGAAGCGCCTTGAAGAGGAAAGGAAGAAAAAAGAGGAGAAGGAACGAAAGAAGAAAGAAGAGGAGAAGCAGAAAGAGGAGGAAGAACAGAAGAAGAAAGAAGAGGAGGAAAAGAGACAGCAGGAGGAGCAGGCAAAGAAGCTCCAAGAAGAGGAGGCCAAAAGACAGCGTGAAGAGGAGGCAGCGCTCCTGAAGTAAGTGAGCTATTCTATTGATTATATTTTTGCATTAGTGTTTCTGTAATGGTGTGCCCCTGATGTTTGCACAGGGAGAAGGAAGAAGGACATCAGCTGCATCAGGAGGCCTGGGAACGCCACCAGTGTAGAAAGGAGCTGCGCAACAAAAACCAGAATGCCCATGAGGGACGGCCTGAGGAGGCTTTCTTCAGCCGCCTGGACTCAAGCCTTAAGAAGAACACGGCGTTTGTCAAGAAGCTCCGAACGCTCACAGAGCAGCAGCGAGACTCGCTGTCCAATGACTTTGCCTCTCTGAATCTGAGCAAGTACATTGGTGAGGCTGTGACCTCTGTGGTGGAGGCCAAGCTGAAGATCTCAGATGTTGGCTGTGCCGTACATCTCTGCTCCTTGTTCCACCAGCGGTATGCAGAATTTGCTCCACTGCTCTTACAAGCATGGAAGAAGCACTTTGAGGCAAGGAAGGAGGACAAGGCACCCAACGTGAGCAAGCTGCGCACTGACCTGCGATTCATTGCAGAGCTCACCATCGTTGGCATCTTCACAGACAAAGAGGGCCTTTCTCTCATTTATGAGCAGCTCAAGAACATTATTGGCACTGACCGGGAGACTCACACTCATGTGTCAGTGGTGATTAGCTTCTGCAAGCACTGTGGAGATGATGTTGCTGGTCTGATGCCACGCAAAGTGAAAGTGGCTGCAGAGAAGTTTGGCTTGGGTTTCCCTCCGAGCGAGATCATCAGCACCGAGAAGCAACAGCCTTTTCAGAACCTTTTGCGAGAGTACTTCACATCTCTCACCAAACACTTGAAGAAGGACCATAGGGAGCTGCAGAACATCGAGAGGCAGAACAGGTGAGGGCAGTTTTCATTTTCACAGTTTGAAATGCTCTTTAGAGTTTCGTTACCCTCTTTGATGGCATGTTGTTTTTCTCTTCAGGCGCATCCTCCACTCTAAAGGAGAGTTGAGTGAGGATAGACATAAGCAGTACGAAGAGTTTGCCACATCCTATCAGAAGCTGCTGGCCAATACTCAGTCACTGGCTGACCTACTGGATGAAAATATGCCGGAGCTGCCGCAGGACAAAACTGTGCAGGAAGGTGTGTAAAGTCCATTTTTAAACTGAACATGTGTGAGCTGCAGAAGTGTTTAGGATTTTCTATCTGTTCTTTCAGATCATGGTCCTGGCATTGATATTTTCACCCCTGGCAAGCCTGGAGATTATGACTTGGAGGGGGGCATCTGGGAAGATGAAGACGCTCGTAACTTTTATGAGAACATGGTGG
This sequence comes from Takifugu rubripes, assembly GCF_901000725.2. Taxonomy (NCBI): domain Eukaryota; kingdom Metazoa; phylum Chordata; class Actinopteri; order Tetraodontiformes; family Tetraodontidae; genus Takifugu; species Takifugu rubripes. The sequence continues at coordinate 2,463,482 of NC_042302.1, read as the reverse complement.
ATTTGAAAGCTTTCGTTCCTGCCATCCTCTTCAAGGATAACGAAAAGAGCAGCCAAGGCAAAGACAAGGAAGAGACCAAAGGTAATGTTAAAATCTTCAGTCACAGAGGAAAAAGTGCCAGTTTTATTCTTATATTCATGTTGTTTGAATCCTATTCAGAAGGAAAAGAGGCAAAGGACTCGGGAAGCACCACAGAGGAGCTGGAGCTGGAACTGGAAACTCTTGATATTGCAGATGACCCTATTGAACTAGAGGGCCCAGATGAGGCTGAAAATGAGGAATTGGCCAAGAAACTGCTTGATGAGCAAGGTAAGATTTCTAGAACAACACACTACTTTGTACACATGCAGTTGAAGTGTAACGCACACAATACTGCATATGTAATCCACAATGTGTAAAGTAGAAGAGAAGGAAAATGGTTTATAAGTTCACTGCGGTTTACACTGCACAGCTGGGGAATGCACAGAGGCTCAGAGATATTTGTGTGTGTTTATTTGTAGAACAAGAGGATGAAGAGGCGAACACCGGATCTCACCTGAAGCTAATTGTGGATGCCTTCATCCAGCAGCTGCCTAATTGTGTGAACAGAGACCTTATAGACAAGGTAAGAACTGGTTATAATAGTCAACTTGGTAAAAAGAAAAAGGGAAAGAACTGGTTTTCTGGTGAGATAGCTTGTTTGAACAAACTCTGATATTAATCTTTCATATAGGCTGCAATGGATTTCTGCATGAACATGAACACCAAATCAAACAGGAGGAAGCTGGTGCGAGCGCTCTTCACTGTTCCCAGGCAGAGGTTAGATTCTTGTGAACTGTGGTCATCTGCTGTAAACATTTCATATCTTTCTGTCTGTTTCATCTATCTGTACATCTATCCATCCATCGAGTGACACTCTGGTCCACCACCAGGTGGTGCCTTTGACGTTGTAGATGTTTATCGGTGTGCTAAATCCTTTTCTCCTGCAGGCTGGATCTTCTGCCATTCTACTCTCGTCTGGTGGCGACTCTTCACCCCTGTATGTGTGATGTCGCTGATGACCTCTGCTCAATGCTGAAAGGAGACTTCAGGTTCCACGTAGGTCAAATCTTTTCTCAAGACCTATTGCCTTGACTGAGAAATAACTAAATGTAACAAAATCTACAGTATGACCGGTAGTGATTAAATGTAGTAGCACTTAATTTTTGTTTGCGTTGTAGATTCGGAAGAAGGACCAGATCAACATCGAGACAAAGAATAAAACTGTTAGGTTCATTGGAGAACTGGCAAAATTCAAGATGTTCTCAAAAACTGACACGCTGCAGTGTCTAAAGGTGGGTCGTACAGTAAATAATGTTTCTATCTTTTAACTAAGGGTGATAATTTAGGTGATTTAGTTAAAAATACCGGCCAATTACTGTCAACAGATGCTGCTGTCAGACTTCACCCACCACCATATTGAGATGGCGTGCACTCTTTTGGAGACCTGTGGACGCTTCCTCTTCAGATCACCTGAATCTCACCTGCGTACCAGTGTCCTGCTGGTCAGTTAACATCAATATCACTCAGACCGATAATGACGAAAGTTGCTGTTGAAAGTAGCAGTAATGATTGCTATTGCAAAATCTTTCAGGAGCAAATGATGCGAAAGAAACAGGCGCAGCACCTCGATGCCCGCTACGTGACCATGGTGGAGAATGCCTACTATTACTGCAACCCACCGCCTGTGGAGAAGATGGTGAAGAAGAAAAGACCACCGCTGCAGGAGTACATTCGCAAGCTGCTCTACAAAGACCTATCGAAGGTGACCACCGAGAAGGTACTGAGGCAGATGCGCAAGCTCCCATGGCAGGACCCCGAGGTGAAAGGCTACCTGATCTGCTGCATGGTCAATATCTGGAACGTCAAGTACAACAGCATCCACTGTGTAGCCAACCTGCTGGCTGGTCTGGTGGCCTACCAGGAAGATGTGGGCATCCATGTGGTGGATGGTGTGCTGGAGGACATCCGTCTTGGCATGGAGGTGAAAACCTGATCTGTTTTGATACTGCAGCATTCTTCAGTGAGCAAATAGGAAGATAAACAAAGAAAACGGCTTAACTAAGATGATACCTTTGACATTTAAATCAACAGTCTTATTGTCATTAAAGAATGCAGTTACAGATGGTGTAAGAATGTTGTCTGGCTGCATGCTGTGACCAAGACACCTGGTTTGTCGTGGTATGAAGTGCAACATTTGTCGAAGGATTCTTCCATCCAATCAGGGTGCACAGAGATGCCCTCTTTTTAAACAGCCCTGCAGCCATAACAACAATAACGGCATCATTAAGCATTAAGAAATATGGCTGCCAGCCTCATACAAGTTTAAACTATGTCAATTGCTGCAGGTAAACATCTTTTATGTGTCCACCCTCCTGGGTGTCTATATTTTTCCATGGGTTGATGTTTTTTCTTCTGTGCGTCTCTCTTCGAAGGTCAACCAGCCTAAGTTCAACCAGAGGCGGATCAGCAGCGCCAAGTTCCTGGGGGAGCTCTACAACTACCGCATGGTGGAATCGGCCGTCATTTTCCGCACCCTCTATTCCTTCATCTCCTTCGGGATCAACCAGGATGGAAGCCCCAGCTCACTGGACCCACCTGAGCACCTATTCCGTATCCGCCTGGTGTGCACGCTACTCGACACCTGCGGTCAGTATTTCGATCGCGGCTCCAGCAAGAGGAAGCTTGACTGTTTCCTCATCTACTTCCAGGCAAGTTGGCTACTAATGCAGCTCTGTTGCTATTTTTATTCATCTATTTTTAAGTGTAAGGTTGTTGGGAAGGTGGTAACTCTTTTTGTCCATCTGCAGCGGTACATTTGGTGGAAAAAGAGCGTGGATGTTTGGACCAAAGACCACCCGTTCCCCATTGACATTGATTACATGATTAGCGACACTCTGGAGCTTCTCCGGCCAAAGATGCGGTTCTGTTGCTCACTGGATGAGGCTACGAAGCAGATCATTGACCTAGAGAGGGAGGTGCTCATCAAATTAGGTATGACACACCAAAGATGCATAGTTCTGTAATTAGGAAACATATCATTTGTAAAAGTGTGTTAAGGGTGCTGTAGCCACAGATCTTGCCGTCCCTGCTGAACCACATTCCCTACTGTGTAGGTGGCAACGGTGTCACTTCATGTCCGACAGGTTTATTACCAAACACGCATGCCCGATACTTACAGTCACAGAGATGATGTGAGACACAAATAACTCCTCTGCGGATACAAATTGGACCATCCCTGTTTTAAATGGAAGTTAGTCAAAGACAGCTGGGGAAGGCCCAGCCCTCTGCGAGTTGACCTTCTCCAGGTGTGGTTCCAGGAAAGAGTGCACTGAGCCATGGTTTTATTCTTCCACGGGGGTCTTGACCTTGTCCTTCATAGGATCAAGTAGAGGAGACCCCACCATGGGGCCAACTGCCTCAAACAACATGGCTCCTAGGGCCACTGTTAAGTGACAAGGTAGCGCATCAGTTATGTCATCAGACCCCAGGAGATGATGTGAGGGGCATGTCCACGATGGACTGAACTGAATTCTTTTAAGAAGATACTTGAGATATCTAAATGCTGGCTGGTGGTCGGTCTGCCTGTCTGTGCCTTTGAGCATCTGTGTTTTTAATGCAGGGCTGGCCAACGAGAAGGAAGGACGCACCAGTGCTATGAGTGAAGCTGAGGGCCTCGATGAGGAGGATGATGAAGGCGACGAAGACGAGGAGGGCGGTGCAGAGACCGAGGAGCAGTCGGGCAATGAGAGCGAAATGAACGAGCAGGAGGAAGATGTGAGAGTTTTTCTTTCATGCGATGTAAACGCTTCAACAGCCAGGAATCCTGTTTGATTTGAGACCTGGATCTAACCTGAGCGTGCTTCCATGTGTGAAGAGCCGAGGGCTGGCTGTGACCTGCAGAGCCACAAGAGTGACTTTACTCGTTATTACCATGTTCCCACAGACTTCCTGTCTGTGGTTAAAACAGAAACCTGCTCATTTCTCTCCCACTGCGGAATATGAGCACAAAATTACCACGGACCTGCATGTATGAATTTCTCAGTACGTTTTTTTCCATCAGGAGGGGTCTGAGAATGAGGAAGAGGAGCGGGAGGAAGAGGAGGAGGAGAACACCGACTACCTGACCGACTCCAACAAGGAAAATGAGACGGATGAGGAGAATAATGTAAGATATCTGTGCAACAATTAAACTTTGAATTGGCTCCAGTTACTTCAGCAGAATTGGTGATGATTGAAGTAGCTACAATAAAGCTTTGTGTAAAACTTTTAAAGGAGGTGACCATCAGAGGGGGAGGGCTGAAGCACGTGGCGTGCGCTGAAGACGAAGACTTCATCCAGGCTCTGGATAAGATGATGCTGGAGAATCTGCAGGTATGAACGTTCATCCACTTGAATCAGTTGGTTGCTGGTGCAACTTGCGGACGTTTGCGGCGTTTTGCTTCCGCAGCAGCGAAGTGGCGAGACGGTGAAGGTGCACCAGCTGGACGTGGCCATCCCGCTGCAGCTGAAGAGCCAGCTGAAGAAGGGAGGGTCTGCGCAGCCGTGCATCAGCGACGCAGACGCCGACATCTCCAACACCATGCAGTTCGTGATGCTGACCCGCAAGGGCAACAAGCAGCAGGTAACGTGGAGATTTGACTCAAAACACAAGGGGATGAATTTAGTCCTTTATGTTGTTTTCGGGTGACCGAAGTCTAGAAACACAGACAGTAAAAACCCAGCAGCAAATACTTGAACCTTCTGAAGCTTCAATAGATTCAGTCAGAGTCGCCTCATTCTGACAGAGCCCAGGAATAACATTGACCGTGTGTGTATGAGTGTGTTTAGACAAGCTGCAGTGGTGGAATGTGTGGTTTGAGGGCAGAGACTGGTTCTTGTACTCAAGGGTGTGTCCAGTTTTCTCAGTCGGAGCAGCTTCAGCTGCCAGACGAGCACAAGCAACACAGCAAAATAATTTTATATAAGATCTTCAGTGAAACACAGGCCATCTTTGTCAGGTGTGTGTGTGTGTGTGTGTGAGAGTGTGTGCGGGGGCGGCTGGAGGTGAACTCCTTTGTTGTTTGGTGACCCTTTACGGGATTTACATGGACCACAACATTTAACACGTGCTCAACTTTTACATATTCTTTTACATATTTACATACTCAGTTCTAGGGCCTTCATCCCAACAATGCCAACAACAACATTCCTATAAATCTTAGCAGAATAAAACACAACTGTACTTAAAGCCAACGCTGAGTAAATACAGTCTGTACGGTATTTTTATGTATGTAAAAATACTGTTGTAGTTATGATTGAATTGAATACAGAAATGTAATCTCTGGTCAGCAATTAACACACTTCCGGTCTCCAACGCCAGTATAAGATCCTCAACGTGCCGCTGTCCTCCCACCTGGCTGCCAACCACTTCAACCAGCAGCAGGCTGAGCAGGAGGAGAGGATGAGGATGAAGAAGCTGACGCTGGACATCAATGAGAGGCAGGAGCAGGAGGACTACCAGGGTACGGCTTTGCTGGCGGCAGCTTAAAGGGCTTGGTTTACCACGGGAGACTTTCCATGGTTGAAATATTCTGCGTGTTACAGAGATGATGCAGTCACTCGCCCAGCGCCCAGCTCCCGCTAACACCAACCGAGAGCGTCGGCCTCGCTACCAGCACCCTAAAGGTGCCCCCAATGCCGACCTCATCTTCAAGACTGGAGGAAGGTGAGACAGGGGATTATTTTAAACACGTCATGTTGTTCCAAATAAGTAAAAGTTGGTTTGGAGCCAAGAAGAATTTCTGGACTGCCCAGATTTTTTGGATAGTTTCTGCGAGGTCGCTCCCCCGTGAAGGTTCCACCAACCCTGGAAACCGCCACGCCCTGACTTTGTTTAGCTTGTATCAACAAAACAACAACAACAACATGGAAGAAGAGGCGCGAAAACAGTGGAATTTAGATTTCCAGCAGTGTTGGTCACACATCGTTGCAGTAAAATGTCTCTTGTGTCCTCCAGGAGACGCTGATTGGAGTCTGGGCCCAGGCTGAACGAGCGAATGAACGAATGAGAGAGCGACGGACAGAACGATCGGAGGGGAAACCCGGTCTGACCAGGAAACGACTCCCCCAGACGTCGGGACAGACCAAAACCTCTGACCTGAACACACTCTTACCCCCCCCTGAGGGGGCCTGAAGCCCAGGGAGCAGCAGCAGAATCAGGAGCTGGGGTCAGAGGTCAAGGGGCAGAGAGGTGGATTTTTTTCTCTTTTTTTTTTCCCCCCCGCCTGAGACGACAAAACGCCAGAGAACAGACTGCACGGACTGACAGAGAGCGGTACAGAAAGTGAGGCGGGTTCAAAGTGACACTCCCCAAAGAGGAAAACTCATTACTCACATTCACGAGTGGAATGAAATTACAGGCGATAAACAAGGTGTATGTTTGTTTTTTGGACACTTGGTAAACTACTGAGATCAAAAGGCAGAGAAGAGTCCCAGAAGTGTTCACCTGGTGACGCCGGAGTGCACGTGAGGTTCACACGCAACCCGCAGATAATGTGGTTAATAAGGCTGACAGGTGAATGTTTTCCACTGTTCCTGAGGAAAGCCCTGTTGTTTCAGCAGTCTGTGTGCGTGTGTCAGCTCGCAGTGTTCTTATTTGGATATACACGTTTATTTCTGTTTTTATTTTCTAACCCATGTCCAAAAAAATTATCTCTGCACCAGGTCACAATTTCTGAAGTGATAAGTAGCAGCTTCTGAGCGAAACTCTTCCTGATCGCAGTTTTGGCCAAATTGCCTTAATTAGTAGATTCAAAGACTTAACTGTTACAGCCATCTGAATATTTCAAGGTTGTAGGTTAATAGATTTAAAGTTTCTCTCTCTGGATATCAGTCCACCTTCTTTCCACCTCCAGGTTTTTGGTATTTTCATGCGTAAACATTGACCACAAGGGAGACTTTTGGATAATGAAAAGACTAGCGGCCTAAAGTTATTCAGATGTCCCGATAGGTCTGTCATATGACCTTAAATAAGGATTCTAGTAAAAAGAAAAAGCAACCTCTTATTTTTCATGCCAGGCTAGCTATTTTCCATCCATTTCCACTCTTACTGCTAAGCTAATCAGCTGTGTCTTTATATTTACTGCTAATTAGCTTGTAATTAGCAGAATTCCAGCTTTGTGATGCTTCTCTGTCAGCTGGCTAAACTTCTTTCCTGCAACACTCCTTTCATGGTAAGAGTTTGTTTGGAATTTACGTTTTAACTTGTAACTTGTTTCAATGACGGCGTGCGTTGATTATTTTAGATTCGTTTTATCTGCAAAGGCTACACGCGGATCAGCATCCTCTGTAATCTGCTGCATGGCTCAGCTTTTTGTTCGGTGTCGTAGTGACGCGTCCAGTTGTGGCTAAAGAGTTTTGTCTAAATTCTAACACCCTGAAAGAAACCTATCACAATAAATATTTGAAGAATAAATCACGTAAATGAGATGGGTGCACCTGTTTGAGTCAACATCTGTTTAGAAGGTCCAGAATGAGTTTGTCCTGGTTTTGGAAGGTGGCATAGTTTTATCTTTATCTTAAGTATGAAAATGAGTCTGCCATATTTATTTCAGTCACTTGTTACTTTTAGCCCCAACATGGCATGTAAAAATGCTAAGCTAAGCTAATTAGTTCCAGCTCTATGAACACACCTAACCTGCATCAAGGGTGGCGTTCTCGAGATGTTTACTGGATTTCCTCAATAAGCCTCTTGTAATTCTCTACCCTCAGTAAATAGTGCGCATTTATAGACCAATCATTGATCGGCGTTTGTTCGTTCCTCACATTCCAGTCAGTCAAAGGAAAACAAAGAAAGGACTCGTTATGTTTAATGTTTAACAGAGTCTATACAGAACACAACATAGACATTTCATAGGTAACATTCATTTGATTGATCACACGTTTGTACAGTTTAAATCCCTTTTCCTGTTTAATCTTTGTCACTTAATAGCCTTCTGAACAACTGTAGCTGACCTACAGCAAAACCGGAGTCTGTAAACATAGTTGACAACAATGTCTAAAATATTCTTCATGAGTTACTGCAGATAAACTACAGAGGCCGGAGTCTTCATAAAATGCAAACATGAACACACAGCAAAGACGCACTGACATACAAATATCACACAAGAGAAGCAGCAGTGTTGGGGACGCGGGAGGGGGCCGAGGACCCGGGCGGTCGGTGATCCAGGATGTATTTGTAGACCGTGGTTTTGAAGCCTGCGCCCGCCCCTCTTGCCAGCAGCACTTTTCAGGTCCTGCCCTCAGAATCCCATGATTCCACAGTCTGTGGTTTGGTTTTAGAGTTATTTTCACGATGTAAAAATTCCCTCCGACTCGCTTTTACTCATGCGTGATTGTTATCCCCATACATGGGATTTACTCAATCCACTGGAACTCTCTTTGATCCCCTGTTCATTTTACATCTGTAAAAAACTCTTTTTTTTGTAGGCAGAAAAGCAGTTTCAGGTAAAGTGCTGGCAGAAAAAATGCCCCAAATTCCCACAAAACCAAGGTGATAAAGATTCACAGCTGGACCAGGACTTTAAACTTTGGAAAACAAAACTAATCTGAATTAAACCGGACACACAAAAACATTTACAGGTCCTATTTTCCCAGTATGTGAGTGTTTTTGGGGTTGTTTTTTTTTGTTCTTTTCTTTTTGAGGCTTGCAGTTAAAGGGAAAGTTCACCCCAAAACAGACATGAGTTCATTATAACCCAGCCAACAGAGCATTTGTGATGTTTCCTAATCGGTTTTGTTGGATTTGGGTTCTTTATTTGTTGGTGAATTTTCACTTTAACTGTCAAAACTCTCAAGTCAAGAAGAAAAAATCTGCAAACAGCAAAATAAATAATTCACATCTGAATGAATTACAAGTTAAACCTTTGTCTCGGGTGAGGGTTCACCTCATTTTTAAAACATCCTTGTTCTCATATCTTGGCTGATGTGCGTTTCCTTGGTAACAGATAAGAAGAACCTGTTTACAGTTAATCTGTTGATCGGGTTTTCCGTTTCGACGACGACTCCGTGTCCTACCTCTTACTTTTATGGCCAGGAAGTGACAACTAACCATGCAAGATGTGTCTCCAGTGAGTCAATGAACCTCACCTCATGCTCTGACCTAAGTAGAAACTTGATGAGAATATGCAAGAACCTCCACCAGTGAAAACCCCTAAATTGTTTCAAGGGTCTTTCAGCAGCCCCAGTTTCCGTAATGCATCCTTGCGGGATTCCTCTGTGGCCCCACGGCCAGAAAACTGTACCGTGACGCCCTGTGAAGGAAACATGGAGGCAGGTTTCCGCCTGTATTGTGGGGATAAAGCACGCTGCACAGGTTTCTGGGTAAGACCTTGGCCGTGGTAGGAGTTTCGTGGAGGTCTTGGTGCTGGAGTTGGGGCTGGAGCTTTAACACTCCTTGTTGTGAGATTTGGAGGGTGATTGAGGCCAGTGGAAGGGTTGACGGTTGGATTCTTTCCCCTGTAACTGCTGGATTCAGGAGGTGTTGGGTCGGATCCTGCAGGCAAGGATTGAGTCTTGTCCATGTGGGAACTGAGGATGTCAGGAAGGTTGCTCTTCTTCACAACTGGGGGAGCAGGGTTGATGGTTTTAGACTTTCCGCCATAGGTGTTAAATTCAGTGGGGTTCGCCGGTGCAGGAGGGAGCAGCTTTGGCTCAGGGCTCGTTGGAGAAGGTGGAAGTTCAGTCTTTGGTAAAGTAGTTGGCTTAACCACAATAGATTTTCCTCCATAGCTATTAAATTCCAGACTGGTGACTTCAGGATGTGGAGGAACTGATGCTGTGGTTTCCAAAGCAGGTGGATGGTAGTTGGTTTGTGGGACAGCTGCCGGGTGGTAGCTTTTTTGTGGAACAGCCGGTGGTTGGTAGCTAGTCTTTGGGACAGCTGGTGTTTGGTAGTTGGTCTGTGGAACAGCTGGTGGTTGGTAGTTGGTCTTTGGGACAGCTGGTGTTTGGTAGTTGGTCTGTGGAACAGCTGGTGGTTGGTAGTTGGTCTTTGGGACAGCTGGTGTTTGGTAGTTGGTCTGTGGAACAGCTGGTGTTTGGTAGTTGGTCTTTGGGACAGCTGGTGTTTGGTAGTTGGTCTGTGGAACAGCTGGTGGTTGGTAGTTGGTCTGTGGAACAGCTGGCGTTTGGTAGTTGGTCTGTGGGACAACTGGTGGTTGGTAGTTGGTCTGTGGAACAGCTGGTGGTTGGTAGTTGGTCTGTGGAACAGCTGGTGGTTGGTAGTTGGTCTGTGGGACAACTGGTGGTTGGTAGTTGATCTGTGGAACAGCTGGTGGTTGGTAGTTGGTCTGTGGAACAGCTGGTGGTTGGTAGTTGGTCTGTGGAACAGCTGGTGGTTGGTAGTTGGTCTGTGGAACAGCTGGTGGTTGGTAGTTGGTCTCTGGGACCGTCGGAGGCAACAGGTTTGATATGGAATTGTTTTCTCTGAGTGAATGTCTTCTGGGAATTTCTGAATTTCCATCAACTTGAGAGGGGCTTTTCGGGGTAACGGGTAGTGACAGTCCCCCAGACATGGCTCTATTCCTGGTCAACCCCAGCTTAGACAAAGCCTCCATCCTAGATTGGTCTGGGGCTGGATCTTTGAAAGAAATGCTCCGTCTGGGAATACTCCGAGCCTTCTCCTCGGCAGTGTAATTAGCCTCTTCTTGTAACTGTGGGTGTGACCCTGTCAGATTTGCTAGCATCAGGGACCTTCTCTCTTGGAGGTTCACATTGGAATGTGAATGGCTCTGCTGGTCCTTGCTGCCAAGGATCACGTTGATGTTAGCAGGATACCGAGTGGGTTTAGCAGAGGTGGGGGGAGCCTGTTTACCAGGAATGTCAATGCTGGGGCTTGATGACTTTTCATACTCCTCACTCCAACAACGGTGGACCGAAGTGGGCTGTAAGTTAGTTGTTCCACTTGGCTGGGTCTCGGCAATCTTCTGTGCAATCAGAACCGGGGTGGGAATGCATCCTGGAGGGTGGTACGATAAGGCCTGGCTGTCTGTTGACCCAAAGTTGTTGTCTAGAGGTAAACTGTCCATTGGATCATGTCTTGGCTTCATCTCCATGTGGCTTCCAGGAGTTGGCAACATATTCTGAAAGTCTGGGAGGGACACACAAAGTTAGAAAAGTCAAATCTCAAATGTTGTTTGTTTTTGTTTTTGTTGGATGGATTATTCTGTTGAGCCGTTGATGCTACCTGGATGAGTGGGGTCGAAATCCATCACTCTGCTCTGCACCAGGTCTGGCTGAGGGCGAACCAGGTCTATGATATCATGGTCTTTGGAACCGTGAAATCTTGATTGGAGTGTAGAAAGGATGGCGCTGGGGCTGGGGGACGAAGTCAGGCGTCCGTCCACCTCTTCCACACCTCTGCTTCTTGCAGTGGGCTTCTGGTCATTGTCCTCCAGACTCTCCTCCAGCGAGTCGATAGTTTTCTCAAAGAACTGGAGGCACTCCTGTTCCTCCCGGCTCAGAAAGTGTAGTCCATCGTCTTCCTGTCAAGACCAAGAGACAGAGGAAACTGTTTGTGATATATTTATCTGTTGAACCTTTACCCATTTCACACGGTGTTCATTCAAATGAGAATTATTTGTTTATTTGTTTATTTTTTCTTAGTTTGGATCTTAATTTAATGCTCATTGCCTTGTTTTTCCCCTGTCAATCGTAGTTTTCATGAGAATGATTGATCAGTACAATTTACAGGTACTCCAGTATTCTCCCAGACATCAATATTCTGGTTGAAAATGAGGTGTAGCTGCGTAAAAGCAACCAGATTGGCCTTCACCTAATTCATCACTGAACTGCATGTTGAAACCTTTGACTTTCTCATACAGTAGTCATGTGTGCAGAGTGAACACAGACCTGTTTGTTCCACCGTCCCACCCCTCCATCCTTCTTTCCCAGCCCTAATAAATGCCCCTCTCTTTTGCTGGGCGGCCCTTCTCCTCCCCCCCGCACTCCCCCCCCACCGTTTGTGCTTTACCTCCTCCAGTACCTGTTGACAGTGCTGCCACTGAAGAATAACACAATGAGGTATCAAATGGCACCAAGGACTATTGATTTTACTGCCGCACTTTGAGGTCTTTTTCCCCACTTCTGATAAAGATCAATTTAACCCATTTAAGTGGAACCACATGGGTGTCAGAAATGCTGCAACCCCCCCTTAAAGACAGAATGTATTAAGACTGTACACGGGATAGGAGATAAGAGAGCTGAACAAAAACCCAGATATGTGTTAATATATGCATATCCCAGTTATTACATCGAATGTTTTCAGACTTCTTGCTAAACTAGTGACCAGGATGCGCTAAGATAATAATCTGAGTGGTGCTGTTGCTTTGTTTTTCCAATGATACTGGCCAGTATACTAATTAATGAACAACTAATTTAAATGACTGCTAACTCTTGATGTCAGAGTTGCTTCTGGTGGTACCAGACTTGGGGGGATAGCAAAATTAGCAAGCGGCCTTTGTCGTGGGATAATTAAGGTAAGTAGCTAAAGGGTGTACAGGCTTAAATGTAAAGTCAGTCTTCAACTTGTCAGAAGTTGACCTGTCAGTTGAATTTCAACTGTATTTATCATCTAAATTCAGTTTAATACGGCTCAGTTTTGTTGGCTACACAAAAAGGTAAATGGCCTTTAGCCTCTGGCTAATGTGGGGTTTGCTCCTGGCGTCTGCGTTTTAGGAGAGGTGACATGACAAGGTTACTGCGACCTTGTTTTGCTTTACACACCTTTAAGCACCTGCAGCAACACCCAACTGAAACCAACAGGAGATAAACGCCGACGTGCTGGTTTCAGCCGGGGATGAATTATGTCTATTGTCACCAGGTCCGCTCACAGTCCAGAAGACTGCAGTGGAACCGGTTTGGCGGCAGCGTGCGTTGATAGCGAATGTCATCCCAAAGGCATGCGAAGGGATTAGGCCGCGAAGCAGGTGTAATTTCTCCGTCAGTGATGACTGAGTACTTTGTGTCGACATAACAAAGCCTCAGTCACAGTGAGGATGATCGATGTTCATGCCAAGTCGCAACAATCCAACTGTTCTCAGTCCAAAAGAGATCATATTCAGTTACACATTTGCCCCCTAAAGGATTTTTTTAAGATTATTGGAGGATTTTCTGAAGTAAGTCTGTACCATAGATCTTATTTCTGTATATAGATTTGAATTGAGATCACGCGTGGACAGAAAGGTTTGTCTGCACTGATCTTTGCTCACTTACGCCTGTCTTGGAGTTCCGGCCGTGGACCCTGTAACGGAAATGAGGGTCCATGATGCATGGGGGTCAGGGGTCAGCTCATGGAGGGTCAGGGGTTACTGACAGGCAGGAGAATAATAGAAGAATCGCATCCGCTCCTGCAGTGAAGTGTCAAGCTTCTGCCTGGAGGCACAGAGATAATCAAACATACCCCAGTTATGCAAAGTCTAAGGTGTAAAACCATCATTAAGTGGTGCTTTATAAGCAAACATTGGTTTGTTCTTGAACCAGATCAATGAGGATAGCACATATCGTGCATCACGAGGGTGGAGGGATGTGAAAGGAACTCTCATCAGTAATTCTGGATGAGGCTCCTGCTGATGTTCAACAGTGAGCTAAATATATCGTATCTTTTTTTTTTTTTTCACATGAAACTATTTTGACAACGTAGTTCAGAAAGAGCTCTCGGGTTGTTCGGGTTCAGAAGAGACACCTGACAGACCAGTTCACCTGGAATGGGAAGCTGCACGACAGGCTCCTGAGGATGAAACCATCACTCACATTCCAGTATAAGGAAGAAAAGTGTCCCCAAACTGATCTGACAGGAACTGCGCACGAGGTGAGGTGACCACGGCTCCATTCACAAACTTAGGTAGGTATAATCATCTCAGAGAACTCTTCAGCTTTATCACCACTTCATCACCACATGATATTTTTAACCATTTAACCAATGGTGATAAAGTGATCTATTTGATCACAGTTCCAGAAACAATGCTCCCGTCTACAGTTCTTTTGTGAAAGAACTTCACACATTTCTATTTTCTGCGTGTTCAATTCTCAACACCTAAAGGCTGAATATAGTACATTTATGACAATATACACATCTACTTGTCCTCTTAATGGGAATAATTTAATATTAGCAAGTGTACATTTATAGAAGTGGCTTTCACATAAAAAAATAATATCTTGCCTTTAAAAATGTAATAGTTTAAGGTAGGCTTTGACAGTGTTTTTGTATCCTTTCATCCACATAACAAGTTTGTAGATTTTAGGAAACATTAAAAGCTCATTAATGGTGAATGAAATGATTTCCATTATTCAGATTCATGACTGTATGAAATCCTAACAAGTCAATGCCGCTTCTATAAATCAGTGAAGAAATAATTAATGTACTCACCCAAACACGCCTCATACCTCAGTCATCCCTCGACGGAATCAGTGTGTTGCTAACTTTTAATTTTCCTCTAAAGGTATTTTTGTTTTTAAGAAATCTGCGTGCGTAATGACAGCGCGGCGGCGCGTTACGCACTACTTAAAGCTCCAAGGAAACCCCGCCCACTGTGTGCGCGCGCGTGTGTATACAGTGACACATTGATTTTACATACGTGTATACTGTATGACTGCATTCCTCACCGTTTTCTCCTTCTCTTCCTCCCCCACCATCTGTCCATCAGCAGGAGTCTCCACATATGCGCCATGGTCCTGCTCAGGGTTTCTTCCTGATAAAGGAGTTTTTCCATCCACTACTGCTTCTTTTTTTCGGGAAGGGGGGATCAGGCTCTGGGCTTTTGTAAAGACTCCAGGTGGTAACCGAGCTTTTTTAAATAAAGTATAACTAAATTGGAAATTGATTTATTGGTGCAACACGATGCCTTCAGGTACAGTCTGATATTTGGGATTCAACTGATTTTAACAAATTTAACCCGACTTGACCGTCATAAAGCAAGTTGCAGAGACACAGTAAACCAATGTATGACTTTCTTATACAACATGTTTAACAGGCATACAGTATTACGTACAGTGAGTTATTCGTACTGTAAAATAACTTAACAATGGTTAATTATGGTCAATGAATGTCCTCAAACGACCCCACAACACCGTTTGCATTTAATCACATTTATATTGAAAACTGGACTGAAATAAGTCAATTATTAGTTAAACTTCTTTCGGACTTAATATTATTAATTTGTTTGTTTTGTGCGACCCCTGCTGGTTACTGTTTGTAAAACAATTCATCCGTCCGTGTACATTTGTACTTTGAGTACTTTGACGGATCAATATTTTTATTGCCATTGTGTAATAATAACAATAATCACAGCAGTAATCACTGGCAATTAAGTTCTTAGGTTTCATCCTCCAATAGGAGCAAAAGTAAAAAAGAATACGGTAAAAAATTAGTGATTAGCGCAAACATTATCACATATATAGAGGAGGTGGACAATCAAATATATTATAACATGTTATAAATTTTCCTGAGGTCATACTGCGTTTATTCAAATATACATTTTACACAGCTACACTAAATATCTGGACAAGCACTAGGGGTGTATTTTTCCAGCGCCGTTTCCCATATTTCCAAGTGGTCCATAAACACACCGTCATTCGGTTGGAGTGTTTCGGTCTGACAGCCTCCCGGATGGTCCGTCTGGCTCTCTGCCGGTTTGTTTGTTTGACGGCTTCGTCCAGCACATTATTTCGAAAAGGTAACTAGGGCTGCAGTCTTCACAGAGGTGAGTTTCCAGCTTAACCTCTGTTATTGTTGATATTATTACAAGTTGGGGAGACTCGTCGAGCCTGTCGAGTTGTCGCTGCTCCATGTATAAACATCACTAGGCTCATGTGCCAGTTATCGGACACTTAGCCGTCTGGCGATATATCTCTGTTACTTTTTAACCTAGCTAGCTTTAAGACCGTTCATGTGTATTATTATTTAATTATTCGTTTCTCGTTTTATCAGGAACTCAAATTGATATGATTAATCATCGGTAAAATTGCGCTGTTCCCAGAATGGAAGCAGGGCTTTAGGAATCCCTCTGCTTGCGAATAATGGCGATAAAGCTAAGATTTATGCAGAAAACAGAGGCATTTCCCCCCCCAAAAAAATATCAACGTTGACATGACTTGGTTATCTACCTTTTGCAATATGTTAGCAAACAATAATAGATGGAAGACGGCAGTTTTACCTCTGAATGAGTCTGTTTTTTACGTTAGCCTAGCTGATGGACGTGCAGCACTGACGTTAGCTCTTTCTAGTAATGAAACCTTATCTGACACAGCCGAGAACCTGCTTTCATACATCATTAATGCTCATGGTGTAAGTTAACATCCGTGCCTTATTTCTATCGACATTTGTAAAGTAGCTGTTAACCCGCTGGTTAATCTTAAATCTAGGCTAGCCGCGGCCAACCCAGCGTTCGCCGTCCCTGCACCCTGACCCAGGTGTTTACACGGACCCAGTCCAGAATATTTGAGTCATGTGGTCATAAATCAGCGTGATGTTTCTCCTTCTCCTGGTCAGCACACGGATAACTCCATAATACGCATCAGCAGCCTGGACCTAACGCAATAGCTGCTAATCATGTGAATGGACATTGGGGCTGTTGTCACTGTGGAGCCAGCTAATTCTGCAGACGCTGCAGATCCTCAGCAAAGTTTCATGGTTTTCATCACAACAAACGCAGACAGTTTGGGTCAGCTGACCTTTAAAATCAGTAGTTTTTAGCCATTCCGAGGACAAGTCGACGGCAGCAATCCAGATTAGATGTCTGGCCAGGACCTTCAAGGTTTGGTGTAAACACACAGGATAATCTTTATCAGATCTGGAGTAACTGGATCCTACAGCATCCCTCCGGGTGTCAGGTTACTATGGCCCATCAAGCACTGTTACCATGGAGATGTGGTGGGAGGAGGGGTTAGTTTGTTTGCTAAACTGGAGTTCATCCAGTTTTTGACAGGCTAATACTGTCACCCGTGCATGTCATTGTGTCTTACATCTGCACGTGTGTGTTCACTGATGTTATTTGGTTCTACTTTATCTTTTAATTAGATTAATTTCAATCAGAATATATAACATGCTTTTGATTGTGGTACATCTAAGGGGTTTCTTGCTAAACTAGCGACCCGGAGGCACAAAGATAATAATCTGAGTGATGCTATTTCTTTGTATTTGCTGCTTTTTCAATGATTTGTGGACCGAGCCTTTGCTTTCCTGGTATTTCAAAAATGCGAGCGATCGTCCAGGTTTCCATCAAAGAGGTATAAATTTACTGTTACTGTTATTTCTGCTAAAAACTACACGGTGCAGACGCACACCAGAGGGAGGAAACATTAAAAGGAAACGACAACTGACACGTTTGATAGTCGCACTCTTACAGGGCTTACAGGTGGGTGTGACGCATGACGTGACTGTTCTGAGTCTGTTTTATGTCTTCGAGTGTGTGGAATTAGCTGCTGCGCCAATATAGTAAAAGGAGGACACTCCCACCAGTTACCTGAGCAGGTGAGACTGGTGTGCTGAAGCAGGTTAGCGGGACAAACAAATCAGCAGAAGCTGATGCAGTGGACGGGCTCCCGACTGAAAGTACAGTGGGTGACGTCTTTGATCTTTGTTCTCACCAATGAAACCAGGAATTTGAGCCGCTCCCCAAGTATCTGACAACTTCCTGTTGCTGGCTGGACTTTGTTTTGTGGGTCAAACTCCATCAGACAGAAAAGAATAGATCAAATGTCTGTCTGTCTTTCAGGGGTGAGGACGGTCTTCAACTATCATCCAGCTGACTTGCTCTACACTGTGGATCTGCGAGTCTCCATCAGTCCATCCAGCTTTTACATCCATTGCTGCATGATGGTAACACACACACACACACAAACACACATCAAGCACTACACAGTCTTGACAACTGAGCTGCAACTAAGGTTTCTTATTCCTATTTTATTAGTTTAGTTTTCCTGTCAGACTAGTGTCGGTCTAAAACGGTGTGAACACATTGACAACATAATCTTGTGTTTTATTCGTTTCACATTTTAAGCATTTCAAATATAAAATTCCAGTCTTGTTCCAGTAGCTGTTCTGGTTTTACTGATTCCCTGAACTCGCCTGCAATAACAGTCAAAAAACAAAAAGGGCTCATGTGCACAGCAGCTTTTTAGCTGAAGGCTAACGTGCTAACGTGCTAACGTGCGTGCCTTTGTGTGCTGCCTGCAGAGCGTATGATGTCCTGGAGCAGCTGCTATGGCCTGCAGCGGCGGTCAGAGCAATGCAGAGACTCTGGAGGGCTTCCACGAGGTGAACCTGGCCTCCCCCACCACTCCTGACCTTCAGGTAGGAACGGGTGTGTTGACAGAAGCCTGCTGGTACCACGTGACCTGTTCAGGTGCGTCCTGAGCTGCGCCCTCTGCTGCTTTTAATCAGGGAGCAGGAGTTAATTTTAGATCCAGGAGCCGCGCTCATACATCCTGTCTGACTTGTTTGGTGTCTTCAAGTTGCTCGGTGTGCGACGACTTAAAATTAGATCCAGGATTCGTGGCCAAGGTTGCTGTAAACCAATCAGAATCCCTGAGGTCGGCCCCGCTCTCCCTGTCAACCGCCGCTGACTTTCTGCCATTCGCGTTGTTGCAGAACCAAGCAGAGCAGCGTCCCGCTGCCCGTCACTGCACCCCGCCCACTTCTCTCTATCGCACCCACTCCCTGGGAGGCCGCACCTCCCTGTGTGCCGACCAGCTCCCCACGCAGCCCGTTTACTCCACGCCGCGGCCCAGCCACAATGGAAGGTACGGGATTGGCCCCGCGGTCCAAGCAGGGAGCGCTGTAAACGTCTTTCATTGTGGTTTCTGATGGTTACGCTGCAGTGTATCGGGCCAGGAGGCGGAGTCTGCAGACGGAAACCTCCTGTCGGGGGAGGATGGCGAGGAGTGCGGCGCTCTGAGCGAGAGCCTGTCGCGGCTGCGCAGCCCGTCAGTGATGGAGGTCCGAGAGAAAGGATACGAGAGGCTTAAGGAGGAGCTGGCCAAGGCCCAGAGGGTACACACACACACACACACACACACGGAGTATTTGTGGTTGGACTTTGTGTACGTGTGTCTATGTGTGTGTCCCTGCATGTGCGAGCGTGTGTGTGTACCTCAGTTGTACACAGTGCTCATCATGTCTTTGGTTATTTGCTTACATTTGTTATGATTTATAACCTTATTTCCAAGAGGATCAAAGCTACGTATATTTGGAGGAAGAATTCAGATAAAAATCACAATTTCAGTCCAGATCCCCCGAAAGAGTTTTCTGAATCCTCTTTAGCCCGTTTGCACATCTCACTTATTATTTCCTCATGTTTCCTTGTCACACTGTTCATTTGGCAGTTTTGTTTTGTGGTGTATTTTTGTGTGCCTGCACGTTTGTGTGCGTAAGGAGCTGCTGTTGAAGGATGAGGAGTGTGAGAGGTTGTCTAAAGTCAGAGACCAGCTTGGCCAGGAGCTGGAGGAGCTCACCGCCAGTCTGTTCCAGGTCGGTCCACACCCTCCTGCCCACCTCCTGCTCTCTGTTTACTCTTTTCCTCCTAAAGCAACAAACACACACACACATTGAATACTGACAGTCACAGCTGGTGTCCAATCATATGAAGAAGCGACAGGGCATCAGCCAATCACAGCACAGCTCTATTTATGTACATATCATATAGACTGTCGTGTTGTCTCACTCCTTGGTGATCATTGTTGTCATCAGTCTATTGTGTTGTTTTTATTTTTTTTTGCCTCCAATAATCAATCTCGGTGTCCCTAAATCAGTCGAAGCTGTTTGTCTCCTTCATGTTTCTTTTCTGCTTTGTTCTTCTCCATCTTCTCATCACTGAAACTGCTTCTGTTTTTATCTTTTTTTCCAGGAAGCCCATAAAATGGTCCACGAAGCGAACATCAAACAGGCGAATGCCGAGAAACAGCTGAAGGAAGCTCTGGGAAAGGTGACGATCCCAGTCGCTCGTTGTCCGTCCTCTGCTCTGATCTGTGGTGAAAGAAACTGCACGAGTACATTGAGTCTTCGGAACTCCGCTGAACATCACATGCATTTTGGGATAGATGTCGTGCTCTATATAGGGATTAGGGAGTGGGTTCAGAGACAGCCTGAAACTCTTTCTTTCCAGTTCGTCCGAGTTCGGTTCGATTTTAGAGTTTGTTGTCAGTGTTGCCATGGTAACAATGATTCGTTTATCTCCTAAGATCGACGTCCTCCAGGCCGAGGTCCAAGCTTTGAAGACGTTAGTGCTTTCCTCCCCCACCTCCCCTGTTGGTGAACTCCCCTCTGTTGGAGGAGGGGGGGTGAAGACGCCTTTCAGGAAGGGACACAGCAGAAACAAGAGCACATCGTCGGCCATCTTGGGGACGCAGCCCGACCCGTCTGCAACGCAGCCCATCGTTCGAGAGTGTAGAGAGGTAGGAGGAGTCGGGGGACGCGCCTCGTGCTCGTCCAGTCTGAAACTTCTCAGAAAGACTTTAGAACAAACTGCTGTCACGTGCAGGTGGACAATCAGCTGTTCAGTGACTTTAAGGCATGGAAGGAGGAGCCAACGCTGGACCGGAGCTGCTGCTTCCTGCAGAGGGTTTACCGTGAAGACATCTACCCCTGTTTGACCTTCAGCAAGAGCGAGGTACGCAGCGAGGAACACGCTTCATCTCAGAAAATGTACATTATTCATCCAACCATCTAAATCTAGTAATTTTGGCGATGGCGACACCTAGTGGCTCATAATGACATGACGTCTAACGCTTAAGTGAGACGAGCTGTCCGAAAATGTGCCCTTTTTAAGTTGGTTAACTCGCACATTTCAGGAGTTTTTAAGACTGGAAGATGATCTGCTGTCCTCTCCTTCTCAGCTCGGGTCAGCCATCTTGGAGGCCGTGGAGCATAACGCTCTCAGTGTCGAGCCAGTCGGATTCCAGACGCTCCCTGTGGTCAAAGCCTCAGCGGTGGAGTGTGGGGGACCAAAGTGAGAACATGCATAAACACACGCACGCTCATGAAGGTCAAGTTCACACCGTAACAAATTGTGTATCTCACTGTCTCTCGCAGAAAATGCGCCCTCAGTGGCCAGACCAAAACCTGTAAGCACAGAATTAAGTTTGGAGATTCGTCCAACTATTACTACATTTCTCCCTACTGTAGATACAGAGTGAGTTCACACACACACACACACACACACACACACACATATATACACAGTTCTGCTGTGAATGGACAGAAGCTGTTAAACCTAAAGAACAAACGCAGCTCTGATTGGAGTAAACCTGTATCCATATTTATGATAAACATGACCAACGAAGCACATTTTCACTTTAATTCTCTGGTTTTTGTTTCTCAGATCACAACTGTGTGTAACTTCTTCACGTACATTCGATACATCCAGCAGGGGCTGGTGAAACAGCAAGACGGTGAGACGATTAACAGCAATTCTGATTGAATATACGTTGACACCTGTGGCGTCGTGTGACCGATGCGCTTGCTGCATCGTGTGTTTAGCCGAGCAGATGTTCTGGGAGGTGATGCAGCTCCGCAGAGAGATGTCCTTGGCTAAACTCGGCTACTATAAAGACCAGCTGTGACAGAGCAACGGCCCTGCTGTGAAGCCCCGCCCCTCCCGCGTTCTTTGCCCCGCCCCTCCTAACGTGAGCGTGCTCAGTGTGAGAGAAACCTGCTGGAACCCAGCGATGATTAAAGACTGATGTTTATGAGACACTCTGACTTTTCTTAAGACAGTTAAACTTGTCAAACGTTGACGTTAAAACACATCTGTCATATGACGCATTTACTTCAGATCCCTCCTTCGAACGAGAAACTGATGAGATGAGGTGAAGACCGGGAAAATGCTGAGTCAGATTTTGTGAAATAACTGTGTGCCAGCTAAAATGGCAAAATTTGAAGAATTAAGTTGTCCAAACCATTTCTGCAGTGACTAATCTTGAAAAATTACTATTATTCCACACCCCATTGAATATTTAAGAGTTTTTTTTGGTTTTTTTTTTAAAACAAAAAAACATTTGCCCTTCAAATATTTGACGTGTTTAGTTTCTCACAGACGGCCAATGTCGTCACCTCGCTGATCTGAAGTCTGAGCTGAACCCTGTAAGTCCTTACAGACCAAATTATTGTTTACAAAATCAGCCTATAAGCTGCGTTATGATTATTATATGTTGTTGGAACTTAAGTATAGTCAATGCAGCCATAGACTCTGGGTCCAGACCTGTTTAAATCAACTCTACAAGCCTGTTTGGAAATTAATGAACTGTTAGCAGTGTTTGCATTAATTTAATTTACAACAACAAATCTATTTATAACCTCTTTAAGAAGAAGTTTGTCTGGGTGATTTCAGACTACATTTTTGGCTAAGCACTATTCTGATTCTTAACACTAAGGAATTAAAAGGTCTCTTTTTTATAATCATGGTGGGTTTAGTTAATCAGATATGTGGAGAGAAACCCGAGCATTTGAATGCAGTTGTGTAAAATCTGTCTGTTTTCTTTCAACCTTGATTCCCTCTTAAAGTTCAGCGTCACTCTTCCCTGTTTGGTTTAGTGCCTTTTTCTCAGACACTCCGAAATAAAAACAGTGATACCTCTGGAAGCCATCAGTGTCTGTGGTGTCTGTTCCCTCCTCGCACCGGGTTAGAGGGATGCTCATGTTCACGTCAACGACGCTGACCTATCTACATAGGCTGCTTCGGTCAGAACAATATCTCAGCATCATCGGAGTCGCAGCAGGAAACACTTGATGGAGGGCAACCTGATCCACGGGCGTTTGGAAAATTCAAACGTTAGACCATCTTCACTCAGCAGGGATCTTTGACCACATTTAACATCTTTGTTATGAGAAACTCAAAAGATTTGATCATTTCGATGCCGCCAGAGTAATCAGCAAAGCAGGTTGTATCATTATAGTTCACTGTTGCAAATGCAGTTCATCAGTAAAATGATCTCATTGTAAGTTTAAAGACAGATACCACAGTTTTTAACGTTTCCCAAAAACCAGTGAAATCATCACAGCGTGAAGAACAGAAGAGCGTAACGCCACAGGGCGACCACAGAAGAGAGGCTTGTTTCAGATTAGGTTTACTCAGTCAGAAATTGCTTTAAGTGACAACTTTCCGTGATAAGACTTCAGATAAAAATAATTTATAATGTTAGGGTGACGAGTCATAGATTTAAGTTGTGAAACAAGGACCTGATTATTTATTTTTTGTTCAAAATGTCGCACAAGTAGATTGTTGCTAACCTTTTAGCGCAGTGAATGAATGGTTAAATAATTGTTTATTTTTTCTGTAGTCCCAATTTTTTTTTTTTTTTTTTAAATTACAAAAGTTTTTACTGAAGTTTCTGTCACTGGCTCCTGATCACCGGACTCATCTTTGAAGCCAAGCTGAGAAACATTTCTAAAGATATCGGACACATGAAAGTTTACTCGGAAACAGTCGGCAGAGTTTTTACATTAGCCTCACTCAGGGAAACATGATGCTAAATCAATGTTTTAAGTTACCGTCTTCTTTTCCTTGACCCCTGCTGCGAGCACGATCCTCTCCTGTCATGTGATGTTTCTGAAAAATCCTTTGCTTCACACTATCGTGGCCACACCCCCCACGCCAGCCCGGGCAGGATGAGTGCGATGAGGATGGAGGAGAACAGGTTGACTGCATTGTTGTCCAAAATGGGTTTTCCGCAGATTCTCTGGGTTGTGGCCGACTCGTAGCTGACCACCTTTCCGATGCTAACGTCGAAGCCTGAAAGAGTTTTCAAGAAGTCCGGAATATGCCAACATTTCCATTTGCCGACTGATTTACATGCATAGTTCAGACACTGTTCAGTTAAATGCTCTGTTTCAAACACACATCGTAGGCTGGTGCGCAGCACAACAGATATGTAGCTACCTGAATACTGCATGTGAGCTCCAATGAAAGAGTCCAACATGGAGCCCAGCAGGCCGGCCACGCCCCCGTACACGATGAGGGGCCACTGAGGGTCGGCCACATGCAGGTCGTTGACCAGCAGCAGCTGTGTCACAAAGTAAGCTGCCCCCACCAGCAGCCCGCCGAGAAAGCTGGCGATCAGTCCAACCAGGGTCACGCCGCCATTCGTACCTTTACAATTAAAACATTGGCAGCAACGTCGCAAAAATGAGCCGTTTTGTATTATGGGGCGGAGCCACCACGGTACCTTGCTAAGTGTCGCTGTGTTTGTAGTTGGCTTTGAGAAAAATTAAAACAGGAAGTGTAGAACCAGACTCACCTGCTGGAACCTCATTCCAGGTGGTGATAAGTCTCGGCTGTGACTGGCTGAGGACAGGCCCCACCTCTGAGGCCCAGGTGTCTCCGGTGCTGCAGGCCAAGGCACCCAGCAGGGACAAGCACATCCAGGAGGCCGAGTACTGTTTACCAAAATCGATGGGGATCTCCCCTGGGCCCACCTGCCAACACAGGAACCATCTATAATCAATCAGTCAATCATATGTATTGAGTTCGTTCTGCCTTTAGTCAGCTGATCACCTCGATCATATAGAGGAGGGCCAGCTCAGCTGGGACGCCTCCGTTACAGAAGACCTGAATCCAGTTTCTCTGTCCGCCTGCAACAGAAATAATTAAAAAATCCAAAAATCTAATTTGCGGCACAACCCTCCTCACCTTCTCTGTATTCCGGGTCAATTTTCTTCTTCTGCGCTGCACCCCAGCGGGTCAGTCGGGAGGAGGTGATGAAGAAGGCCAGCAGGGAAGAGAAGAAGCTGTAATTGGCCATCGTCAGCACAAACCCGACAAGGAGAGCTGCAAAACACCCATTAAACAGGAATTACTGAGAGACAAATAAGGTTCTGGGATCACAGTGTCATTTTGAAATCAGCATTTGTGACTAAAATAAAGCTGTTTGTGTGTTATTATCAACTGAAATAAAGCTACAAGCTAATTCTCTGATTTAAAGATATGGTTAAAAAAAAAATAAAAAAATCACATGGTTGGAATTCCATTCCTCCAAACTAAATGAGGCGATTGGTTACAAGGTCTGCCTTTTAACTAAATTGGGTCGTCTTATCATCTTGAAGGCCTGCCGATTATGTTACTTGATTCCATCTGAAACCACAGAAGAATCTGGCTCGCAGCAGCCAAAACTGAGCGATTATTGTTAGAGTGCTAGACAGAAGGGAGACAAAGAGCTTGCTCTTTGCTGGGTTCTGCGTGCCAAAAATCTCCCCTCTGGTTATTCGGATTGGCGGCTGCACGTCATAAACATCATATTAAATTAAGGTTAAAGGTGTTGTGCCAAGGATCTGAACACATGCTGCTCTCAGATCAGTTACTAATGGGAAAAATGAACCTCTGGCAACAGGAACGACTGTAGTGACGTTGTTTATACAGGTTTCTACACCACTGCACTGTATCACCGTACAGAACTATCGTCTGAGTGTCAAACTGAGCAAATGTTGTGTGTTTTTTTTTTCCCCCATGTTACGTTTTAGTGCCTATAGGCTCAGCACAAAGTACATACATACCTACGCACATATATATATATGTGGAGTGGAGTAAAATGTGGCCGCTGATATAAATGCAAGAAGAATTACTGACTCGTGTCAGGTTCTGTTTTACCATTAAATAGTCAGTTTCAGTTGCATTGTATTATTTTATCACATCGGCCACGGCTCAGTGTTGCTAATGCCTCTGCCCTTGAGCTGTAGCAGACGTGCATGGGTGAGATACTTTGGGGCAAACAGCATGGCTGATCATTTGGGTTTGCAGTTTGGGCACAGGCAGGCACTCACCTCCCAGAGCCCCAGACCGGTCTAAACTCCGTTTTTTAAACCCTCTGACCGTCAGTACAAAGGGAACCAGAATGGAGAACAACCATCGCCATGGTGACACAGGCTGCAGCGTCCCTGCACAAGGAGGAAGATATGCACTAAGACAATAGTGGTGGTTTTCCAGCTTTCATGCATGACAGGATCATGAGACAGGAGCACAAATCTTCCTCAGTTCAGCGCCTAAACAGGCTGCATGTCTGAGGCGTCCCCATTTCACAAAATTCTTTTGCATGCGAGAACAAAAATGCTCTGGAAATGAAGAAAAACTGAGATTCACCACAGAGCACGACCAACGTGGAGCACAAAAAACCAGAGCAAAGACAGGTGAATGGTGAATCAGGGCTCACCAGAGTAGGCACTGATCGTGACAGAGACAATCCAGAAGAAAAGCGAAAGTGCCAGCGTGGCACACAGCACGATCATGTCAGTCATCATCTTGGAGTATTCTTTCATCAGCACCTCGCTTTCAGAGTCCATAGTGGTAAGCTGTAGGACAGAAGACACAGAACACACAATATGATGAGGTCACACACAAACTGTTAAAAGGGACAGGCTTTCTGGAGAGGGAAACAATAAAAAGTCAAAGAAAAAGAAGGTAAAAACTAAAAATAACAGGTTTAATTAGCTGCTCTCAGCGTCGGACGGTTGTGCTGAATGTCAGTAAATGAAAGAGGTCACAGTTTTCAGGAATAAAACTCTCCCTGTTTGGACAAACAACGATCCACTGTTTATCTGCAGCCAGAAAACGAGTGAATATAAACACACGTTGTACAAAATAGCTAAATGTACATCAGCTTTAAACAAAGACGTGGAAAATTTCTATACAATTTTCTATGGGCTTGGATGGAACTGGTTCATGTCGAACAGCTGCTCTTATTTGTTGAAAGCGTGAACGGCTTTAAATAGTATATAAGTTATTCACGCTAATTAAAACTGATAAAAACAAGAAAAAGGTCATCGACTGTTACACATACCGCATAGTAATGATCTATGATTTAAGTGAGAAAACTGACCGGATTTCACCGCAGACATGATGAAGATTTCTTAGTTTCTCCCAACTATCGAAAATTAAGCCACATTAACTTATTGCGGATCATTTATCTCTGCATTTAATTTAGCTACTGTTGTGAACCGTATTTGAAATTAACCTAATATATTCACTCGTCGAGTTGTCCTGCCACTTTCCAATTGAAAGAGCGGAAAGGGGCCAAAATATTTGACGGACCAACTTCCGCAAACAAACCAATGACGATCTTAAAGGAACATTTACCGAAAATTACTGTACGTTAACGTCAATATTTATTTAGTATATTTATATTGACAAATGCAAATATAGTTAAAACTCTGATTTCATTAAGCATATGTGAAAATAAAAACCCCTTCATATACTTTTCCTGGCTTTTCACCTGTTTTCTATTTAATTTTTTTATTAAATGGTCCTTCTATAATACGACCTTTTTTATGGCTTTCCTTTAAAAAACAAGAAAATTAATAAAGCAAAAACACCCACAAACAACCATTATCATCTTTCACTAGCACCTACCTTCTGTTTGACACAATCCTTGTGGAGCCCTTAAATGCTGCTGTACCTTGTGCTGCGTCAATAAAGAGACTCGGCAGTCTAAAGAAAATCCATTTGATTTCCTCTTTTATACTGCGGTCTAAATAACAAGACACCCAGATTTACTGGGCTTCTTTGTATTTTATGAAAGATTATCATATGACTTCATAATTTTTTTTCCAAAAAGGGCTTTATTTTTCTTGGAATTCTTGGATTGCCACAATGCACATGGCCATCCTTGTGAATGTCCAAATTTTTTGGTTTGTTGTTCTGAAGCTAATGTTTTTTAAAAATGTGATTGCAAAATAATACGAATGTTGGGTTTCTTTAAAAATATATTTCATTGATCCTGAGTGACACTCAACTCAATAGACCACATGTATGTGCAGCCCATAGACAGTAACGCACAGCCAACAGTGGCAGGAGATACACAAGAAAGCATATGAACTATTTTTTAAAAATGTGATTAAATCCAATAAGGCCATTAAATGTTGGTTGTTGACATATGTAGTAGTTATTTCAATTATTTTACTTTTCAGTAAAATATAACTGGTCTTTCAGTCAATTTGTTGATAGTTTGGCTAAACCAGCTAAAGTTAAATCATGCAACATATAATTTTTGGTCCTCAAACTGTTTTTGCTGTACTCTGACTCAGCTCATGTAGTGGTTTGTTTTTTAACCAATTTAATACCATTCATATACTGTACTTATTCACTGCAAAGACTTTCTTTTTCATCTAAGAATCAGAATTTAAAGGTTTTTATGTGTTAATGATTAATTCCATGCACCATATCAGCAAAATGCCATTTTATTGTTTGTATTGCACAAACCTACTACATTAAACCATTTATCTAGAAAACTCGATTCAGTTCATGATTTATGAACTGACAAAATAGAAGTTTCAAAATCATGAGGTCAGATCATGACGATGCTTTTATTCTTCTCCCATAAATTATCTCCTGACCTATTAAAAACTGTAGGAACACAAGTCCTCAGATCATCCCACAGCTGAGGATGACACGAATACCATTTTGATGATCAATCATCACAATCACATGTTAAATCATCACAATCCAGTAAAACGTGCTGCTGCATGCTTAAAAAAGGTTTATAATATTAGTGAGAAATCTTTTAAAGGACAGAGAAATGCACAATAAAAATGCCTCGCTTACAGACTCCAAAGACAAAGCCTTATCTATCCTGCAACTCTTCCCACCATTATCCACCATAAAAAGTGAAAATAATCACAGGACCTGGAGGCAGACCCCACTAAAAATACTATTTTTGTCATATGGTGAACAAATATGCTTGTCAAATGATAAGATAAGATAAGATACTTTTATTGTCAATTCACTCCATGTTTTAAACATACAGATAAACTGAAATACCGTTTCTCTTCCCTCTAGTTTATCGTGCTGTAAAACTAAAATAAAAAATAAAAAATGAATTGAATAACATAAAATGAAAATATAAATAAGGCAAAAAAGTGGTAAATAAGGTGCCAAAAACATGAATGTACATACAGTGCAATACAATGAAGTGAGGTAGGTTGCTAGAATAATACAGTCAATAATACAAAAATTTCCCTCTATGTGCAAATTTCAAGGGTTTGTGGAGCGCAATTGTATTTCAGCAGAGTTAAGGTCCTGGGGCAGGGGCAGGGGCAGGGGGCAGGGGGCAGGGGGTGGGGGAGGTAGTGGATAGAGTTCAGCATCCTGACAGCCTGGTGGATAAAACTTTTTGACAGTCTGGTGGAGCAGGCCCAAAGGCCTTCTCCCTGATGGGAGGAGGCTGAAGTCGGGGTGTGAGTTATGTATCTTCAACAACGCTGATGGCTCTTCGGGTGAGGCGGGTGTGGAAAATGTTTGTGAGGGTGAGCAGTGGCTGCATTCACTATGCGTTGCAGAGTCTTTCGGCAGGAGGCGGTGCAGTCTCCATACCATACAGTAACACAGCCAGTGATGATGCTCTCAATGGTGCCTCTGCAGAAGGAGCACATGATGGGGGGTGGGACATGTGCTCTACTTTTTTTGCGAAGGAAGTTTAGGCGTGTCTGAGCTTTCCTGGCCAGCTGTGTTGTGTTAGTTGTCCGGGTGAGGTCTTCAGATATGTGTACCCTCAGGAACTTGGTGCTGCTCACCTTCTCCACAGCAGTGCCGTTGATGGTCAGTGGGGGATACTGTGGTGGTCTTCTCCTGAAGTCAGTAACCATCTCTTTGGTCTTCTCTATGTTAAGGAAGAGATTGTTATCTTTGCACCACTGGACCAATGATTGTCTGCAGCGTGATCCTTTTCTTTTTAGAAAATGTTGTGAGAAAGAGACAGAGAGAAAGACAGGGTTAACTGATTCAGATTCAGATTCCTTTGTTTGTCCCACAAAGGGAAATTTACAGCGCAACAACAGCAAAAGCACGCAGAAAAAAAAATTAAAATAAGAATAGAAAATATATAAAAAAGATCATCAAAACAGATCAAAAAGATATAATAATCCAAGAAACTGTCTGACTGTTTTTATAAATCATAATGGCTTGTTAAGGTTTCTATATCATTAATGGTAATATTGCAATTATTGGTGGAATCCAGCTCATCTGTTTTCCTTCTTAAAATGAAAACCAAACTTTCTTCATAATAATCAAGTAAAAAATTATTTTTTACTAACAAATACCACACTGCACGGTATTTTGATTATGATTGCATTCCCCCCTTTGACCACAATGGCTCATTTAAATGTAGATAATTTTAAAAAATATTCCAAAAATATCTTTTCAGGGTTGTTATATATATTTTATTTCCTTCACTCACAAACACACACATACGCATTATGTATATATTGCATAAAATATAGAAATACAGAATTTATTGGGTGCACATGCAGTTTTGACCGTTTTTTGTCTTTTTTGTGCTTCTGTTTCTCAGTATCCATCTCCAGGTATCGCTGACTTCATAGCTGCGTACTGACCTGCTGACCTCTGACCGCACAAACCCACTCAGCCCTTTGATTGATAGCTTGTAATTCAAGTATTTGCATAATTTATTTATTACTTAAATTACATTGACTTTACCAAATACAATGCTTTTTTTAAGAAAGTTTTTATTGTACACATCAGCAAATTTTACAAGGATTTTTATTTACCCCTTTGCTTTACATGTTTAATTTTTCTAGTTAATTTTGGCACTCGTGACTCTCCGTAGTATTTACAGCATCACAGCCAATATGGCGGCGATCAGTTACGGTTATTAACCGCATAGATCCATATTATTTGATAATACCGTTTTAAAATAATATTTGCACTTGTGAGATTACGTTTTAAAAGAATGTACGCAGACCTAAAAGTCACTAAGTGGTTTATATTCTGTTCGAAGAATGATCGTTTCTTACCGAGACGTTAGCCTTCTGCGCTGCTAACACGGTCACACGGACCGCTGTCCCGATCAGCGGCTCCGTTTGTCTTCGGCCGTGTGAACAATGACGGACATGGAGGAGCTCCGGCCCGTTCCCCGAGAGCGCGCAATCCTGGAGAGCTTTTTCACGCAGCTCGGCATGTTTTCTTTCGACCGAGCAAAAGACTACGTGGAGAAGGAAAAGGACAACAGCAAGAGCGCCGGAGCGATCTGGGCCGCGCTGCTGGCCGCGCTCGCTCACCTGGCTGCCGCGGAGAAGGTGTACCACAACATGACATTCCTTGGCCAAAAACTGGGTATAAAGCAGCACAAAATTAGCAATAATAATGCAGTTGTGAAGACCTTTTCACGCTTCAAAAGGACATGTAACTTTTGTAAGGAGTTGATTAATTGCAGGTATGCATGCAATAAATGTTGGACTATTATAGATACCAAGTATTATATCGTTATGGACAAGAATGAAAAATAATCAATCCTTATCTTGGCAGTCCCAAAGACGTACTCAATTCCAACACCAGAGTTCGCTGTTGCCAAGTTTTAAATGGTTTTCCTCTTCCCTGCAGGAGGTCAGTCTTTTTTTAGCCGAAAAGACTCCATCCGCACCATCTACACCTCTCTTTACAACGAGCTGCGGAAAGTGGTGACAATGGGCCGCAACAGCCAACCAAGCTCCGTCTCCTACCTGGAGGACCTGCTGTCCCACTTGTCGGAACAGCTCTGCCATTTCATCCAGGCGCGCATGGAGATGGCTGACCTGTACGAGAAGATGCACTCACTCGGCAACCAGAAGAGCATCAACTCAGAGGAGCTGCTCACCACACTGGAGGCAGTCCTGCACAAGTATAGCACCAAGTGGGTGTGGCGGCCTCGGTGGCCATTTTCAAATCTTTTATATGTTAGAATTTTCTCTAAATGTTAACTTTATTATATTAGGATTTTGACAATTTAAGCACAGAAACCTGCATCACTCAATGTCATGCAGTGGTTACTATTTTTATGGTATTTTAGACAATTGAGGGGGGAAAAAAGCAGGGTTGTGTTTAAAAGCGCACTTTTCATATTTTCATTTTACTCTCATGTTAAAATGTAACAGCTTTTAGATTGAGTAGCAATGAACCGCTTCGGCTTCACTTCTTCAGGTTCCACCACCCCATCCTGGGTCGGACGGAGGAGGGATTCCAGACTGAGGTGGACGTGGTGACTCAGTTGCTGCGCTGTCAGGCTCAGGTGTCGGAGTGGAGCTTCCTGCCCGCACTGCTCAGCCTGCACGGCGCCAATTCCAAGCTGAGCACCTGGGGTCAGTTGTTCCAGCGGCAAAAAGAGACCCGCAAAAATCTGTTTGGGGGCCAATCCCAGAAGGCTGTGCAGCCACCGCACCTGTACGTGTGGCTTCAGCGCCTCCAGGCTGCACTCCTTGCCAAGTTCAGTTTCTACTTCCACGAAGCCCTGAGCCGGCAGACGGCCCCGGCTGACATGAAGGCCTCGACTGCCCGCACTACGCCAGACTACCATGGAAAGATCTGCTCGTTCATCCGCAGGCACGATGCCAGCAACGTATCGCTGGTGTTTGACAACCGCGGCTCGGAGAGCTTCCAGGGCCACGGCTACCACCACCCGCACTCTTACCGTGAAGCACCCAAAGGCGTGGAACAGTTTCCCGCCGTGGTGTCTTTGCCGTCAGGTGAACGTCCGCTCACACACTGGCCCAACGTCATCATGATGATGGGCGACCGTGCCGCTGAGCTGAACACGCTGGAGAAGGTGGTGCACTTCTATGATGATAAGGTCCAGAGCACATACTACCTGAGTCGGCCCGAGCCGCACTTCACGCTGGTGGTTATCTTCGATGGCAGGAAGTCAGAAAAGGACCTGCAGATCACCTCTTTCCTGCAGGAGATTTGTGGCTCGCTGCGGAACTCCAAACCCTTCAGTACCCTGAAGCCGGGATCTAAGGGATGAAATCTTGATGTTTAAAAAAAAATCTAACTTCTACTTCTTCCTAAAATTTGGGGTTGTGGTCCAATCAGCAGTGAGACCAAAGGACTTTTCTGAGGACGTCATAATGGTTTTTGGACTTTTAATTTCATCTTTAACAATTATTTTAATCATTAACATTGCTTCCTGGTTTTAGGTTGCCATTTGATTTTTTTAAAAATTAATCTTACTTTTATGTCCTGCCTCATTTCCTACACAATAAATGACAGTACAGTACAGTATAAGATTAGCTTTTTGTTCCTTGATTTTCAGTCACTGATTTGTGATTTCTGACCTAAATCAAAGTGAGCACTTTGACAAAAACAATCCAAATGGGAAAAAAATAAATAAATAAACGCAGGACAAAAAATCAAAAGAAGTGTTAACAGCTAATGACCTGGATGCTAATTTATTCAGATTTATTTATAATATAAATACAACACATTGATACAATTCATTTGGCTATATGAGCTCATCTTCAGGAAGCTCCAGTTGGAAATACAGCAACATGAACAGACAAAAAAAAAATCATCTTATTATTCAAAGAAATACTTCCCTTTGAGTTCAAATGCACCAATGTCATGATGCTACATGCCCATTACATGATCCTATACATCAAGGTGCAATGTCACAATGAGAAAAATGGTAAGATTTCTGTCCAGCTAACAAAGACTTCAGGATTATTTCATTCATAGTGCTGCTGCTCTTCAACCAGGACATGCGTGAGTGGCTCCACTACTCCCCCTTAAAACGGACAAGGATTAAAAAAAAAGGCACTTTCACCTAAACACACACTCATGAGCACACACGCGCGCACACACACACACACAGTTACCAGCCTGGTTTGAGGCCACATTCAGTGTGCTATTCAAGTGTTTGTTTTAGGGGGCGTCTCACGCAAGAGCCCCACCCTGTTAGCTTATTGTGAATTTATTTAACCACTAGTGACTTAACAAGCAGGTAAACTAGTACCACACACGCGTGCACACACGCACAAACACACACACACAGAAAAGTGTCAAGTTTTTTGCACTCCCCAACCTGCACTTGTGTGTGCACATGTAGGCAAGCATGAATTATCAATAATCTATCACTACACTGGTGCTTTTGCATTTATGAGCAAGCAGGACTGACAATGCATGCACGCACACACGCACACACACGCACATTTAACAATCAATATTTAACATTCCCAATAGTTTAAAGAATAAACTGACATCACATGAAATTAAAATGGCTGAATATGTTGCTAAATCCAGAATGAATCTAAATTTGGTGCAGGAACTTTGGGCAAGCCCTTCGAGTACTCAATAGTTAGCTTAGCTTCAGCTTCGATTTTTTATGGACTAATTCACTTATATTGTCTGTTTTTTTTTCTTATCGATGATATTTCCTGGATTATTAGATCAATATTTCATCCAGATCACAAAAACTCATGAATGAATCAGGACAAGATTTAAAAGATTGGTAAAAGTGATGCTAATCGTTACAGGTGAAATAGGTCCAAATGAAGACTGGGACAGGTTCTTAAGGTTAATCCTTAGGTTATTCACAGACGAGTTGTTGTTTGTTGTTGTATGTTTGAAATTAAAACATTTCAAATATTCACAATTGATATTTACAGGTATATTAATATCTTTCACACACACACGCACACACAGACACACAAGCCCACCCACCCTCATCCCAGAAAAGAGGTCCTGTTTAAGCCCCACCCATTTCACCCTGTTCATAGTCCCTCCCATCCCCCTTTGAAAAAACACAAAATGGCTGTTTAAAAAGTTGAGTGCGTTGCCACAGCAACCCATCGAACATTCAATAGATGGCAGAACAGTCGTTAAATACTGGAAACATTCATTAAATAGCTGGATGTTGTTCAACACAAAGTGAGTTTTGGCATCACCAAAGACCTCAAGAGGCTTTTGTGGTTTCAAGGTGTAGTGAGTTTTTGTTTGTTTTAGCAGCTGGGAAAAAAACGAATATAAATAAAATCACTCCAAAAGTCATCCCGAATAGTCTCAAGAGGGGATACAGCAGCCAACATTCACGTCACTAAAAACTACATCTTTAGCGGAGTTGAACTTGTCCCCGCGCTTCATTTTTAGCTAACCTTTGATAAATGCTTCGATACATGGAGAAATTAACTCCTACACACCAAGAGAGTAAACACCAACCTGACGACACAGAAATACCATGGCATATCATATATTATGTTATTACTACATTGAATCTTTCCTCCTATCCTCAAGGGGATTAAAACATTTCGCTGTACCCTGATCTCCTCTTCTTGCCCGGTTTTGGCCTGGGTTGGCCTGATTCGGCCGTTCCCTTCCGGCCTGGTTTGGCTCACATGGTGCAGGATTTGTCCAGTGGCGGTGGGAGGGGAGGGGTGCTGCTCTTGGGAGGGACGACAGGTTTGGGCCTGAGTGCCGGGGGCCGCAGCGGAGCCACGATGCGATTGGTGGTGGCGGCCACTGGCTTGAAGGAGCCCAGGGTGTCAGGGGAAGGATTGGCTGGTCTGGGAGGTCCAGGTGGAGGCCCTGGGAGGGGGCTCATGGGGCTCATAGGGCTCAGGGGGCTCGGTGTGCCAGGAGTGCCAGGTGTGCCGGGCGTGCCGGGGGTTCCTGGAGTGCTGGGGGTGCTGTGGGGGCTTGGTGATTCTGAGGAGCAGGTGGTGATGGGACCATTTTTTACCTGGTCCAGAGTGTCGAGAACCACGTCTGGAGCTGGCCGGCAGCCCTGCCGCTCCAGCTGCCTCAGTTCTCCCAGAGCCACGGTCACTGTCTCCTCAATGTCCTGCAGGGCCAGAGACCACCGTCTTTACGACACGTTTACATCTCTCTGACCGAGACATGAATTATTCCTCTCAGAGGAAATGTCAGTTAATGTTTCACACTTAAGATTTAACAGTCACACGAGGTGACAACACAGTCACCATGGTAATCTTGCTTCAGCCAGAACTCTGAATGAGTTCCGCAGCTCAGGTCTAAAGGAATGTCACATATGCCAAGGAAGGTGATTGGACAGGCCTGTTTCTTACCTGAGCCAGCGTGTCAGCGTCCAGCATTCTGGACCGATGGGATTCACCAAAGCCGTGCTGCCCACTGCTCGAGCGCCTGATGGGCGTGTCCTCCGGCCTCCGCAGTGATTCGTGCCGACTCACGGTCATGGTCACTGCGGCCGCTGAGCGGCGTCGGCGCTCCGGACTGTCGAGGGGCGGGGTCAAACCTTGACCCCTTCCCAACAGCAGCTCTCTGGGACTAAAGTGACCTGTCACCGGAGGGGAACTTCGCTCCATCACACCCCCGTTGCCATGGCAGTGACTGTCATTCGAGCGGCCAAGGGGGCGGCGGAACAAGCCATCAGTCCGCTTCCTCCTGTGGCTGTAAACAGGAAGTAGAAAGACTAGTGTCAGGTTTACTGTGATTAATGAGGAGTTAATCAGACTAAACCAAAAAAGTTGTTTTCAGGCTGGATGCTCTGGAGATAATAAAAAGTGTCTTACATGACAGACCTGTTATAGGTCTCTGGGGGTCTGATGTCAGTGGGGGAGCTCAGTTCGCTCCTGGACCTCTTATCGTCAGTACTGCTGCTTCCTCCGTCACTGTCGGCTTTCTGACTGAGCGTGTCTGACATGGCGTCGGCCCTAAACACGCCAACAGACCCTCAATCAGGACAAAAGTCACTCTGAGACAACTGAAGCCGCGACGGCTGTCAAACACCAATTTACTGATCAATATCCTGCCACTAGAGGCCCTCCGCTCAGTACGGCTGGTAATAAACTGGCTCTTCAAATCAGTCCACAACAAATCCTCTCATCAATCACCACAGCTCCCCAGTGGATCCGCCTGGCCACAGTCTGATATTCAATCACTTCGCTGCTGTATGACATATTTAAATCATCTAATTTGAGACATTTGTAGTTTTGTTCTGTAGAACTGGGACACACATACTGTCAGTAACAAGAGTCCGTGTACTCGCCTGTCCTTCACCACGATGTACTGATGCGGCACCAGGCCGTGGTTGCCATTGTGACGCCCCTCCCACCAGTCATGTGACGCGCGCTGGTAGAGCTGCAGCGACGCTCCCTTCTTGAAGGACAGCTCACGGCCCGACCGGCCCACATAGTCAAATCTTGCCACTGCCTCTACCGCCTCACCCTCTGTTGGAGAGAGATGAGGGGGAGGGGGCGCGGGGCAGATGAGAGAGAGAGAGAGAGAGAGAGAGAGAGAGAGAGAGAGAGAGAGAGAGAGAGAGAGAGAGAGAGAGAGAGAGAGAGAGAGAGAGAGAGAGAGAGAGTTCAACCTGAACCTGTCAATCAGCTTTGCTCCTCCCACAGCTCAACCAATCACATGATGGTGCGGGATATTTTCGAGAAATTGCACAGAAGGGATATGGGTGGTGTGGAGAAGGGCGGGATGGACGGTGGAGATGTCTCCATGGTTGCTGTTGCCGTAGCAACGCCTCTCCGCCAAGGATTGGAGTGTGGGCGATTGTGTGAAGGTCAGGCGGGTCACACATACCCTCATCGCTGGTCTGGGTCTCTGTGCCGCCATCGGGCTCGGCTTCCTCCAACGCCCCAGGCTCGCTGAACGGACTCTCGCTGTGGAAGGAATGACAGGAGGGTGGAGGAAGAATGCATCAGAATGCAGTCCATTCATCAAGGAAACAAAGGGACGAGTCGGGAGGGGTGATAGCGCAGATGGAGACAACGCTGCCAATCACAGTCTGAGGTCATGTGACTACCAGGACATACAGTTACCATTAGCTGCCCATTAGCTGCTCATTAGCATTAACTTTATGTAATATTTATAACATTCAATTTCCTCAAATTAATGATTATATAGAAGGTCCATACCAGAAAAGGTCTTGAATGAAGACAAATTGTCAACTACTGGTGTAAACCCAACAGAAAAAAAACATTCATTTCTTGTTAACTAATAATTTTAAGTTTATGACCCATCTCGATTAAAAGTGGAAAAAATCCTATTATTTGGATGAAAGTCATGACATAAAAATGTGCATGTCCGGTCTCACCAGTACTGGTCTCCAGTCATGCACTTCTCATAAACAGGCCCCGGCAGCTCCTTCGTGTCTGGGAAGATGTTGTCATGGTTCAGGATGACCGTCTTGATGACCTCGTTCACATGGGCCTGACACGCCACCTGGTCGAGCGTCTCTGGCGTGGGCAGGAGGGTGGGGCCGAACACGATGGCCAGGTTCCCAGCATCCATCATGTTCTCGTCGCTGTACTGTGAGAGACTGGGGGGAGGACAGCGTCAGCACAACTGCGAGTGAGCTGGGCTCAGGTTCAAGTCAGGTTTAAACAACAGCAGATGCCGGCCGTACAAATGCGAAGAAGAAAAACATACTGTATATGTGATGTAAGCTATACAGTAGTTGAGTTGGAGCTTTTTGGAATGCGTAGGTGGAAACAAGTCTCCTAGGAGATGAGTTTGAATTTGATTCCATTTATTATTATTTACATGGAATCTCTTATTATCCCTGGATGTCCTATAGAACCCCAGAGCCTGACCCAGAGCAGTAAAATGTTTCACAGGAAGAAGCCTTGTGCATGGCCATACAAGTAAAGAAGTGGAGCTAAAAGCGATCCCTGCAGAACTCCATATTAAATGTATTGTAATAAAGGAATGAAGTTCCTGAGGGTTGGACGATGGTGATATTATGAGGTGTAGTCTGTACTTAACAATGTTTTCTTCACAGAGGAGATTATGTATGTAAAGAAAACCTTAATTTAATGATGTCTTTATTTGTGCCTTCATTCATGCTTTTTTCTAGGAGGAGGAGCTTTATATAAACGCCATTGATCTGGTAACAGATTCTGCTGCTACATCAAGAGCAGCTCCCTCAGTCTGTCTGAGAGGCTGTGCGTATGAATCCAGCAGCATTTTAAGTGCTCACTTCACCTCGAGAGCAGCTGTAAAACTGCGTTATGTGACAACATAGCGATGGACGCGATGATTGATGGCGAGGGAGTCCTCTGATGCTGACTCACTGGTTGAGGAAGGCGAACAGGTAGCGCATCACCACCAGAGTTGCCCTGGGGACGCCCAGCAGGATTTTGCGGATACACTGCGCCCTCTCGTACATGTTCTCGATCCCTGTGGCAGCGGCGAGAAAAAGAAGAGCAGCTGGTTTCATATTTCAGCTGTGAGGAAGGAGTCCCAGACTAAAAACAAAGAGAGCGAGATGCCCCCACGGTAACGATATAAACATTAGCAGTCAGGAATTATTGCTTCAAGTATAACAAATTAAAAAGTAGAGATAGACAGTAGAGGAAGCCAGGACTGTAGCAAAGGTGGAGGTCAGATACATTAACAGACACCATCACA
This sequence comes from Takifugu rubripes, assembly GCF_901000725.2. NCBI lineage: Eukaryota > Metazoa > Chordata > Actinopteri > Tetraodontiformes > Tetraodontidae > Takifugu > Takifugu rubripes. Next base: position 2,424,345 of record NC_042302.1, on the reverse strand, counting down.
GGTACTTACGGACACAGGAAATGAGGTCATTGAAGCGTTCTTTTGGAAACAGAGGGTTCTCCAATCCTCTGAAGTAAAGCTTCAACACTCCGGCCACTGAGTTGATGTCCTGGTTGCTCTCCTCATCAATCAGTGGGTCATTACCTTAAATGGAACAAAGCAGAATAAGCCACGTCCCCACCCGCCCCGATTAGTTGGTCATGTGACCTTCAGGTGGCTGGCTCACCTCTCTCAAAGGAGTTCTTGATGTCGTTGACCTCCACCTGCGATCCGGACACCCTGAAAATACCCTGGTGCTGAAGACCTGGGGAGAAAAGATTCATATTATGAATACAGGCGTTTATCTCCACGTAAATCTGAACGCTGAAACTCACCGTGTAAGTTGATGTAGCGGATGCAGCTCTCCACCAGCAATGGTATGGCTTTGGTTGAATCCTGTAATCACACAAATACAGCCGAGTTCTGCTTCTGCAACCACATTTTTGAGGCGAAACTTTTCGCTGCAACACGTCTGACTCTCAGGTTTGGAGCCGTGAGAGTGACAAAAATAGTCAGGAGATGAAATCTACCTGGTGCTTGCTGTGGGAGTTCTTCCGCCCACGGCTGAAATGAGCACAGAGACGAGAGAGTTACGGCGCAAATTGAGGTGGCGAGAGGTGAGGAAACACTTGTTATTAAAGTGGGGATGAAAAACAGGCGGAGCAAGGTGAAATCATACCTGGTAGTCAGCAGCTCAGCCTTATATCCTGGGAGAGAACAAGAAAGAGGGTAAAGATAAGAACGGCCTTTGTAATCAGGCGTAAAGCACAAAATGTCGTCTATCTCACCCTCGGCTAGCGCTTTCTTCAGGATGTCATGTTTGGCCTGAAGTTTGGAAATGAGATTACTGCCTTCGAGATACTCGCTAAATTTCTGAGGAGCAACAATGCAAAAACAGACGGCGAGTCAGTCCGACAGGGGGCGCTTGTACAAAGCGGTCAAAATCACGACGTTCGTGTCATTGAAATCAGCTCAAGTATGTTTGATAGTTCGATTTTGATGACATCACAAGTGGGTGTGTTTATGTCTGCAGGCCACACCCATCTGCCGGCTCGTGTCAACGTTTCTCACATTGAAGTAGAAAAGCTCCGTCTCCTGCTGATTGGCTCGTCTCTTGGCGAGACTTGGCTTGTTCAAGTAACCGTCGGAAACACTGGACTTGACCGACTCGGAGGAGGGACTGTGGGTGAAGCTCTGTGAGACGTCGCAGTCGTCCAACACCGTCATGTCCTGCAGGGTGGTTAGGGTGGCGCCCCAGGTCTTCTTCACCTGCAGGTGAGACAGGAAGCAGACGGGTGAAATGGTTTCTCCACATTAAACAAGGGTTGAAGTCGAAACTTTAAAAAAATGAACCAGTCAATAAATTTCGTTAGTGTGTGATGCTGCCTGGATCATTATAACTTCTTCAACAATGAATTTAGAGTGCGGGCTGCACTTGTGTGTGTGTGTGTGTGTGTGTGTGTACAGAAGCTGCTGAGACACGCAGCTCATGGATCTATGGCCCTTCAGCATGTTTCTGCCCTTCAGGTCAGTTACAGATGCCCTCTGTGCACGCTGCAAGACGAGCACAGGTTGCAGTGGAGGCGCCGTTAGATGAAACCCATTTATTTTTAGAGTCTACATCTGCTGCATTATCACCCCATTAAAACAGCATAAATTAGCATCATTTACAGGAAAGTTTGTGAGTGTCAGAAAAACATTGGAGGCTTTTGGAGACTGTGGTGAACCAGTTTTGTTTTTAAACTCACTGGAAATATACATAAGTGGATGAATCATCTGCACCCCTACTAGCATGATGAACTTTTTTTTTAACCTTTTCGTATGCGTGAATCATTTTTTTAAACCAGTGACTCTAGCTTGAATGTGATTGGATGCAAATTCATTCAGTGCAAAATAACTCATTCCTGATTAGCTTAAAATAGCATGAAATAATAATAGACAACAACAGAAAGTAGAACAGGTCTGTGATTTTAAGTGCAAACAGGAAGTCCACCATTAGAAACATGCCGTATCACGTCGAACAGTCCACCGTGGGCTACAGAAAAAGTGTCTCCACATGCAGTGCAGTGCACTTTATGCACATGATTGTCCATTCTTTCCAGCCACATGATCCTTTTCCTGCTCAAACCTGTATTTTTGTAGCCATGTTATTTTTTTCCTCTGCGGTGTAGTTAGGTTACTGATCAAAGGCAAACTGAAGGCAAACGATATCTTTTTCACAGCACCTGGACCAACAAAATGAGCCAGATTCTCTATCATCCTACATGTGTGTGTGTATGTGTGTGTGAGTGTGCTGTCAGCTCATTGGTGAAAGGGCAATATGGGATGAAGCAGTGAAGCAGCCAATAAAACAAGTCCTTGCAAAAGGTTCCATTCACAAAGCTCTGAATACAAAAATTCATTATAATTGATTCAAAGTTAGACTGGAATCATTTTGCTCTCAATTCCAAATCTCACATAAAAGTGAATTTTTGTTTGCTAGCACAGTTTAGCTACATTATCGTGAACATTTTCGTGTTTTATCTTGTCTAACCTCTTCGTTCTCAATCTTGAGAGATGCCAGTCGGGTCTGGAGCTGAGTGAGGCGGAGGCTGAGCTCAGCCTGGACCTGCTGCTGGGAGCTAATCTGGGTCACCTGACAGCAAGTAGAGGAAAACAAGATGATAATTAATAACAGTCTAACATTTATAAATGTCCAGACGCACTCAATCCCTTTTGAAAGGCACAAAAACAGTTTAAATGAAATGAAGTAAAAGGTCACAGAAAAAGCGTCTGCATTGACACTGACCGCATCGCCCATGTGGGCCTGGAAGCCGAAGCGCTGTGGTGGACAAAAGGCAGTGGGATAGAGGCCCAGGAGACGCTGCCTGTCTCGGGCTGGGTCCAGGCCCTCCACAGCCCCCTCCAGCACCTCCAGACCCGCCCTCCTGGAGGCTTCAAGGCTCAGCTCGGCTGATAGGTAGGTCCTCAGAGCTCGGCTCAGACTGGAGTGGTACCCTAAGTCACAGCACTGACATGAAGGGTTAAACTTCAGTTATTAAGCATCATTTCCACAGGTGCAGTTTTTATTCCTCATGGCTAAATACCTACAAGCATCTTCTGCTGGGTGTTGTTTCTCAAACTGTTTTTTATTAAATTTATGACCAGAACAACACGTTTGCACTCTCTTTCCCTATAACACTGTCATTTTTAAGCCCCCTGACTGCTGCTGAAGTGCACTCTGGGAGTTGTAGTTTACCACCCGTAATAAAAGCTCATAAGTGTTATGAGTCCTGAAACGTCACCGGTGGGAATTGATTGTTCAGTGGCTGTAATTTCACAACAGTTTAGCACCAAAAGTTGCAGCCAGAAGTGATAATTGCTCATCTGGGACCCTCGCTGTTTTCTTCACTTCACACTCACCATTACGCCCGATTTTATTTAAGTTGGGGCTTTCTGTGGCTTTTTTTCCCCTTTTAAACGTGACTCCCAAGAGCGCTACTCACGTCAATGATATCGGGCAGGTCATGGATGTAGTACTTGAAGACGGAGGCATTGGTGGCCTCCAGGGTCAGCAGATACTCGTTCCTGGCTTTAAGAGTCTTCAGTTTGTTCTCCGAGTACTTTGCTTTTCTCTGAAAAAACAGACAAAGAAAGGTGAAATCGTTATTCTATTCTGATTCTGTTGGAAGTCGATCAGAAGTGTCCAAATCTTTCCCATACCTTCTCCCTCATCTTCTCCATCTTGCGGGCAGCATTGCGTCTCTGGTGGCGCTCCTCTATCCGCAGGCTGAAGACGGGCTCCCCGCCTCCTCCTACCCCAGACACGCCCTTCACCCGCTCCTCCTGACGCTCCGCCTCCCTCAGCTTGGTTTCGGCGCTGATGGTTTCCGCGTGATACATGTGATATGTCTTCATCACCTGTGCAGAAAACGCCAGAGAATTTGATTTGCACTTGTACTCCTCCGCGTTTCATCTCTAATCTGGTTTTCAGGGTTTTGGAGCAGAAGCTTTTAAGATGTTTTGGAGACAATGTCCTCATCTGCGGCTTTTAAAGACCTAAAAATAAACCACTGACGCTCCTGCAGAATAAAACCGTCTTTAACTATGAGGCAGGGGAGATGATGATGGTGTCTCTGAGTTGTTGCTTGTCCCAGTTTTTGTGTGGTTACACTTTAGAATTCCTTCTGAACAAGCAGAAAACTCATTAACCTCAGAGTTCATGTGTTCATGGTGTCTGCAGACATTTAATGTTTCCGCCTGTTTTCAGTTGGTTTACCGTGTAAAGCTCGTTCAGGAGCTTCATTAGATCCTCCTGAAGCTGACAGATGATCTCTTTACTCTGCAGGAAAAAGAGAGAAAGGAATAGTTGTATCAAAGATGGTTAAAATCACGTGAACATTTTTGCAAAGCTAAAGCTAAAGCCAAAGCTAATACAGTATTTAATGTGAAAATGTTCGAATGTAACTTAATAAAACAACAATGGGAAAGTTCTTCCTGCCCTGTCCAACATCTAAAGCGGGGACTGTCGGCCATCTGCGTGTCCCTGTGTGAACGTCAGGCAGAAGTGCAGCTCCAATTCCCTCAGCTTCATCATTATTTAAGGACAGATACTTTAAATAAAAGAGTCACGCACTGGTTAAGAGACATCCATCATAAATAAATGACCGCATACAAACAAATGAATCATAAATGTGGGAAAAAAAAGTCTCGGCTTCCTGCTCAATCTGTGGCTCATGCATTAAACAGCCCCTCCAGTTCAGGGCAGAAGTTATGTGGCACCACGCTGCCACATTAATATTACATTATGCTAAATGACTGCGTAATCCCTGGATGGATGATTCTCGTTCCCATGACACCCGGATCAGCTGAGTCTGTCGCCGTGGCCGCGGGGCCATCAGCCCAAGCTGTGGCTCTCTTCCTGGCATCCCTCCTCAGCTCTCTGATGTGATGGAGGTCTCACTGTTTATAGCTTCTGGCAGCCGCTGCACTTTAGTTAGCATGAATAAAAGACGAGCCAGAAGAGAGATTAATAATGAAGACAGCGAGCTGAAGCTGGAGGCGGGCAGGGGTCCGTGTGTGTGTGTGTGTTTAATTTGCTAAACTCTGAGAGACTCCTACAAACCTCAGAGGGACACTGACTTTGCTTTTCATTAGAATAAAGTCTTGTACTTACAGGAAGCAGGACGGATATTTACTGTTGACATGTTTCGGCTGCGTTTACAGCGGTTACAGATCAGAACATGCAGAGTCAAACCAGGCACATGAATAAATATGCAGTTATGGAAAAGAGGCAAAATGCATTAATTAATCCTTAATTGGTTCCGCATATGAATAATAGACAGAAAGCTCTGGTCATGTGACTGACAGCCCTGTGGCCCCCATGACAGCAACCACCCAATGGATGTGGATGAGCTGCTCCTCTTCAGGGAGGGCCGATAATGTCCTTTACAATGAAAACAGGATGACAGACTGGTTGGTTTCTCTTTTGAAACCAAACATAAAATCAGTAAAATACTATTTGCTGCTCAGACACACAGACAGAACCTGATCGATGACTGATGAGTCGCTGCAAAGGTCATTTTAAGCCCATCCTCAGAATTCCTGCCATGGACTCTTTTGTTCAGCTCTTTTAGCCGATTTCCGTCATTTACCTGAAATATTGGCTGCAGAACTATAACTTGTAACGACGTCTTCGTGATAGCCTGGCTGCGCGGGTTAATTCTCCCGCTTATCTGTGATTAATCCCAACTGCAGCTTTCACATATTAACGACTCTATTTTTCTTGGTAGGGAAGGAAATTACAGGACTTTTATCTCTTTCATGCAGCCAGAGAACATTTAAAGCAAAACAGGACAGAGGAGGAGGACAGAACCAGACTAGGACCATTAAGATGTTAATGAGCAGGCGGGACCGAAGAGACACCCCTCACCCTCTTCAGCAGGCGCGCCGAGTCCTCACTGATGTGCGTGAGGCGGCTGATGACGTTGTTCAGGTAAAGGTCGCTGAGCGTGGCGTGGTCTTTACTCTCCCTCCTCACCTGGAGAGAAACCGATGAAGATCAGCTTTTTTTTACACCCCTCACTTCAGAAGAAGAACTCGAGGAACCAAACGACTGACCTGGTTTAACAGCAGGTACCAGCAGTTGACAGGAGAGAGAAGGTTCTGATCCTTCCTGGAGGAAAAGAGAGGAAAACCTTGATGAGGGGTGTTTTATTAGCCAGGTTCAGTCCTGACATTTACACGTTTAATCACAAAAACCTGATTCAAATATCCTGATAAATTGGCCTTCAAAGTTAAATTCATTTCACATGCAGCGAATTTACAAAGTTCAAGCGTTAAACATAAATGCGCCTGAAATTTAACCGGTGAAAGTGATGTACCGCCACAAAAAAGCACATAAAGAAAGGCTGGCGCAGCAGGAGGCACAGAAGGACGTCACCATGACAACCGATCTGATTCCTCTGCACCTCACATGTAGATTCTTAGTGACATGTGACTGATATTTTATACCTCATTATTGGATCCTAAATCAGAAAAAATAGAATATTTCCCACATAACTAGTACCATAAATGAACTCACACGCACTCATATGTATGAACACACCCACACACACACACACGCACACGCACACACACACCCACACACACACCCACACACACACACACACACACACAGACACAAAACCCTACTTGTATTGCTGATGGTCTTTCGTGCTCCGTGTTTTGGCCATGAACCTCTCGGCGAGCTTCTCCAGGTTCCTGGAATATTCGGTTTCAATCTCGGACTTCTTCCTGAAGAAGTCCTGCAGGTCCTGAAGCAGCTGGACTCGCATCTCCGTCTGCTGCTCCAGACACCGCTGCTGCTCCACCAACTGGGTCCGCACATCTACACAAGAGGAGGCCCAGAATCAAGATGGAGACCTGGAGGGTGGCTGTTCCATCAGAGACGGTTTAAACAACTAAATCATCTAAAACGCCATCGGACCTTCTTAGAATCTCGTCTTCTCAGTATTATTTGCTCACTGACAATTTGAAGGAAATTAATTTCTCAGCAACACAACCATATGATCCTAAAAATTGCATTTGCCTCGTTAATTGGCACCAAGTTGATGGGGCGTTTATTTCTAATAGCTTAATGTGCTAATCAATTAAATTAGCTGATTGTTTAGCGCCCCTCCTCTTCATTCTCCCCTCACTCCCTCTTTTTAATCCCTTATAATTCCTAATGAAGACTGTCCATTTTCTCAGAGGAGTCACCTTGGACCACATCCCTAGCCTGTATCACAAACACACAAACACACACACACACACACACACACAGTCCTACAGTCAGCATGGTGATGCCTGACTGCATGCTTCACTGGTTGTGCTGTTTCAGAGCAGATCTATCTGCAGCAGGAGGGAGAGTGAGGATAGAATACACAATAAGCCTGCCTCTCTCTCCTTCCTTCCCTCATACACACAGACTAACACACAAATACACGCACACCGATCCCTGGGGGACCCTATCCACTCCACTACCTGTTGTCTTGGCAACCACACACTGTGGGTAAACCATATGAGGACGAAGGTGAAGAAAAGAGCTTTGCTACACGTGTGTGCGCTTTCACACACACACACACGAGCACGCGCACATGCTCTATAGATCTCACAGCTCCATGAAAGTCCATGTCAGTTTGTGTGTATCGATTCTTCCTGTCGTTAGCTGGCTAATTTAAAATGGCTGCCAGCTCATCTTGAGCTGCAATACTTTCATACAGAAGAATGTTTGAACTTCAGTCATGAGTCGCCGTGGCTAAAAATGCTGGATCCCAATTGGCTGCTGGACAACTGGACTATGGTTCTGCGGCTGAACTGGTAGCTGATTCAGGTGTCGTTATTTCGCTAATGACTTTTAGCTAATGAAATTTTATGCTCAACATTATAGGATGCTTCAATCAATAACAGATATGTAAAAAAAAAATCACTAACACAGAAAACACAGTCTTCAAACCCTAAAAAAAGCTAAAGAGGATTTCTTACATCCTTTTTTTAGGAGGGAGAGCTCTGGTGGTGGCCACAAGGGGGCAGTCGACTAGAGCGGCCTTTGATTGTTGCGATAAGTGCTGTAAAAGTATATTTTATCACTAAAATGTACAAAGTGATGTGAGACTCTTTATATAAAGGTTCGTCAGAAATTACAACTCTTTGATGATGGATTTCTATCCGATCTCCATTTTTAACTTCACAATACATAATTGAAATTGTCACTTGGAGCCCTGGGTGGAAAATCTCAAACATTTTAATAACACGTATAAAACATTTTACTGATAAAGAACACAAACACAACAGACTTTGGGAGGTGGTATGAACAGAATTTATCTGCTCAAATAAGAAGCGAGTAGCTTAATTGGCGTATTTCCACTCAGACTGTCTCAGATTGTCTGTGGGACGTGATAAAGATCTTTGATATGGGGGAAGAGGGTGGGGGGGATTCACCGAGGGGGCCAGATTTGATCAGCGAACCTCCGCTGCTCAGATGGCTGAATGTGAAAAGATCCTCCGCACGTTGAGCGTTTGATGTCAGGAGGCGTCTGCTCAGGAAGCCCGCGTGTCCTCGGAACAACCTCGGAGACGAGACTCTTTAATCCAGTTACAGCACGAGGGAGACGGCACGATGAAGATCCAGCACTCATTCACGTTCTTTTCTGTCGAGGAAACTCTTAAGATGAAAAATCTGCTCTAGGTTTTTTATTTTGCCCGTCGTAACGTTTAATTTTGCAACGAGAGTTGCACTGAAACTAAAGACTGAATGAAGTTCAGCTCAGATCAGCAACATTTTCTTTACGTGTTTTAAGCATAAAAATGCAGAATGCACCAACATATATGATGGTTCAAGTCCTTCCATTGGACAACCTACAAGCGATGACGTAATGGGGCGGAGCCAGTTCACCACCCGCAGACTCAGGATCAGCTTCAGACTGACAGTAAATTTCAGGAAGGGTTAAATTAATGAATTAAAGACCTCACATTTGTTCGGTATTCATGAGGTTTAAAAGGAAACAAAATCTGGTTTCCTTCCTTCCTGTTGCGTCTCTAAACTGCTGCTGACGAATCCATTCATTTTTCCCTCTGGGATGATTCATCCATTCACACATTGCCGCACGTTTATGGCGAGGAAGCTTTAGCTGGGCGATGCCATGGGAACGACGCCTCCTTTTCACCATGACGGCCAGGTTTGAGGATATGAATGCTTACTTCCGGCGTGTGAGGTCATCAGTCACCTGAGCAGCGGGAAGCGTCTCCTCTCGACGCCCCTCCTTTCGCTTTTCTCCCCATTTGCATTTTCTCATTAAACCGACCCTCGTCTCCTTCACAGAGAGGAGGTGTGACTGATCCTCCCATGTTAGCAGCGCGCTCAGTGAGCGCCGCACGCCAAAATACGTGCCGTCAGCAGTGTGCATAATCTCCCAAGCTACCATCAGATCCACCTCACTCCGGCGTAACAGCCCCCAACACCACCGCCGCGGACTGGGAGGCAGCAGCCACCTCCTGTGTATACATTCACATGCTGCCTCATCCAGCCAATCAGGAGCCAGAACAAGGAGGCAGACTTTAGAGGCACATAGTTACAGATGTACAGGAGGTGGGGGGGGGGGGGGGGGGGGGGGCGGTCAAACGGGGAGGGGGGCCCTATCGGAGGGGTCATTTCATCACAGGGCATTCCTGAGCGTGTGCAGCCAGGGCACCACAGCAAGGGCCACACACACACACACACACACACACACACACACACACAAAGTGATTTCCAGTAAATTCATGAAGAAGACTGTTTTACAACTGTGGCGAACGACAAAGGAGAAATATATTTCAATAGACACACATCCATCTCTGCGTGAGTGTGTGTGTGTGCGTGTATGTGTGTGTTACTCTTACACACGTCTCTCCTTCCTAATTGCTCAGAATTGAGATTATCATGGGGGGTTTGTGATAGAAATTCAAAGTCACATGACTGTAGAAGCTGAGGAAGACAAACACGGATGGCGACGGCGATGGCGTGGGCGTCGATGGCGAGTGAATGTGTGAGGAGCCATGTGGCGGCAAGAGGAGGGCTGAGTCCTGCGTTTGTGGGTAAAGGTCAGACATTTTGAACCTCGCAGGTGAGGAGATCCACAGCATCGCCGGTCCAGGACTGGTCGCCAAAGGTCATTTGACTTTAACTGTCGCCGTCCCACAGAGTGGCGGAGACGATGGTAACCATGGTGCCAGGGGGCGGAAGAGGAGGAGGAGGAAAGGAGTCATGGCAACCACAATTTCAGGGATGAGTTTGCCATCATCACCTTAAGCATATCCCCAGATTAGCAACACCATCTCTAGAGTCATCTATGAAGATCCCAGACGCGTGCGCGCGCACGTGCACACACACACACACAGTCTCAGAGGAATACCAATGGAAAGATTCACAGACGTGGACAAACTGGTCTCGGGTCTGAGAGTGAAGACCACACCATCTGAACAGAGGAAGGTGCTCTGCAGAAAAAAACGCACGCACGCGCGCGCAGACACACACATACATGCACCCTTCTCCCCCTCCTCCCCCCTCAGGCGCCATGCAGCACTCAGGATGAACCCAGAAATCCTGACGTCTCCCAGTGAGGTGTCAGAGCAGATACACACGCTCAGTCCAGTGTGTGAGTGCAAAACGTGCTACCAGACAGGTGCGCGCGTGCGACCGTGTGCGTTCGTGCTCTTCACGCGCGTGCACAGGTGAGGAATGGTGGGTGTGACCGTGTCATTAAGAATAAAAACCATCAGCTTACCTTTAACCTGACTCTCGTATTCGGCCAGAATTTCTTTGTCTTTTTTGCTTTTGTTTAAGTTTGACATGTCGCTGCGATGCAGGTGATGAAGAGCAGGTGAGAAGAGGAGGATGAAGGTGAAGACGGGAAAAAGGATCCAGGTTACTTCCCTCCGTTCGCGCCGCCCGAGGCTTCACCCGCAAACATTCCCTTTAGATCCATTCAGTGCCGCAGCAGCAGCTAGCAGTGGCCCCGCACCTCCACGCTGAGGAGCAGGAGGAGTAGAGGGAGGAGGAGGAAGAGGGAGGGAGGGGAGGAGACGCGCGTGGAAAATCACGCACGCTCAGAGTGAGAGATTAGCCACGCGTGACCGCTGCCTGCATCAGCCACCCCGATAATAAAAGTAATCAGATTTCCATAAAGACAATTTGATTCTTCTGGCGCAACTCGTACGTGCACAGACGCGCGCATGCACGCTGACGCACCGGTCTGCAGGGAGGGATGAGCGGGCACACGCCCAATAGGTACAGACGGACCACACACGCGCCCGCGCAGAAACGATCTGTGCTCTTATCTTCACCCCGACATCACCTTTTCACGCGTGCAGCCACGCACACGCACGCGCAGTGCGCTCAAACGGAAGGCGTGAAGCCAATACTAATATTGAAAAATTAAAAGCCGGTGAGGAAATGGGTGTGTGCGGCCTGATGGCGGGATTCCAGCCGAGAGTGACGGCTGGGGTGACCAATTAGAATCCTGGAAATAAGAATCAATGAATTAAGAACGAAACAGAACAACTACATTTAAAAAATAGAACGAGGCTACGAATTTAAAACAATGTGATTCTATACAAAGCTATTTTAAAAGTCTTTCAAGCACCCGATTATTGAGTACTGATTTATCAGTCAGAGCAACAATTCTTGTTAAACCATTTTCGGAAAACATGTTATTTCCCGACCCTTTATTTGTTTTCAATTGAAATTTGGTGTATTTGTTTAAAAAAACAAAAAGAAAACAAACGTAGTTAAAACACTATATTTAAAAATAAATAAGAATAAAACGAACGCTGGAACTCAGATTGTGGATCTTTGTCCCCCTCTAGTGGTCAAACATGATAATTGTCAACTGTAGACGGGTTATTTACAATATACAGTACATTTGCATAATTTTTAGATTTTTGGGGGGGGAATTAAAACCACTATTTATTTTGTAATATGCGATGTAACCCTTCATGTTATGATAAAAGAAAATGGAGACAGACAGACAAGAGAAGAGACATGCAAAAAACAAGCAGCAGAGCAAGAAGATAAATTCTATTTAATCTGCATCTTTGTCACTATAGTACAGATTTCAATTTATTCCATCCAACTCATCAGCACAGTAAAGAACCTTGCTCCTTGTAGCGTTCCAGGGTGGTTTTAGCATTGACGGTTTAAACACCTCAGTAAAATTTGTTTCATATTCAGTGCTTATAGCATTAATAGTCAGACAAAGTCAGAGCTGTGACAAATGATGACGTGAGCACGGAACACCTATGACAAGGGCTAACCGAGGATCAGTGTGTGAACTGCAGCTACATGACTAGCTAGTCGGCTAGTAGCGGCTGCGGTGGAAGGGCAGCAGCGGTCGAGTCTGCTTCCCCCATCTGGTGCCGCTGTAGGTTCTCCAGTGACCAAACATCCTGTCAGACAGGTTCTCTAGTGCCACATAGTAAGAGGCATAAAAAGACCACTTGGCAACTAAGTCTAACAGCTTGGCGTCTCAGTTTTCAGAGATGAAGTTGGTCCTCAACCCTGAGACAACTAGACCCTCTCACTTACCGAATGCCTACAGGCTGTTGCCCCTGACCAACACAGATGGGATAAAGAAGACACCCAACACCTACTTTGGTGATGAACCTCAGAAGTACCCACCAGTTTTTCTGATTCCTTGTGATCAGGAAGGGAGTTTTGGGCTGACTCAGTAGAGAGAGCCATGGGCTCAGCTCAGACGATTATCAGGATGGTGCCGGCCCACTTGAGTCTGGATGAAGCTGGATGAAGCTCCAGCACCTACAAAAACAGGAGATTCTTCTTTAAGTCATCCACCTCAGGCTGTTTTTTTTGTTCCATCCTCTCTGTCGGAGCTTCACAGATATTGGGCAAATCCTAAATCCCAGAGTCTCCATGCTTCTGGCTGTAGGGCCATGGCTGCAGGTGCTACCTCACATGTCAATGCTTCCATGCAGACCCTGAGCAAAGCCTCTGTGGAGGCATTAGCCCACATTACAACCCAGCTTGGCAGTTCGCTGTACTTCCTTGACTCACTAGAAGGTACGGATGGAACAACCCCCACTATCTGAACCATGTGGTTGGATCCTATGTGAATGTTTGGCAGTTCCAGGGCAGCTGTTTGGACCAGCAGTGCAGCAGAACTTGTAGCGGAGTCTTCAGGCTTCAAGGACCCGCGCCTGTGTGGCAACGGCCCCCAGTTTAAGACACATGTGACCACACATGTGGCAGGTAAGCTACCCAAGGGCCCCACTTTTTACGAAGCCTTATTGGGATCATAAAGCTCCTCCACCTGAGAGCGCAGGCATCAGGGGTCTGTGTTTCCCACAGACACAGTGAGCCAGAGGGGTAGGCCTCAAAGCTGAGAGGCCAGCAGTGGGACTCAGCCCCTAATTTTCAGAGGGATCACAATCCGAAATCCCACAAAAGCCGTTGAGACAAGAGGTGGCCACCCTCCTGGAGAAGCATGCCATCAAAGTACTAGATTTACAGACACATCAAGGTGGGTATTATTAACACCTATTGGTATTATTGCCCCTCCACCTGCCTATAGCGCTGCATCATGAGAAGGATCTGCACTCCACATTCAAAGACAGGTCAGAAGTTTCCCTGGGTCTACAGGTTTTCTAGACATTGATATGGGCTCCAACCAGAGAGCAGATGAAGCAGGGTACCACAGTCCGTATATGCCATATAGTGCATGAGCCTTACTGTCAGCTTCTAGAAGAGTTCTCTTATTCCCTCCCAGAGGGTTGTGCTCCTTGGCTTCACAACATGGCAGCAGAAAACTGTCAGGGGGCTCTGGACAAAAATAGAAATGACACAGCGCATAAATATCCTCGAGCTTTGCGCTATATATTTAGCACTTCAACAAGTCACCGGTATATCACATAAACCACCAAGGGGCATCGGATTAACCTTGTTGTTGCTGAGAGCTTGCAAGTTGTCACGTGTGCTGTGCCTTGATTTTCCAGCCTCAGGGTCATGCCAGGACCACAGAATGTGGTTACGGACTTTCTTTTCTATGCATCGCCACGTTTTCCACTGATAATATCAAAGCTGCACGGTCCAGCAGGGAAACCAGAGAATCCTGTTGGTGGCCCCAAACTGGTCATTGAGGACATGGCTCTCCCCAACAGGAAGGACCTTCTGTCTCAGTTTGTTGACCAGATTTGGCTGAAACACCTACACCATCTATACTCATGGTTCCCGTGGCGCCAGATCTACACCATCGTGCGTTTGCAATCCAGCGGTGATGTGGACTGAGCAGCTTCCAGCGGGGCTCTAAACAGATGGGAAATATTTCAGGAACGGTGGAGGACTCAGAGATCTTATTCTACATTTACCACAGAAAAAGCTTTTCGCTTCTAACTTCATGGTTTATACGGCTACAGTTTTGGCCCTGGGTGGGTAATCGGACTGGGGGGGTCTGACAATCAGGTGAATCGGCTTCTTCGGGGAGTCTAACAGCAGAACCCCCCCACGGGCTGTGAAATTCCCCTCATGGGCCCTACCCTGGTACTGGAATGTCAGGAACCAGATAAGAACCCAAATGCGACACCAGAGTTTGGCTGAACACTGCTTTATTGTCAGAAACAGACAACAGACAGGATTCACCGGGGAGCGAGCAGAACAGAATGGTCAGGAACAGGCAAGGTCGGAACCGGGCAGGTAGGCAGACAGACAGAGATTACCGGGGAGCAGAACAGAATAGTCAGGAACAGGCAAGGTCGGAACCGGGCAGGTAGGCAGACAGGAAAACGCTGGAAAGTCATCGGGAGCGAATAACGATCTGGCAGAGAGCAGGTGTGCCTCCGGGGATTAAGAAGAGTGCTCGTTAGTGTCCTGATGCACAACAGGTGTGCGGGGCGAGGCGGCTCACGGGCATGATTGCCACAACTGTGACACTGGAAGCTGTTGGTCTTCCTCCTTTTGAGCCCCTCGAACCCTCGGTGGTGATGTGGACTTCAGCTGAGTGAGCTTTTCTTTTTGCAAAGACATATGCAAAGCGTTTGGACGGACTTGACGCCCTGTCCTCGAGTGATGCGTGCTTGCCCTGGAGCTCAGTTCACTTTGGCCCAACCCTTTATTTTTGCCAAAGAGGTTGTCGGAGCACGCCCTGTCCAACACAGACTTCCCCTGTGGATTATTATGATCATTAATGAGACATACAAGTCAAGGGGCCTTCCACTGCCTCATATTATTAGAGGCGATTCAAGGAGAAGTGTCTCTACTTCCCGGGAGCACTACAGGGTCATTTGCATTGCTAACAGCCTTTTTTTTTTTTTTTTTACATTTAAATTAAAAATAAAGTTTAGACTGTCATGAACAATAGATGGTTGTGGTTTTGTCTTTTTATTTAAGGAGCAGCTGGGACTAAGGATTAAAACAATCTGACCTCAGAGATCAGACATCAGAGATCTGGTACCAGTCGGGCTGACCCCCTGCGACGTCAGTCTGGGTCTGGGTCAGGCTCAGGCTCAGGTCCATTACATGATTTATAAATACCTTTACACTCGATGCTGGAGTTCAAATATCAAATTTAAAGTATTTCAACACTAGCAGAGCCTGAAAAATCAGAATTAAAACATCCTGCGTGATAAATAAATTCAATCTGACACCAGTTCAGTCAGTCTGTAAAGATAGTCGGTCTGTAAACCACCAGTAACCTCATATTGATTCTTCAGAAGGACAATAAACAGTGTAAAGGTTTGAAACGCTGCCTCCCATCGTCATGCTACGCTAACCTTAGCCTAAACAGGACTTCTGCAGATGTGAGGTTCCAGTCAAGTTTAACGCTCAATTAAAAATGGGTTTTCTGGAATGACCACCTCCTTGTGATGCTCAGTGTGTTTTTGCAGAAGTTACTGTGGACCTCAGGGAGGCAGAACCTGACAGGCGTGAAGCAGAAATGCTGTTTGAACCCTCCTCCTGGGGCCGCTGACACGGTTGCAATAAATGAGGGATTGAACGCAGATCAAACCAGAGAAGATAATCCAGCAGCTCAAATTCAAAGGTTTCAGAAGAATCTCTGCTCCACTGAAAGGTCCTTCAGACGGAACATCAAACTGGGCAGCTATGAGTGGCTTCAGGCACTACCAGACAGCAAATGTAGGCAGTGGAGTTAAAGTCTGTACAACTTTAGCCCTAAATGAAAGCCCTGCTCAGATAATGGCTGCTGAGAACTCACACAGCGTTCAAAGAGGAAGTAGAACACCAAGAAGCTGATTTAGTCGGAACGCTCAACTCAGCCCAAAGCCAGAGAGGGAGAAACAGCAGCCGACAGTATCAGACTGAATCAGTCAGCCAAGGATGTTAAAGACTTTAGCGTTTGTGAGCAGCGGCACACAGCTGCTAGCATGATCACAAGAATCAACTGATTTTTAAATACTAGGTTAGCTGCCCTACTGTTGCCCAGCCCTTAGCGTATAGCATTCTGGCTTTAACCTTGTGACATCTGTTGAAAATGTTTACCAAGATTTCAAAAAACAACAACAACAAACAACAAACTTCCAGGGGGAAAATGAAAGTACAATAAAGTTTAGTTTAAAAATCCAACAACTTTTAGAGTTTATGGAAATGAGCCGGTGTTTTATTCTCCACCTTCGCTGTGCAAACAGAGATTTAAGAGATTATTTCTGCTCTGTTCAAACAAACCTGACAGAATACCCTGACCCAGAGGCCAACACAAACACAGGCAGCACGTTCAAGGCCAGTAATGAGCAGCGGCGATGAATAGTCCTGTTTGTCTGGAGCTAATCTGCTCGAGCTGTGACACAGTCATTTTCCCCTCGACAGGCATGTTACTTAGTCACTTTAGCTATGCTAGCCTGCTTAGCAGTCTCAAACGTTGGACGCGTAAACGATTTTCTTCTTTTTTGTGGAATTACACTGACTTGTTCTCATGTTTTCCTCCCAGCAAAGGCGAGAGTGAAAAAAGAGAGGATGGAAGACATCAACAACCCAAAGGCAGCGAGGGCCTCTGTTTTTCACTGGTCACAGCAGAAACACCGTTTAATTAGCTTCTTAAACCTGCCAAGAGTGGGAATGGGGCGTGTCTGTGTTAGCTGTGTTCACACATGTTGCCCTTTAAATCACCCTGAGTGTGACCTCAACATCAGGAATGGTGTAAAATGTTGTTCCTGCTGTAGTTTTGCAGCATTTTTACCTGTGAGATGAGTTAGATTCAGACCCAAAACGTCACACCTGCAGAAGAAGAGAAGCAGGATCAACACACATCATCATCAGAAACAAAACAAGAGGTTTATTTCTCTTTCCATAAAGCTGCTGTAAAATGGACTGTAAACATTAAAAGAGAGACCAAATTACTGACATTAATTACCGTAGAATGAGGAGATTTAGGTGTAAGTCACAGCGGGGGCTGCTGGGGTCACACTCTGTGATGGGGGCATCCTCGCTGCTGGTAATTTACGGCAGGAGGATTCTATTTCCTGCAAGGATTTGCTGACTTTACTGTCCTAAAAGAGTTTTTATGGCAGCAAGAAAACATCTCTAAGACAAACAATGGCAGCTGTTGCATTATGGGAAGCTCAGATTGTCTTTACTTCAACGTAATTTAGAAGCACATAGCTTAAATTTAGCTTAACATTAGCTTAAGGTTAGCAGGGGCAGCAGAGACAAAAGAACAGAGCAGAAACATGAGTAATGCAATGATAAACACCCCAAGGACTGGGGCAATAAATGTTTCTGTCAAAAAATCCAGAAATGATGAAGAACAGATGCAAGTTTAACTGAATTTCATAAAATATCTGACTCAACATATGTTTTTTTCTTCTTTCAGAGTCAGACAACTTAAACATTCATCATCATTTTTTATTCCAGAAACCCTCTAAAGGTCAAAAATGATGACCTTGGAACAGGGGCAAGATCAATAAATATAAACAATAATGCTATAAAGAAAATTATAAAGAAAATTGAATATTTTTATGGGCTGCAGTCAGACATTAAGCCCCGCCCCCGATATGCTGACAGACAAAAAAAACAAGTGAAATGCTTCTTCTGTAAACACAACTTAAATGAACTCCGGCACCTGATTAGGAAGCAGACACACCCAAAGTTGAATAAATTATGACTGAGTTGTTCTGTTTGGAGCATAAATCCATAACTACAAACGCACGCTCACCCAAACCCAAACTAAACTAAAGCCCCTGACCCCTGATCAAAACCAGTCTCTCTCTCTCTCTCTCTCTCTCTCTCACACACACACACACACACACACACACACACACACACACACACACACACAGTAGATTTATGATGCAACGTCGAGTTTCTTCAAAGATAAGACCTCTTTGAAAAAGCTTATTATTACTAATTCAGTAGTTCCAGTTACTATCATAGACAGAGAAATTATCATATTTAGGGGGTCGTCTAATCATTAGGTCACATCTTAGCTATGCTGCTATAGGCCGAGGCTGCCGGGGTCCAGAAACATGATCACCTGACAGGCCTCTGTCACCCCACTGGGTCATGGTTTCCCCTCCTCTCCTCTCCTCTCCTCTCCTCTCCTCTCCTCTCCTCTCCTCTCCTCTCCTCTCCTCTCCTCTCCTCTCCTCTAGCCCTCCCCCTCCCCCTCCCCCTCCTTCTCTTCTCCTCTCCTCTCCTCTCCTCCCCTTTCCTATCCTCTCTTTCCCTCCCCTCCCCTCCCCTCTCCTCTCCCCTCCCCTCCCCCTCCTTCTCCTCTCCCTCTCCTCTCCTCTCCTCTCCTCTCCTCTCCTCTCCCTCTCCTCTCCTCTCCTCTCCTCTCCTCTCCTCTCCTCTCCTCTCCTCTCGGTCTCCTCTCCTCTCCTCTCCTCTCCTCTCCTCTCCTCTCCTCTCTCCTCTCCTCTCCTCTCCTCTCCTCTCCTCTCCTCTCCTCTCTCTCTACCCACCCCCCCATCAGCAGGAGGGTCCCCCTACATGAGCCTGGTCCTGCTCAAGGTTTCTTCCTGTTAAAGGGGAGTTTTTCCTTGCCACTGTTGCTTGTCTGGGGTCAGGTCCTGGGACTCTGGAAAGCACCTAGAAACAATTCTGATTGTAAAAGACGCCATATAAATAAAGATTGATTTGATTTGATTTGAGATGTTTACTGATGGTAGCAGACGTCAGGAGCTGCAACATGAACCAGATGAAGGTATAAAAACTTCACACTCAATAGGTCCGTTTCACTGCTAACAGGCCCTGGACGGATGTCAGGACGATTCCCGACTGTGGTGGAGAGAGGGTGAGCCGGGGTCTGAAATCGTTATCACTCCTGTCACTTTTATTTATTTATGACATTTGTGACATTTTAGCCAAACGTCAGTGAATCTAACGTCGGCGTAGGCGTAGTGAAGTTTCCCTCACTCTCCTGTCCTCTTTTTTCTATAAACATCATAAAAAGGTGTCTTCTCCTCACAAAGAGGGTCCAGAAAGTCGTGACCCTGTTGGGAATATCAACAGCTCGAGTTCACACCATCATCGACACATCTGGGGCCGCGTGTTTACTGTGAAATATTAAATTATTTCATGTGTTTTTTCCGTTCAAACGCGGCATTAAAGTCAGATTCCCGACCAATCCCATTCTCTCATATGCCTCCAGAATGTAAACAGAGCTCCCACATTCCAGAATTCCCAGAGTGGGAATTCCACAGACATCATGTGATAGCTGGTCACATGGTGCAGGTTTAATTGGCCAAATCCCTTTTGGTGTGTGCATGAGGACGTATGAAGAGGATCAGTCATGCAACCAAGGTGTCCGGTCGACATGCACCACCGCCTTGTGTCACGGCCCAAATTTTTAGCTCAAATATTCCACTGTTTGTTATGTTTTTGTAGATTGTTGTTTGGCATTTATTTTCTCAAAATGCATTATTTCGTGATTGGGGTTTTATATTTGCAAACCGTGTTTCATATTTGTGCAACACATTCGGTTTATTTGCGAGGTTTTAGCATTAGCTTCACTCCACAACGACGGTTTCAGCTGGGGGGCGTGGCCAGAGACCCCCCCAGACTCCGCCCACAGGAAGAAAGCAGAATTGGAACGTTTATGTATTTTAACGTCTTCAAGCATCCGTGTGACAGAATTGCTCCGATGAGCACTCGTCAAGGTCACAGTTGCATCGGAAACATATTTATTCAGTTCTTCTGTTAAATAAACGAGAAGAAAGTTTCTCACAGGCAGCAGCAGATCTGAAGACAGTATTTAAGTATTTTTTCAGTATTTTTTGTCTGAACTGAACCTGAGGTGAAAACAGAGCAGAAGGGGCGGGGTCCTACACCCCATAATCAAAGCTCACCCGGGAAGGCGGGTGAGCTGTTGTCCTGGTGAGCAGCAGTCGGGATTATGCTAATCTGACAGCTCTCCTGCTCTGTGTGATAAATCTGGCAGCTTCAGCACTAACCAGCACCGTTGGACCGCCAGCACCAAGACTCCCGGGGATCCAGCACCGAACTTCATCGTTCCAGTGGCTTCCAGCGACAGGAGGTGTTCATTACTGTCCTGTAACCCGTTTTTACTGGTTATGGTCCAACGAGCAACTGGATCCCGCAGAGATTAACAGGAAAACTTTAGAACTTTCAAAAGTTTTAAACTTTAAAACTCACACACACACACACACGCTAATGGAAGTCTCCTTACACATGTGGGAACCAGACAGCAAGCAGCTCAACAGAGACAGGACCAGCACCAGCGGATCAGGGTCAGAGGTCGGTTCTCCAGTGGGCCCAGGAGCAGCACCAGAGGGACTCATGGGCGCAGAAGTGGGCGGGGCCTCTCTGGTCCATTTCTCAGCCGCTCATAAGTAATTTTATCATTAGGTTTGTACTCAAAAGTTCATATTTCGCATGTTTGCAGAATTTTGACATCAACTTTTTTTCTTTTTTTTTTTTACATAAACCCAACCTTCCCTCTCTCTCCCCCCGTCCCTCCCTCTCCCTCTCACCCCCCCTGGTTCCTCTCTTTAAGAGGGGCTGTTCTCTGCTCCGGTCGGACTCTTTCTCTCTGTTCATGCCTGTGCATCCGGCCGTCATCCATCCAGGCTGATTCCCACTCCGCTCCGCTGTGGTGGCGGTGACACGCGCGCCGCGCACAGGTGTCCGCCACCATGCTGCTTTCCAACAGCACGGAGGAGCCCGGAGCCAACCTCAGCAGGAACCACACGGACCCGTTCGGGAGGAACGAAGAGGTGGCCAAGATCGAGATCGGCGTCCTGAGCCTGACCTTCGTGGCGGCCGTGCTGGGGAACGTCAGCGTGCTGCTGGCCACGCACCGGAAGCCTTCGCGCGTTCACCTGTTCATGAAGCACCTGAGCCTGGCGGACCTGGTGGTCGCGTTCTTCCAGGTGCTGCCGCAGCTCTGCTGGGAGGTCACCTTTCGCTTCTACGGACCGGACTTCCTGTGCCGCATCGTGAAGCACCTGCAGGTGCTGGGCATGTTCGCGTCCGCTTACATGATGGTGATGATGACCCTTGACCGCTACATCGCCATCTGCCACCCGCTGCAGACGCTGCAGCGGCCCGCGCAGCGCGCCTACGTCATGATCGGGGGCACCTGGGCGGGCAGCCTGGCCCTCAGCGCGCCGCAGTACTTCATCTTCTCCCTGAGCGAAGTGAGTCCCGGCTCGGCCGTCTACGACTGCTGGGGCCACTTCGTGGAGCCGTGGGGGCTGCGCGCCTACATCACCTGGATGACGGCGGGGATCTTCGTCGTCCCCGTGGCCGCGCTCGTCTTCTGTTACGGGTTCATCTGCAGAACCATCTGGAAGAACCTGAAGTGCAAAACCCAGAGGAAGAGCGTGGAGGCGGTGGCAGAGGCCACCGGGGCCGGGATCTTGGGCCCCTGCTCGGTCAGCAGCGTCAGCACCCTCTCCCGCGCCAAGTTACGCACGGTGAAGATGACCTTCGTCATCGTGCTCGCCTACGTGCTGTGCTGGGCTCCTTTTTTCACCGTGCAGATGTGGTCAGTGTGGGACCACACCTTCTCCTGGGACGGTGAGCCACCTGATTCATCTTCTGTTAAATGTTTCTGACCTTTGTGTCGCCTCAGAAATAATCCAGTCGGACATATTCTAAAGGTCCAGGCTGTTTAAACTGTCCGCTCTCCTGTCCTGGTATTCAAATGGTGCCTGAACTCACAGATTATTGTAAGGAATCTAAAACAGAATGTGCTCAAATGAAGTAAAAAAAAAAACAGACATATGAGATATAAAACCAGGCTGGAACTGGAACCAGCTAGTTTGTGTCTGAAATGTGAAGCTGAATTTAGATTGAGAGTGAAGGAAAAGTCTGAAGGAATGTTTCTGAGGGTTTCTGTCTTCTGGAGCTGTGAACGTGAACTGTAAACAGGCTGAAGTTGGAGGTGAGAGCAGCCAGGCCGGAGGGTCAGGCAGTAAAGGCTTCATCGCCCCGTCTGTTTCCCCTCAGACTCAGAGAGTACGGCCGTCACGCTGTCCGCCCTGCTGGCCAGCCTCAACAGCTGCTGCAACCCCTGGATCTACATGCTCTTCGGCGGCCGGCTGCTGTCCGACTGTGCCGGGAGTCTGCCGTGCTGCAGCCGTCTGGGGAGGAGGTTCACCCGCCGCCACTCGGACTGCAGCCTCCGCGGGACCACGCTGCTGTCCCGTCTGCAGGGGCCACGTCTCTCTGAGCCCCTCGCCCTCACGGGCTCCCTGGAGGTTCCTCCTGTGTCCTGATCTCCAGCAAGACCTGGAACCCGGTCCTGACCAGGTCCTGATTCCCCCTCAGGTTTGTTTCAGTTTACAGAAGCAGCTCTCAACAGCTGAAGAGACGATGAAGAAACTGTCTAGGGGGTATGTAAGAAGGCTAAAAACAACCAAAAATAGGCTCGATGTGACAAACATCTAAGGCTGAAAATGTCTCCTGACTATGATTATTCAACGGTATTATTAAATGTCAAAACATTTCCTTTCCCCCCTATTGTTCATTGTTTATCTGCCCCCTGGTGGACAGAATGGGTGGACCATGTGAACCATGAGCTGTAAAGATTAAATTAAGTAATTTTCATATCATCATTAGTTAAAAGACACCAATTATGTTCATACTTGAGCTGCTGAACTGCTAGATTGTGACCACAGACTGTCATTTTCATTTATACTTTCAAAAATAAAGGTACAAGTGTTATAGATGTTTTGATCTCTACATTCAAGATAATGTCACTCAATCCAGCTGATTTATTGAACTTTGTTTTATCATGGAATAAAGAAAAATTTGTGGCTGAAGCAAATATTGAAAGGATAAATGTTTCAGATAAACAATGTGTGAAATTATAGTTGTGAATGTTGTCATACGTGGCGCATACCTGGGGCTTTCATCAAATCAGAGTCCTAGCTTTAGCTTTTAAAATAAGTTTCCATTTAATTAAATGAGCCAAACGACGCAGACGGCTGCAAATGACATCACTGATCCAAGATGGCGGCTCCCTGTTGATGACTTATTTTTTGATTCAAATTCAGTCCTCAGATTTTTTACCCTCTATATTTTCCACTTGCTCAGATTGCCGTTGTACTTTCTGTCCTCTGAGGGTATTTTTATTCTAAAAACTACTCGTGTTAAAGAATGGGCGGACATGGTGAGTGGTAATAGAGGAAAGGATATATAGAAAATGATAGAACGATAAGTGGCTGCGTCCTCACTTCCTGTCTGTAACTATGAACTTCCTGTTCCTGGTTTCCGCTCTGATAAGACCCGTCCTTATGGATGGTGGGACTCATTCCAATCGGTGTAACGGCTGCTCGTTATATGGTAACCATGGCAACAATCATGATGTTGGTTGAGGATTTATGAGCTCACAACAGTTAGCTCAGGCTGTTTTACTCGTGAAATCAGCTGAGGTCACCTTCAAGAACCTGGAAAAATTACATTTCATCATCATTGTTAATTCAATTCAATTCAATGGCACTTTTCATACGCTAGGTAGCACAAAGTGCCTCACAAAGGATAAAAACAGCAAAGAGAACAAGAGAATCAAGAAAAGGACAGACACACACACATGCATACAACACACTTACACACACACCCACACACATAAACAAGCTGAGGCAAGCTGAGACATGGCTGGGCACCGAGACCTGAGGCGAAGGAGACGCCACCTTTGGAGGCCCACCAGGCCGAGGGAGGTCACGGTCCGTGACCACAGGTGGTAATCATAAATATCTGAAAAAAAGTCAATCTATGATTCATTGTATCAGCTCTCAGCCTGTGCAGAGCAGAACTGGTGTCTGGTGCCTCCACAGTGAAGCAGAACTGTGGAAACAATGGCAAAACGTTAGCAAGTGCCCTAAGGCAGCCATATTTAGTCATGATT
The DNA here is from genome assembly GCF_901000725.2 of Takifugu rubripes. Lineage (NCBI taxonomy): Eukaryota > Metazoa > Chordata > Actinopteri > Tetraodontiformes > Tetraodontidae > Takifugu > Takifugu rubripes. The sequence goes on along the minus strand of NC_042302.1, from coordinate 2,399,974 downwards.
ATGGGTTCTTGATAAATGCTAATAAAAGAAGCAAACCACAGCATTGTTATTTAAAGATCACTTAGAAGTACAATCATAGATTGACGTAAAATTGATGAATAAAAGGAACATTCTTTTGTGGAGCTACAATAAAAGTTATGTAGGGAAGGTGATTCACTTGTAACCTGATCATCTGTCTCCATAACTGAGGATCGGGATTTATAGAATAAATGATAATTTTAGCATTATAGAAATAATGCTCATCATGTCACGGGGGTTAACTCTTCAGCAGCTACAGGACGATGCATTAGCTTACTGCTAAAGATACTTTGAACAGGCGTTGACTTGATATCATCCACGAAGACAGCAATAAACTTCTCAGTGCTTTTGGTTTTGTCTGACAGCCGTTAGCAGAACCAGACAGTCAGGTCAACTTTGTTGCTGTGCTTGTACGGCCGGGAAGTGCCAGAGTGGTGGCTGGCTGCAGAATAACTCATAAAACAAATTGATTAAATTAATTCATGAGAAATGTGACACGTGAATAAAAAAAAAAAGTTTAATCACAAAACATTTACAAAACAAGAAATACATTTAAAAAGTTTTCAAGCTCCAATTTAAAATCCAAAACCCAAGATTTTTTCCAGCAATTTAATAGGAATATTTTCAGGCTTAATTATTCCATTTAAATATTTTAGAAAAACATAAAAAAAACCCCAACAGAAGTGAAAGAAAAAGATCAGCTATAAGTACTTTTGACCATCTTGAGGCCATCAGCACATCTCTTAAGGTACTCAAACTTTATTTAAAAAAAAAAAAAACCTGACATTTTCACAAGAAAATAATCCAAATATTTCAAATGTGGAAAAAAGATTTAAAAATGAGGAAATGTGTCCAAATGTAAAAATCCACTGTGCTAAAACTGGTCAGCTGCTCCAGACGTCATGCAAAGCTACGTTAGGCTATGCACTGTTTGGCCGCGAGTTCATATTTTGTCCAACAGGGGGAGCCGTAAACCCTCAAACTAACCTGCAGCAGTTTACTGAGGAACTTCCGTGTTGTTCCACCAGGTGGAGCCGGTCTGAAGGTCTGGACACTCCTGCTACACTTTCTGTCGGTGAGTTTGTGATGGAATCACGGTGAAAAGAACCTGAAATTTCGGGGTTTTCTGCGTGGAATCGTGGTTCTAATCATCCCAGGCAAAGTCGTACGGCTGGAATTCGTTTCTCAGTTCCTTGCAGCACTCCTCTTCCTCCTCTCGACTCTGTTTACACTCCTTCCAGTCGGCCCGAGTTGGAATATTTAGAATCGCCTCACTGGCCAGAACCTCACTACAGACAAAATAAAAGGTAATGAGGAATTCTGGGTACAGTTTACGGACAAAAGCTCACACAACTTTTCCAAAAAATGTTTCAAACATCAACGGTTGTCTGCTGAGCTGCTCACCGTCCAAACTGCAGCGGAAAATGTCTCTGAATGCGGTAATAGAGCTTCTCTTCTGAGTCCAACTCAACAAAGAAGTACGGTGTCCCTGGAGGGGCAATCTAAACACAAACACATATTATATCCACATCTAGCATGTAACTGAATGAGCATGCGTGAAAACTGTTTTTTACTATGTTGTTTCTACCTGTTTGAGGTCGGTGTGTTGAGGAATCTCCATCAGCTCCATCTGCTGCTCCTGAGCCTGGACCATGAAGGCTTCCTTGATGTCTTCAGTGGTGCAGAGGTCCAGAGGCACCGGGACGACCTGAACGGGTGGAAACGATGGGACTCAGGTGGATTAACGCTCAATGGACAGAATCAGTAACTCAGGAGACAAAGAAAAGTTGTCGGGAGGGTTGTTAACGCATGTAGGAAGTTTAGTGTTGAGCAGTGAAGAGGAAGGGAAAGGCTACAGCATCTGGACGCCCCCTGCTGGCTGCCTGCAGTATCGCGCAAATGATAAGCCAATACAAAACCGAGATTAAATTTAGGCTGTTGAAGAGTCCCGCAGATATGGACACACACGGTTTGATGTAAAATCAAACTTGACTTGTGCTAAAACAGTTTAAACCACCCATCATGTGACAGGAGCTTCCTATTGGCTGATGGCTCCTGGCTCTACCTGGAGCTGCAGGTGCTGACTTTTGTAGTTCCTCTCAAACAGGATACAGCGCTCTCCTCTGCTCTTGTAGAAGCTCTTCAGGGCCGACTTGTACTTCTCCATCTCCTGCACTACCTCTGAGCTCAGATCCACCACAGACTGGTAGTGACCGATGGGCAGGATCAGTACGTGGCGAGGAGTCAGGCCGCCCTTCGCCATCGCCAGGTAACACTACAAACATCAGAAGAGTTGTCAGTGGTTCTGGAAGGACTTTGTTTGGCCCGATGCTCAGTTTGACACTCACGTGCGTCCCGATGCTGATGACGAGGTGTTTCTCCACCTGAGGGCTGGCCAGACAGAACCAGCAGGGACCAGAAGGTTGAGCTGTTCACAAAGCAAAATATGAAATATAAGAATTGTAGGATCCAAACACACTGGTCACAAGTGTCACATGACTCACGGGGCCTGCGGGGCTGTTTGGGCTGCCCCCGGCGATCCCCGCCCCCGTCGTGATACTGCGGTCGCCCCCGTCCCTCGCCCTCGGATGGCCTCTTCCTGCCCCGTCCTCCACCCTGCTTCCTGTTCAGGTCGAAGAAGAACTGCTGTGGCGGCTCCTGAACACAACGTCCAGCGAGACGAAGATCAAAATCAGAAAGGATTCATTCGCTCAGGATTCATACTGACATTTTCTCTGAATTGTCTCTCTTTAGGAACACCGTTCTTCTCTTACCTCCTCGGCTGCCAGGCTGAAACTCGTCTTCTGCCTGTTGGTGTCGTCTTTGGCAGAGCGGGCGAAAGGGTTCTCTGTCACGTCCTGCGGCTGCTTCACCAGCTCTGACGGGTCCATGACCTTCATGGGGACGATGTTGAAGGCGTACAAATACTACAGACGCACAGAAAAACAGGATACAGTCAACTGCCATGGTGAGTTGGTCGCAACGTCTGGCCAGTCAGTTGGTCAGCACACCTTCTTCTTGGCAGGGTTGTTCACGGTTGCCAGGGCGATGAAGCGGGTGACATGGTGAGCTTTTTCCTGTAGAACCGTGTGATTCCTGAGAGTGCGAGCATGATTTGTGCCATTGACTATCATGAAATGACACTGTTGACTTCATCCTTTTTGCAGCCTACCTATATGGGGCTCTCTCATAATGAGCGCCCTCTAGTGCAGCAAAGTGGTAGCGAGGTTTCAGCTTCTCAGCAAGGTTGGCAACAGCAGAGCTTCCACATGTTTTCGTGTTTACTTCCTGCGACAGAGACACATATATAAAGCAGCAACCTCCAGCGTAGTACAACAACATGTACATTTTCTTACCGGGTTGTTTCCATACTGCCAAACTCCTCGTGGCCACTGTGATGTCAGCAGGATGTCAACGCCTCTGAACTTGGAATTGTTGATGAGTGGAACCACGAGCGCAGTCAGATCTTCGGACGTGAAACAGTGAGCTAGGGCTGGTTCAAACATGGCCTCCTGACCACTGACGTAGGCAATCTGTAACCCTGACACCCCTGTGAAAATGCCTCGACGACCTGGAACACCAGCAGGTAAACCTGGATGGTCAGCCTCTGGAAAGACCCCGAGACTCACCTTTGGTGTGAAATCTTACCCAGATAAGTGATGTTCTCAACCAGCTCACAGCCTTCAACACTGGGGTAATTCTTCACCGTCGCCTGACTTGCTGCTCCTAGGATGTAGGTGTGGATGGGCGCTGTGGAGGCCCGGAGGAGATTTGTTCAAGTCATAATTATTTTAAATTTGCAGGATAGTGAAAATGCAGATATTTATACCTTTTTTAACTCCAGTTTTGTACTGCTGCCACTCATTTTCGGCTTCTGGTGATGTTCCAAAAAACTCTCCAACACATAGAAGGAGCTATGAATAAAAGAGCAGCAAAAAGGAAATACTAACTTGTTCTGTAAAGCACTATAACCTCTTGACAAAATAACAGTATGGAAAAGGTCTGCAAAAAATAACTGAGGTACAGGAAATTGATATCCAAACGAAACAAAAACATTAGGTTAACATTGTAAACTGCTGTAATGTTCTTTCACATCTTCCAGACATTTTACACTTACATCAAACTGTCCAGTTTTCTTCTGGATGGCTTGGACGCGATTGAACAAGGCGCTCAGCTTCCCTTCAACATCTCCACAGGCCAACCTGGAATCACGCCGTTTTATACTTCATAATCTCATAATAACTAATATAAACAGTAATTTCCAAGTCATTATTACTTTGTGGTCCCGTCGACGCCTTTTCAAGAAACTTTCACTCAGTAACATAAAATTACGGTTAACAACCAAATCCAACAATTCAACTGCTGCTTCTAAATAGCTGCGATCAACAACACAATTCAAATATTTAAACAGCTGAACTTACACTCGAATTGGTTTATCCTCCATTCTGTTGATCAAATTGGAGTGAAATGTGCAGTTTGGTGTTTTGCAGTACCGTCAAATAATAATGGTCGGGTAAAAACAACAGCGGAACTATATTAATCTCTTAGATCAATTTATAGTCTATAGTAGTCATAAAATTGAATCTAAATTTAGTTAGATATATTCCTTAGATTCAAATGAAATAAACTGAAAGTGGAATAAATACACATAATTTTAGACATTTAAAAAAATCTGTCTGGATGTGTCAGGATGCTGCCCGGACGAACTCCGCGACGGACCCCAAGGTTGCCAGATTCGAAACGGAGGTGGAAACAAAAGATTATGTATTCACACATTTAGGCTTGGTTTAGTTATATTCAGTTTAACTTTAGCTATCTAGGTAAAATATTGATGCTTTTATTTGATAAAAATTATAGATTGCGTTTGTTAAAGGATAATCCGCTGATCTGGCAACCCATTGGCCTCCAGGCGCCCATAATGCGAAACTTACTATGGTGACGCCAAAACCCCGCCTCCTCTCTGTCCGACCCACCACCCGCGGATGGTTTATGCCCAGTTTCCACAATGACTCGTGAGTGTTCTGTGCGCTGCACAACACTGAAATAACTGCAAGTTGTGCTGAGCGGAAGCCCCGCTACGGCCGCCACTAAAAATATTGTGATTATTCACTCATATATTTAAGTGCTGAAAGCTGAGTGACATTTATTTATTGCAAGGTCGCGTGCTTACAAATGTTACTACACAGTTTAAAAGCGCTCCACTATTGCTAAGTGAGAGAGCAAGATAACCCATCTAAAATTTTAATTTACATATACAGTAAATGCATGCGGACATTTTAACTAACGTCTCCTTTCACGACAAAGACTGGTTGGAAATAATTCAAAGTCCAGACAATAAACAATGTTTGTAGCCTAAAACTAGTGGCGGAGAAAACCACCAAAACTAAACAAAAAACCCCGTCAGACTCTGTACTCAACTTTTAAAATGATGCTAGTATATGAAAGTGAATTACTGTACTAAATTGTCACGCTTGCATTGCAACAAGGTGAATTTCCACTTCCTCATAACGTTCGTATTGGATAGGTCTTTGGGGTGCTGTCCAATCAGGACCCTGATGGGGCGGGTCGGAAAGCAAGGAGGCGGGGTTTGGCGTCCCCATAGTAGGGTTCTCATTATCGCCTCTTGGTGGCTGAGCCTCCATCCTGGCACTTACCTTCATCCTGGTAACTCACAAGTCCCCGGACCAAAAACAGGAAGTAAGTAACCAAATCTAAGTCAAAATTTACTTTCTGTTTGGTGGTCGGAGGCGGAGGAGTGACGCTGAGCGGGTTTTATGCGGGAAAACTGAGAATAACGCGCCGCAGCCGCAGCAAACCGCACAGACGCGTTCAGCTTCACCTTGTCCACTAACATGGCGACGGAGATTTTGTCGTCTTTCATTTTGCTGCTTAACTCGCTGTGTGCTAGCAGTTAGCATCAGCATTAGCATGGGCACAGTTCCTGCAAATAATCACTCCATCTGTGCGATTTCAATAGACTTGTCGGTCTTTGAAAGTAAAATTACGAAAATAAAAAATAGCCGTCATTGCGTCCTACCCTGACAAGCTCGTTTAGGAAAATCGCCAAATACACAAAATGAGGTCAAAAACAGACATTGCAGTGGTTGTATTTTATCAAGATGTAATGTAACTAACATTGAATAAAGAATCGTGGTGTAATTAAGTCAATATACTACACAATAAAATCCAACGCAATGTCCATTTAACGTTAAATCGGTTTAAACTCGTATCGAAATTAAAGTATGTATTTCGTAAAAGATAGGCTCCAGAGTTGATGTGAAAGTTGAGATGCATGACATTAAGACCCAAAAGTTGTTTCAAAGTAAGACGTGTTAAACGTTTAACTATAAACATACAAAATTCGAAATGATTCTTCTTGACCCTCCCTTTTGAGGGTCACAGGAAAGTTCCTGGAACCTGTCTCAGCTACATATGGATGAGCGGTAGGCCCAATGTCAGCATTTGGGGGTTCGGTACCTTGCTCAAAGGTACCTCAGCGGTTCTCTGAAGGTGTCCTGGCGCCTCCTCCTGCGAACAGAACACCTCCTGAGTTTTGCCCAAGCATAACGTTGAACCCATTATAAGACCAGTTTGTAATATTGCACATTTCAGATGTCTGAAGGGACATTTTTCTGTTGGATAGATTATAAAGTGATCCAGAAAGTGTAGAAGAGTTTATATTAGTGTAAACATCCATCATTCTGAAGAAAATTAATCAAATGGCTCATAGGTTTCAGTCCTGACATGTTAGACTTAGGTCAGAAAACCATACTCTGCTGCCACGTCCTGCTCATTTGTGTCTATATATATATGTGTGTGTGTGTGCGTGTGTGTTCGGGGGGTATTTCTTTAGCTTGTGATGAGTTCTACGCCTGAACAGGATGGACAAGAGGTGGCCTTAGAAACCGTCAAGTCTGTCACACTGACTCAGGATAAAGATGGCAGCATCGTACTTCACTGTCCTACAAACGGTGAGGACGCACACACACACACACACACACATGCGCACACACCCTCTATCAGTCAGCCTGTTGATAATTGATGCTGTTTATTAACGGCAGATGAGAACTCTCAGCCGCTCCAGAAGAAACTGCGTCTCTCCGCAGACGAGCACGAAGACTCGGAGGCGCCTCAGTTCTCCATGGTGACGCTGCCGAGTGAGACGCAGCTTTTTTGCCCAGATCTTTGCCCTGAGCTGCGATGACGCTAACGAAGAATAAACTCGCTTCGTTTCGACTGACTTTTAGTGTCGGAGGGTGAGGAGGGTTTCGAGGTGACGATGACGGCGACGACGGACGACGACCTCTGTCAGGAGCGGGTCGCTCAGATCCAGGTGCTCGTTTTTCAGCCGTGCACTCAAATAAAGAAAAGATCATCTTGTCCTCGTCGGTATTGACGTTTTCATCCGCGCGTGTAGATACTTCAAGAGGACGAGGACTCCCCCTCCCCGAGTCAGAGCGCAGAGGTGTCCCTTGTCAGTCAGGCCTGGTTCACCACCAAAGAAGACAAAGACACCCTGACTAACAAAGGTACAAACACGGTCGTCATGGAGACCAGGGGCTAAAAAATCATGTCCCGGAGGGAAGAATTGTACGTCAATTTGAAGCTGATATTAAGCAACGTATGGAAAATGTTGAACAAAGTGATCAAAACCAAATTTAACCTTGATTTCTTTTTTCCTGTTTAGGCCATAAATGGAAACAGGGGATGTGGTCAAAGGAGGAGATCGACATCCTCATAAACAACATCGATCGTTACGTGAAGGTACTGGAGCTCCAGCCGCTCCGCGCCGCGAAACCGTCCGCTTGCTTTGATGGACCGTTGCCTTTCAGGGTCGGGGCATCGACGACCCGGCAGAGATCATCTTCGAGATGTCCAAAGAGGAGAGGAAGGACTTCTACCGCTCGGTGGCTCTGGGTCTGAACAGGCCGCTGTTCGCCGTCTACAGGCGAGTTCTGCGGATGTACGACAACAGGAACCACGTTGGCAAGTGAGTAAACCAGGAGAGGGGTGAATGGGGCACTTCCTGTGGCCGTCTGTGGCTAATGCGGCGCCTCCTCCCGCAGGTACACGCCTGAGGAGATCGAGAAGCTGAAAGCGTGAGTCCACATCTGCTTGTCTGCTTGTCTCTTTTATTGGAAGCAGCTCAGAGGTTTTGTTTGTTCAGGCTGAAGGAGAAACACGGGAACGACTGGGCGACCATCGGCGCCGCTCTGGGCCGCAGCGCCTCCTCCGTTAAAGATCGCTGCCGGCTGATGAAGGACACCTGCAACACAGGTGAGACCGATGGAGGACCTGACCCGGAGGATTTAACAGGCAAGTGACTCCGCTCTCATGCTGAAGGAAAATGGAGCGAGGAGGAGGAGAAGCGTCTCGCTGAGGTCGTGTACGAGATGGCGGGGGCGTCGCCGGGGTCGGCGGTCACCGTGGGCGTCTCCTGGGCGATGGTCGCCAATAAAGTCCGCACACGCTCGGAGAAACAGTGTCGCTCCAAGTGGTTGAACTACCTGAACTGGAAACACAGCGGAGGGACGGAGTGGATGAAGGAGGACGACCTCAGACTCGTGCAGAGGTCCGTTTCCACGGCAACGCCTTTCAAGGAAGCGTGGTCGCACATTTGGTTCTGATGATCGCGTGTTTCAGGATCTCGGACCTGGAGGTGGAAGAGGAGAATGAGATCCAGTGGGAGGACCTGGCGGGCGGGTGGAGCAGCGTGCGCTCGCCTCAGTGGCTTCGATCGAAATGGTGGAGCATCAAGAGACAAGTGTCCAATCACAAGGACATCCCGTTCAGCGGTACACACACACACACACACACACACACACACACACACACACACACACACACACACACACACACACGCACACTTGGAGGTCAATTGGAGGTCTCATTTATCGTCTCTACCTGTGTGTCTGTCCAGTTCTTCTCAAGGGTCTTCAGGAACTCATGTCCTCCTCACAGACATCTTCAGGTCAAGGAAGTCCGTCCTCTTCTTCATCGCTGCAGATCCGACTCACGCGAGTGGAGGAGACCAGCAGCCCCGCCCCCAGCTCTGTGGCCGCCTTGCAGATTCCCGTCCAGATCCCACTGCAGATCACTCACCTGGGTGAGTGAAACGAAGAAGCTCACACAGCAGCTGCACGGGCTTAAGGACGATCCGATTGATTCAAGTCTACATTTTTAAATATCTGCCTCAGCATCAGACTCCTCAGCGGCCGCCAGCGACAGTGAAACCATCACTCTGAACTCCGGAGCCCTGCAGACCTTTGAGATCCTGCCTGTAAGGCTCCCCCACGCTAATGGCTGTAATAATATCAGCGTTCCCATCTCTGGATGATGTCCTGCAGCGACACTTTAGCTTAGCATCGCTGCCCGTACCCTGTAAATGACTCCTAATGACTGTTTTTCCCTCATCAGTCGTTTCACCTGCAGCCCACCAGCACTCCAGGGACCTACTACCTCCAGACCACGTCCAGTCAGGGCCTGCCTCTCAGTCTGGCCAACAACGGCACAGTAACCTTGGCAACAGGCCCGTCTCCCGCATCCCACGAACACATCATCCTCCACAGTCTATCGGTCAGTTTGCGTCCTTGTTGTGTACTTGTTTGTTTGTTTGTCGCCTTCATTTTGGTTTGTTCACCCTCCTCAGACGGACGGCCTCTGCTCCAGCGACGGCGTCATCATTCAAACGGTCACCTCTGACCCCACCACCTCGGATACGCTCGACCAAACACAGCTGGTTGTGGAAGCAGAGGGGCGGAGCCAGGAGGAACAGTTGGAGGCAACGAGTCTCCTGGAGGGAGCCGAGAACATCGTCACGGAAACCCGGGAACCAATGACGGATGGCTACAGTGACAAGGCAGGAACACGGCTGTGCTTTTAATCTGAAAAAGTCCAGTTTTCCTGTTGTCTCTGAGTGAGTTCTGTTCATTGGGGCATCAGGAGCTGAGTTCCACCTCTGTCGAGGTTCCTGTGGTCCACTCTGGCAGCGCGGTTCTGATTGTGTCACCTCCAAACATCAGCAGCACGTTGACAGGTAACAGGAAGTGGATAAATTATCACTGAACTCAGGTACCTTAAGGCAGAACTTTAGGAAATAACAATGTTTGGACATGTTTTATATCATCAAACATGACGAGACGCAACTCGGTTCTATTAAAAATCTCCATTGTCGGTCTGCAGATCCGATCTTGGAGAACCAGGAAGGATCTGACTGAGCTCAGCTTTAATGAAGAATGTCTGCATTCACACCTTCGAGACTCCCGGAGGATCCACAGATTCAGGAGAAGTGTTTTTCCTGCTGAAGATGCAAACAAAAACATGTTGGACGCCTGTGATCACTCAAATTATGAAATATTCAGACTTTTGATGATGACATGGTTGGACAAAAACTGACTTTTTTTTAATAAAAAATCTTGAATTTTTCAAAATTCTTCTTGTGATTACAGCCAAACATTCACTTATTCTTCAATATAACTTTGTTGTATTTAAAATGTGACAGCATTTCACATCATTATGGTGAAAAACAACTGAATAAATGCTCTTAAACTTGTTTTTATAAAATTTTGAGTTCTCTCAAAATTGTTTTGCAATTTACATTTTACACTTGACAAAAATTCATGGTCAGTGGAGGTTAATGCGTTTGTGGATATTAATTCTTTGTGACATTTGTATTTAGAATTTTTAATTTTCTGGCCAACAGATAAGCCTGCTGCTTTAAACTGTAATTCTTCTTTGAGACCACGAGAGGGCGAAACTACCAATAAAGTTATTTTTAGTGGATATTTTTGGTTAAAATCAACGGGAAATCGAAATGTATTATGTCAAATAACTAACTAAAATCAGTTCTTCATGGCTCAGAACGCCTTAGCTGTGATGTTCTTTAAGGACGTTCTCGATGTTCTCTCGGCGATTCTAAGCTGTGCACGTCTGCTGATTCGCCACCAGGGGGAGCCGCAGATCTACAGGTGAACATAAACCACGTTAAAAAAGATGAAGAAAAAATATTCCTCCGAGTGTAACATTGTAGATTTAATATATTACATTATCACACAGCTTTGCTTAGTTAAATACAGTTTAATGCAAAATGTGACTTCATTAAAGGGCGTGAGGGAAGATGTAAATATTAGTCTAATAATTATAAAAAAGCAATTAAACCCTGCTTCAAAACCGTAGAGTTTCAGTGTAGTCTTTCTGTGGATATGCAGCAGTTTGGTGAAACCCTGGAGATTTTTCCCCCCAGATAAACGTGAAACCCGACAATCATTTAAATCATTTAAAGCAGTACAAAGGTAGAAAAACCTGAAAGGCAGTTGAGTTTCATGGGTAAAGATCCTCACTGACCTCTCACCCGTGTGTGTGTGTGTGTGTGTGTGAAGCCAAAGTGCATCGTTGACACTTTTAACATTGAAAAAGGAAACTTCATATCTCCATAAACACGTTGGCTATAAACTGACCATAAATAAATACAAACTTAACATGTGTTGCTTACGCTCAGATAGCATATTTTACACCTTCATCCCAAATTTTATAATCACTAATTATGATTTTAGTACATTAAGAAAAATGTATGAATTCTCCTGCAGCTAATTTTTTAGTTAGAAAAACTTTCAGCTCATTTTTTATCAGCAAAATCTGTTAAAAGCAAAATGTTAATGGAAACTATTTGTGAGACAGAATCAAGTTAAATATGAAGATTTCCACGAGTGGTTTTAAAACAAGCACCGTGAAAGCTTCACATTTGCAGAAATGTCCAATTTTATGATAGAAAAGGACAAACTGAGGCAATCAACTGGTTCTTTAAGGCACCCCTGGCAAACGTCCCCATCCTAAAGCAAACATGCTGGTCTGCTGTCGGATACGGTGGATTTATGGAGGTTTGCATGAAAGAAAAATGCATATTTTTGTTTGGTAAAAACCTTTGGCTGTAGAATTAGCTTGGGTGTACGTTTCTATCTGCTAGCATTTCGTTCACTAGCTGGAACGGTTCACAGACGTTTGGCCTTCACGCTAACGACTCTCCGTTCTGTTCAAGTCTGCCAGGAACTGTGATGCTGTCGACCCGTCTCCAGTTCAAAGGTCGTCACACGGCCGGGTGGCTTCTGAGGTCTCTGATCGTGGGTACTCCATACTTTGGTTGCTTGAGGCTACATGAGGTTTAAAACTGAGATTTCAGCCGATCAACGATCGCAGCGCCACGACCAGGCCGACGCCCAGCCCGGTCCACGTGGGTCCGGCGCCGCTGCTCCCGCTCAGATGCAAAGAACTGGTAGCTGTAGCGCCGAAGTCAGGCGGCGTGGTGGCGGAGACGCGCTGCAACCTGAAGTCGTGCTTCACGGCGGAGTAGCGATCGGGACCGGGCGGGATGCTAATCGTCTGTGTCAAAGTCTCATGACCCGGGAGAGTCACCTGTCAATCACAGAGGAAAGTCCGTGTCAGATGTTTCACACAGAAAGACAAGAAAACACCGACTCTAAAAACGAAAGTCTTTTTACAGTGAAGCTGTAGTTGCCGGGCAACAGCAGTCGATAGTACTCTCCATGTTTGTCACTCCGGAATGGGGACATGTTATTGCGACCTTTGACCTCCACCACAGCATTCTGAACCGGAACTCCAGAGCTGTCAAACACCTGACCCTTGACCCCTGGGGACACAAACAGGAGGCAGCAGCGGGTGACTACTGAGCACTGACCCCTGCCAGACCCGATCAGATGTGCAGGTACTGACCCAGGTGGACCTGCTGGATGAAGGCCAGCAGCGCTTGTCGGTTGGCCGACCAGAGAGCAGGAAGTTGGTTGACAGGAGGAAACTTGCAGCAGGAAATTTCCAGCGTCAACTCCAAACACTGGGCCCACACGTAGTTATAGTCCTGCATCCCGCCTACAATCGGAACCACAGAGATGATCGCCTGGCAACCCTCAGCAGGTCACATGACCAACAGGAGCCCCTTATACCTGGCAGGGGGTACCACTGGTATCCGTTGGTGATGCCGTGCAGGAAGGGCCGGCTGTCTCCGCAGCCGTCTCCCCGGTGCATGGAGGCGTGGTTGTAGGAGTAAACTTTGGCCAGGTGAACAAACACGTCATTGTCGGGGCTGACACTGGCCCCGCCCACCCACTCACTACCTGATGGACGCACATGCAGATCAGATGTCAGCTTTGATGCTTTGGTCTGACAGTTGAACTTTTAAGACTTCCTATTTTTTTTTTTGTGATTTCGGGGGAGCGAAACCGCGCGTCTCCGTGGCGATCTGACCTCCGTTGCTGTTGTCGTAGGGATAGCTGGCCACCAGAGCTCCTCCGTGAAGGTTGGCGGAGAGGACAAACGTCTCGTTCCTCAACCAGCCGATAACAGCCTGGACCTGAACGCATCAGCATTTATCTGAAAGGATCTTGAAGGTACCAGGAGAACCTCTGCCACCGGTCACCGGTCCCGGTATCAGCTGACTCACCTCCGCCTCCAGCTTCCTCTCATCCAGCGGCGGTTTTTGACTCAGGTGGGTGAAGGCGTCGGGGAAGTTCCTGTTCAGGTCGACGCCGTTCTGGTTGAACCTGAGGGGGACACGTTTACAGGGTGTCAGCGGCTCTGGCGACTGCGGCCAGCGGCCGCCATTGATTTTCAACCAACGCTGGCGTAGACGGGAGACGGCGAGCGGCGGGTTAAAGCCGAGAGAAGATCGACTTTATTCAAAGAACCGGTGACAGTCTCTCTCGACTGTGGTAAACGTGACCGCCCGCACCGCAGGAGGGCGTGAACTGAGCAGTAGGTAGCCCCGCGGCTTTAAAGGTCAGAGGTCAGACAGCTGAGAGGAGGAGCTGATGTTCATCTGGTACCACACAAGAATCTGCTTTTTCGCCAGGAAATCTGACTTCCGACATTTTGGAAAAATGT